>NW_012267221.1:33152827-33287200 GCF_000151885.1 Dipodomys ordii | reverse complement strand
GGGTTCGATTCCTCAGCACCACATAAGCAAAAAGAAAAAAGCCGGAAGTGGTGTTGTGGCTCAAGTGGTAGAGTGCTAGCCTTGAGCTGAAGAGCTGACGGACAGTGCCCAGGCCAAAAGTTCAGGCCCCACGACCGGACCAACCACCTCCCCGCCCCCCCAAAAAAAAGAACATATGATTTTCAGTCATTTAAGAATTTGTAACAATCATGATAATTGTAGAAAAAGTTGAGTATGTTCAAAGAGAAATTTGCAATTGTAGATCTCCCTTTTGATAATAAGAAAAGTCAATAATTTTGGTATTTGGTGTAAAATATCTATACTATATTGTTCTTTGTCTGTGAGAAAACATGTAGTCTCAAATGGATTTTGTAATTTCTATGTAGCAAATAAAACTGACAACGGTTTAGACTGCTGCTGAATTGATACTGCTTATATTGTAAAAGCAATTTTTATAGCTAGTGAAATCAACATTTTCTAATGAAATTTTCAATCTTATATCTTTCTTCCATTCAATAAGCATACATTGTTTTCTATTGAATATATTTGCTTCCTAACAATTTCTCTTGTGAAAGAAATCCCTTGATATATAGATATTTTGAGTATTTCAAGCACATACATACAGAAAGGAATATTTTAACATTTACAAAGTTCTATGTTTTACCATGTATATAAAGAACAGTTTCACTTCACTTATTAAGTAACATTTTAAATACTATTTTTATATTTTATTTATGCTTATTTTATATTGTTTTTATTTTAGTTTTCAAAATTTAAGTGGCACATAATAACTGCCTGAGTATGTACTACAAAATGATGGTTCTGTGTTTACATATATTGTGGAAGAACCAAATAAGAGAAAACAATGTATCCATCACTTAATAGTTATCATTTCTTTGTCATATGAGCACTGAAATTCTATTTATCTGTGTCTGTCTGTCTATCTGTCTATATCTGTAGTTATATAAAGGGGTTGCCACTTAACAAGGCAGTTTATAAATATAATGCATTTTGATCAATGTCACATTTTTGAACATTCATCATTTCCCTACCCATCCTTTCCCTCACTCATCTTAATTTTGTAGGATATATGTTGAATTCTTCGCTGTATTCTCCTTTTCTTCTTCTCTTCATTCAAATTCTTTTCATAGCTATTTGAAGTATAAAATGCATTAATGCCAGCTATAATTACTACCTGTGCAGGAAACACATTCTTCCAATCTGTTATAGTGTAGCCTTTGACCAGCCTCTCACCTTTCCAAGCCTCTTGTAGTTTTTATTCAACTCTCTCCATCTATGAGATCCATGTATGGATGAAATCATCCATAACCTCCGATTTCATCAAAGCTAATGTAAGTGACAGTAGCTGAATACTATTGAATTGTATATCACAATTTATTCATCCTTCTATTCATTCATTGATGAATACTTGTATTGAATCTATATCTTGAATATCATGCACAGTGCTGTAATAAACATGGTGTGGGTGCTGATTAACATTGAGCATACTGATTCCAATTCTTTTGTTTATAGACATCATTTTGTGATTGATGGATCACATGCACACACAAATATAATGAGTAATATATATTGTGTAGTATGTAGCATGTAGTTTATAATATGTATACCATATAGAATGTGTGGCATATATACCATATGTTGTATATATCATATATAATCTATATTTCTAATTTATGAAGAACTTTATACTATTCTTCATGAAGGCCATACTAATTTAAATCCCATAAACAGTATATAAAGTTCCTTTTCTTCACACCTTTACCAATATTTGGTATTTATCTATTTCATATAGCCCTACTAGTGAAGGTGAAATAAAATCCTGCTGTCGTTTTGATTTTTTTATTTCTCTGATGGTTAGTGACGTCAAAAATTTATTTATATAGCTGATGGGCATTTTTGTGCATTTTTAAATTGTAAAAATACTGTACAGAGGTCTTACAGTGACATGAGCAAGGTAATGATACATTTCCTATCCAGCATTGTTGCTTCCTCCTTTGTTTTTCCCCTACCATCCCTTCCCTCCCACTTCCACAACTACTCCCTCACCCCCCCAAATATTCTATTGTTTATAAGTGTTTGAAGAGAGATTCTAACAGTATTATGTATTGTGCTCATGTAGTTAATGGGGAAAATAAGATTTCAATTTGTTTTGATATGAGAATCTACGCTTTTTTTTCTAGACAAGTTTGTTTTCCCTGGTCTTGATAGTGTAGTCTAGAGGGGCCAGGGACAGGTGTCAGAGATGCAAAATTGCAGCACATGTACCAGGATATATTTGAAATTTTGGAATCATTTCTAAAATAGAGAACACAGCTGCATTTCCTATTCATACTGGAGTGCACTTATCATGATGCAGAGGTTCAGTAATGCAATATCTTTGCTCTTGGTGTTGCCTTCACCTTGGTTTTAGAATCTTCAGTTCTTTGATATCCTGTGCAGACAGCCAGGTACCTGGGTATATATTGGTATGTTAACAGTAACTGAAAACCTCACAGTTGCAAAGAGATCACCGTTCAGCCTAATTCCAGGTAAATCCAACATGAATGATTAAATACAAACAGAGAGAGAAAAAGAGGGAGAGAAAATGAGAGGACAGACAGGGAGAGAAAAGGAGAGGGGAGAGAGAGAAGGAGAGGGAAAAGCAGAGAGATTAAAGGCATGGTCATGTGTTAGAGGAACAGCCCTGAGCATAAAAACTGAGTAAAATCATCAGGCACTGAGTTAAAGCTCTGGCACTAGCACATACAATCAAAAAATAAAAGAAATTTGAAAAAAGAAGATTGGACCCAGCTTACAGTGTAAAAGCTTTTTCTGTACTTTCCTTCTGGATCTATTGCATAGCTCTTACTTGCATTTAACATTTAAATACCAGGGCTAGACTTTAAAACTTTGGACCCTAATTACATTCGGGTTATGTTCTCAGTACCTCCCACTACTTTACCTATTTTCCTGATACTTGTCTATTTTCAAGTGTTATTCTATTAAATCAGAAGTTCAATTTGAAAAAAAGCATTATTCTTCATTACACTGAATTTGAATTAAGAAAATTCCAAGTTGACATATATTTACTATTGAATCATATTGACTTCTTTATGAAATAGATATGAATGGTCCTTAATATAGAAAGTCTAGTTTTAGAACTCAGGAAACACATCAGATAACTGCAGTGCTCAGAGTTGAGCAAGAGAAAGGGTCATGATACATCATTGGTCAGGTACAAATACGTGGTGTGAAGGGCTCTAAGAAGTGAATCACAAAAGGAATTGTCTGTGAGTATGGTGTTTAAAATAGAGGAACAGGAAATGAAAAACTCTGAGGCTAGACTTGATTTGGCACATAGACAGATGGAAGGATAACTGGTGTGAAGAAAGCTGAAGCAACTGGGTTATAGATGCAAAAGAGTCAGAAGCAGCAAATACCAGAAGGTACCTAATAGTACTAATCAGATTGGAATTCACATGAAGAAATGAGTTTAAGTATTGAAATATTGAATTTCACAATGATCACTTCATTTGATGGGTGGGATAGTAGACTGAAGGATATTAACAACATGAATGAAACCAGGATCCTGGCTAGAGGTTATATGCTTTTCCAAATCCAGGTTAAAAAAAAATGAAGTGCCTTGCCAAGGAATTGGGTAATGAAATAC
The DNA here is from genome assembly GCF_000151885.1 of Dipodomys ordii. NCBI lineage: Eukaryota > Metazoa > Chordata > Mammalia > Rodentia > Heteromyidae > Dipodomys > Dipodomys ordii. The sequence continues at coordinate 33,283,530 of NW_012267221.1, read as the reverse complement.
ATAAAGAAAGTTCTATGTTTTTGACCAAGGTAATCCAGTATTGTTGGTGTCCTTTACTGATTTGTTTTTTGGTTTTTGTTTTTTTTTGACCGGTCATGGCGCCTACCACTTGAGCCATAGCGCCACTTCTGGCTTTTTCTGCTTATGTGGTGCTGAGGAATCGAACCCAGGGCCTCATGCATGCAAAGCAAGCACTCTACCACTGAGCCACCTTCCCAGCCCCTCCTTTACTGATTTGGAAAAAGAAAAAACTATGGAAAGAAAAGTAGAGTATAAGAGGAAGGTAATAGTATGCATAATTTTCAGTCCTGTGGCTTCTTTGGAAATAAAATTGTTACAGAAAACCATTGCAAATCCCATGTGGAAGTGTAATTGTGATGCTGAAGTTTCAGTAGTATTTTCCAAATGCAATTCCCCTTTTCTATCCTCCCTCCCTCCCTCTCTCTCTCCCCCCTTTCTCTCTCTCTCTCTCTCTCTCTTGTTCTCTCTGTCTCTGTCTCTGTCTCTCTCTCTCTCTCCTTCCATTCACCCTCCCTTTCATTAAGGTTATTATCACAATGGGTCAGATATGGCATCATAGTCTTTCATGCTAGTTAACTACATTGAAAACTGACTTGCAAGATTCAAAAGTGTTAGCAATTAATAATTTATGAGGCTCTTAATACAGTTGTTTGCTTGTTTGGTCAGTCGTGGGGCTTGAACTCTGGGCTTGGGTGCTGTCCCTGCATTCTTCAGCTCAAAGCAGTGCTTACCACTTGAGCTACAGTGCTACTTCTGGTTTTCTAGTGGTTTATTAGAGATCAGAATCTTGTGGTCTTTCCTTCCTGGGCTGGCTTTGAACCTCAATCCTCAGATCTCAGTCTCCTGAGTAGCTAGGATTACAGGCGTGAGCCACCTGTGCCCGGCTTCTTAATACTGTTTTATGGAACAAAAATATTTGAAATTATTTGAAGCTTTCCAAAAATACACACACATGCACAAACCTATATGTGTAGTTTCATATATGTGCACGCCTGTGTGTGTGTGTGTGTGTGTGTGTGTGTGTGTGTGTGTGTGTAATGTGATACAGGAATTCAAACTCAGGACCTCATGCATACTAAACAGGCCTTCTAATTTGAGAAACTTAGTTATTTTTTATATTAGAATCTCACTTTATGCGCAGATCTGCCTGGACTCTTATTTTCCCTTTTTGTTGTTGTTTCTTTTTTTTCTAGTCATAATAGTTTTTTTTATTGTGAAAATAATGTACAGAGGAGTTACAATTACATGGGCAAGATAATGAGTACATTTCTTATCAAGCATTGTAGCCTCCTCCTTTGTTTCCCCTTCCCATCCCTTCCCATTGTTGTTTCTTTTTGTCACTGTGCTGAACCATCGCTTGAGATGGAGTTCCATGAACTATTAATGCACAGTGTGAATTTGACCCACAATACTCCAACATTTGCTTCCAAGTAGCTATGATTACAAGCTTGAGTCACTGCTGTCAGCATGAAAATATTTTTGAAAGAATACATCCTCAGAAGTTTTCATTTATCATTTTGGCAGCTGACCAACTAAGGACAGATGTAAGTCAAAGGACAAGAGAAGATTATATATAAAAAGAAGTTTATATATGCCACCATCTTACTTAGCAAAGAAAGAATTTTCTAAAATTGATGTGATTTTATATTTAGAGTAACTATTTATTCTGAGTTATTTTGTGAAGAAATATTTGCAGGAAAATCATGATTCATATACATTAATAGAATAATGACAGTTATATTTTGAAGGAAGATAAGCATTATATTATTATTTGATTGTGAATTGTAGAGCTCGTATGTACATACATGATTTAAAATGAAACCTCTTGTAAATCAGCATGCATTACATGAGCAAGTGTGAATTTCATTATGACACTTCCACAAATACACATAATGCATGCTAACCCAATCTCACTTTCTCCATTATTCTCTCTCTCATCCTCCCCATTTCTTAGAGCAGTTACAACAGGTTTCAATGTTGCATTTTTTTCATACTGCATACAGAGTACATCAATCACACTCTCCTTATTCATCTTCTCCATTTACCCTTCCCCCTGCTGCTGATACCCAATCACCACTGCAGTCTTTTTTAATGAACTGAAATTTCTTTGGAAAAGCACATTTGTCTAGAGTATAAAAATGTAACTACATTACAGAAATAGTGATTGTTATATGCAACAAATAAATTTTCATTAGGAGGCAGAAATCCTTGTTCCTAATGGAATCAGCAGTTTTTTTCTAATTAGACATATGCTCTGCTTGTAGTCAGTCTTAAAAAAAAAACTGTCATCTCATTAAATGAGTGTAAAACCGCTGTTCTCTTACCATAGTCATTTCGAATTATTCTAATTTTATTCTGTGTCTATTTTATCATTCCCACCTAGAAAAAGATAGATATTAGGTTAGAAAATGCAACTGTTAAATGTTTAATTACTTATTAAGACATCATATTTTAAAGTATATTTGACAGGTTATTTATAAGGAAAATAATAATTGAACATGTTTATTTGTTTTGTATTTAACTTAATTCTATCAAAAACCTCAATTTTAGTCTTCCATTTACATTTTTTAAATGGGTTGGTCTTGAACTCAGGGCTTGGGCATTGTCCCTGAGCTTTTTTGCTCAAGGCTAGAGATCTACCACTTTGAACCACAGCACCACTTCTGTTCTTTAGGAGGTTAATCGGCAATAAGAGTCTCAGGGACTTTTCTGCCGATGCTGGCTTTGAACTGTGATCCTCAGATCTCAGATCTCCTGAGTAGCTAGGATTATAGGCGTGAGCAACCAGGTCCTGCTCCATTTAAAAATTTTGAAAGTACAATCAGATAACTTTCTACTTTATGTTTTGTGCTCTGTAAAACTTGGTCAATCCATTGGATTTCCTCTGTACTTCTCCATTTAAACTGCTTTTGTCAAAGTAACCAGCAGCCTCAATTTTGCTAAATCTAGTTATTTCGATATTAAAATAAGTGCAACAGTTGACACAATAAATCATTTCATTTTCTTTATAACACACTTTTCCTTAGTTTCCAAGAAAATTCTGTTCAAAACCTTCCTTAAAAAAATCACATAATTGCTTTTCATTCAGCAGTATATTCTATTTTCCAGCTATCCTGTGATGTTTGTACATACTGTTTGGGAAGTTTGGTGACTCTAAAACTTTTCATATCACCCAAATTATTGCCTCTACCTTATACTTATCTTTTCATCTCCATATAAATGCTTGGTCAACATTTTATTTTTGAACATATGAGAGATTCCAATTCTGAACTGGCCAAATTGAGCTTATGAACTACAAGATAATTGCATTCACACACACACACACACACACACACACACACACACACACACACACACACACCTTGTTTGGTCCTATCACAGTTAATGACTACACCTTCTTCCTTCCATTTGCTTAAGTCAGAAACTTAACTTCTTGTTAGGCTTTCATTTTTCCCTAGCAGCATATACAAATAAGAAGAAAGAGGAAATCTCATTTTCTTTATGATTACCAATTATAATATGGATAAACAATGAGCTCACTGAAAGTAAAAGCACTGATAATTAATACAGACATGAGCTATTACGCTTTGTTCCTTGTTTTGTCATCCTGATCTCATGGTGATATCTTTATGAGAATGAAAAAAAAAACATATAGCAACTCTAACAGGCCAAGAACAGTCTCATTCATCTATTTTCTCCCCCTCCAGAAAAAAAATCAAGTAAGGCAACCATTTTCAAATTTCATATTCAATCCTTCATCAGTAGCCAGGTGAAATATTTTATCTGCAAATATTTAACTTTAAATTTATGTTTAAGAGATCAAAGAGATATTAACACTTAATGTTGATCTTATTTGATGAAAATTTCAATGTGCATTATGAAATTTATAATATGTTGCTGGGCACAGGTGCCTCATGCCTGTAATCCTAGCTACTCAGGAGATCTGTGGCAGTGTTCAAAGCCAGCCCAGTCAGGAAAGTCCATGAGGCTCTTACCTCCAATAAACCACCAGAAAACTGGAAGTGATGCTGTGGCTCAAGTGATAAAGCTCTAGCCTTAAGCTAAAGAGCTCAGGGGCATATGTTTCTTTGAACTTGGCTTACTTTACTTAATAAAATTTTTTCCAAGTCTTTCCATTTCCTAACAAATCGGGCAATGTCATTCTTTCTGATGGAGGAATAGAATTCCATTGTGTTCTGTGTATGTGTATGCATATATATATATATATATATGTATGCATGTGCATATATATTTATATATATATATATGCCACATTTTCTTGATCAATTAAACTACTGAGGGGCATCTGGGTTAGTTCCATATCTTAGCTATGGTAAATAATGCTGTGCTGGTAGCCTTAGAATGGTCTTGTTTGTGGTCCTTTGGATAAATGCCCAAAAGTGCGGTTGCTGGGTCATAGGGGAGCTCTATGTGGAGTCTTTTGAGGAGCCTCTATACTTTCCAAAGTGGTTGAACAAGTTTACACTCCCACCAACAATGCAGTAAGGTTCCCTCCTGGCCACATCCCCTCCAGCATCTGTTGTTATTAGAGTTCTTGATTATAGTCATTCTAACTGGGGTGAGGTGGTATCTCAATGTTGTTTTGATTTGCATTTCTTTTTGTAAGATCCACTCCTGGATGGCTAGCAGACTCCACCCTCCTCACAGCAAAGTCTCTGCCCAGTACCTGCATTACCTAGGCAACTGGCACAACTGGAAGAGGTCACATCTGCATCCACTGAGGTCTTATCTGGATTCGATGTGACTACACCTTTCCCCACCCCTACCCTCGATAAGGCCTAGCCCAGGGCCAGATGCTCTCTTTCCCAGGTCTCTAACTCAGCCTCTTAGAGTGCCAACATGGCCTGGTGCCAGCCAGAACGATGAATAAACCTATCCCTTACCTGAATACCACATGCATGGTGTGGTTCAGCCAACTCTCTTTAAAACCTAACATAAATGCCATTTGAACCTGGAAGGGCTTAAAGTCAGCATAGGTGGGATTCCTCTCTGTTTTTTACCCCCTTTTTTGCTCTGAGGAATACCCCCAGTTCTGACTGCCTTTTTGCGAATCCGTCTGTCTGCTGTGGACACAGCGCATCAATACTATTGCTGGCCTCTGCATCCACCTCTATGCTTCTACATTTTGGTGAGTGAACTACTCTAAGGGTTGTCTGTCCTCAGTCTCTCTCCAGATATGGTACCTACTAGTCCTTTAAATGAAAGGCCAGTCACCTCTGGAGCCAAGGAAACTTGACTCTGGTTGCTTGGCCACTCCTTCCTAAAGGGCTTGATGGTAATTCAGGATGCCACTTCCATCCAATAAGCCCTCCACTCACTAATTTTTTTCTCTCCTATGCCTTTACTGGGGTGCTGTGTGTGACTCCGGTGTCATGAAGCCCCTCTGAAAGGCTTCCTGCACTCCCTGGAAAGCCAGCGCACATAATTTTTTTATGCTGTTCTCAGATTTAGACAAGTTTTGCCTCTGCAATGGTAAATGGTCAGAAGTCTGCTTACTTTCAGGCTCTCTTTGTTCTCTGCTAATCATGTCCAACTTTCTCTATCTCTCCCTTTCTCTTTTTTACAACTTTTTGTCTTTGTCTTGTACCCTGAAGAGTGTGATGCAGGCTGGGTCCTGGGGACCCCCCTTTAGGTTCCCTCTTAAAGACTAGCCAATCTAGGCTTGATCTATTTGTCCAGACTTTCTTTGCATTTTTTTCAGAAATTCACCATCTTGAGTTTGCCACATGGTGGGTTAAGGGTTTGGCCCCATCTGATCCATACCCTTCCACCAAGCTTACTCCTCCATCCATCTATTCTTGCTAACAAGTTGCTCTTTTCACAGGCCCTGGTAACTGAGGCCCAACCATCTGATGTGCTTTGTTAGCAAAGATATCTAATTATTGTTGTCAAAAATTTTAGGTTTTGAGTTTTGCCTTTTTTGTTTGGTGTTGTGTATTCTACTACTGACTATGTGGTTCTAATATATTGGGCATATCTGTGCTAAAATTCTCATCACATCTAACAAGTTTTGTCATTGCAGAATATTTGTTGGTCAATTCTTGATAAGGACCAGGTAAGCTCTACTTATTCTATTTGATCTCCTTGTTGCTTTAATCAGAAATAATAAAGGGTTTTTGTGGCAAAGATTGCAGTTCAAAGGCAGCCCCGGTGGAAAAATCCCTGAGACTCCATCCCCCAACTAACCTGCAAAGAGCCAGGCTGGAAGCTGGCTCAAGAGACTCTTATCTCTAATTAACCAGCTAAACACTGGAAGTGGTACTGTGACTCAAAGTGATAGAGCACTAGCCTTGGGCAGAAGTGCTCAGGGACAGTGCCCAGGCCTTAAGTTGAAAGCCTGTGAATGCTAACTGGGCTGGGCCATCCCAGCTACAAGCACTTAAACCCCCGGAACTCAGCCAGTCTGGGGAACAAGGGACCATGGAGAGTAGTAAGAAGGGATGATGTGACATCAGCAACTTTGTGCCTGCCTTTTCAAAATTAGCCAGAGCTGGGAGGTCAATAGAAGTAAGAAGCCTGCCCATCTAATACCCATACCTGACTACCTTTCAACTGGACAAGAATTTACATTTTTGCCTTTGTTACCTGACTTCTCCTCTACCTAGTGGGCAGATGTCAGATGTAGCTAGGGGCATTTTTACAACCTTTTCAGCCCCAAGTCCTTCCTCTTGCCATTTATTTGCTCTCTAGTTTTTTTTTTTCAGCCCCTCAATGCCTTATGAGACTTTCTCCAGACTTCATCTAAGGACTCACACTACCAAAGGACAGCTGCTGCTTGCTGCCTTCTCTGGGAGGGGACCACATTCTGGCCTTTTGCCCCTAATGTCAACAACCCTTGTCAGCAGTAAGTAGCCAGAGAGAATCCATGCCCTATTTCATGATTATTAAAAGGCTGTAATATAAGGTCCACTCTTGGATGGCTAGCATACTCTACCCTCCTAACAACAAAGTCTCCGCCCAGTACCTGCATTACCTAGGCAACTGGCACACCTGGAAGAGATCATGTCAGCATCCACTGAGGTCTTATCTGGATTTGATTTGATCACACCTTTCCCCGCCCCTACCCTAGATAAGGCCTAGCCCAGGGCCAGATGCTCTCTTTCCCAGCCTCTTAGAGTGCCAACATGGCCTGGTGCCAGCAAGAACAATGAATAAAGCTGCGCCTTACCTGAATACCACATGTGAGGTGTGGTTCTTACTCAGCCAACTCTCTTTAAAACCTCACACTTTTATGGCTAGAGAGATTGAGCATTTCTTAATGCATCAATTGGCCATTCTTATTTCCTCTGGTTTCCTTTATTTGCAATAACTAGTACATGTGTAGGGTGAGCAGAAAAGGCCAAAAGCTATGTATATATGACCATATAAGATGATGATAAGTGAAATGAACCTCAAGATAGGGACACAAATATCTTTTTTCTTTCTGCTATTGTTTCTAACGTATTTTTAATATGCCATGTGATTTTTTTGTTGCTTTGTATGTTCCTCCTCCATGGTATAACTCCTGTTTTCACTGTATTGTTTAAATAAAGATTCTGGTTGACCCATTGTACAAAACACTATGTTGAAAATGAACTTTATAACTTCGGGGGGGGGGCGAGTTGTGGAAATGAGGAGGGAAGAGATGGTAGGAGGAAAACAAAGGAGGAGGCAACAATGCTCAATAGGAAATGTACTCATTACCTTTCTCATGCAACTGTAATCCTCTGAACAGCATTTTTACAATAAAAAAGTACACAAATAAAAAGATTTAGGAAATCTCAAAAAAGAAAAAGAAAAAGCTCAGGGACAATGCCCAGGCCCAGAGTTCAAGCCGCACGACCAACCAAAAAAACAATTCATAATGTATTTTAGCCGGGCGCTGGTGGCTCACGCCTGTAATCCTAGCTACTCAGGAGGCTGAGATCTGAGGATCGTGGTTCAAAGCCAGCCCGGGTAGGAGACCGTGAGACTCCTATCTCCAATAAACCACCAGAAAACCAGAAGTGGCGCTGTAGCTCAAGTGGTAGAGCACTCGCTTTGAGCTGAAGAGCTGAGGGACAGCGCCCAAGCCCAGAGTTCAAGCCCCACGACCAACAACAACAACAAAAAAAACAATTCATAATGTATTTTAGTAAATTTGCACAAATATTATGGATAACAATCTCCTTTGGTAATTATTTTTAAACACAGAAAAGTCAAAACAATATATAAGTAACTGTTTTGATATTATTTTGATTTTCCTCCTTCAATCTTATATGATGTATAAAAATAGACCGAATCCTGTCTTGTATGTGTAGTGTTAACATCATTGTAGTAGTATAATCAGAACCTAATATTTAATTGTGTAAAAAGTTTAGAAACCTAAAATTTAATAACATCTATTTTAAACATTTTCTACCTATACATAATATTTTAGTTTGATGACATCAAATATTTATATCCCATCTTAAGATAATACTGAAAAGTTTTATCACAAAGTTTTACTTAGAAAAGTTTTTGTGATTAATATCAAATAAGATACAACAGAATATTAAGGTAATAAGAATATTACTTGTAATGTGTGTCCATGCTCATAAACACATCAGTAAATTCTAGAAGTCTTCTTGGAAAACACATATGCATGGGACAATTGTTGATATGAAAGAAATATGAGAAATTCTGAATTGTTAATAATGCTTTGTTTTCCATTATGGTTTTGGGAAAAACTCACTATATGGTACACTGAAGATGCAGAGAGGTAATTGTTATTACAACTTGAATTCACTGATACTGATGTTCATGTAATTCTTTGGGTAATATAAAAATTTTAATATGGTAATGATAGGAAGGAATAACTACTTTTGCTGGTAACAAACAACATGACTTTCTTTTTTAACATTAACCATGAAATGACCATTCATATTATTAAGTTTGTGGCACACTAATTGTGAAAGAAAAAATCTAATATTTACATCAAAAGTTTAAATATTAATACAAAAATAATTGATGTTCATTAAAAGTAAATTAATTAATAGTTTATTCACTATTACTCTATTCTCTGTACAATCATTCACCCATAAATCTAACCATTCCTCAATTTAGTTTATTTTTAATTCATTCACTGCAGTAGATATCAATACACCTCACTTCTACTATGCAATCACACATATAAATAAAACTAGAGTTCAGTATTGTTTAAATATTTTTGACAATATAAATATACGCAGAGAAATTCTCCAATCTTCAGTGTACCATCTAGTGAATTTTGCCCAAAACCATAATGGAAAATAAAGCATTATTAACAATTCAGAATTCCTCATATTTCTTTCATATCAACCATTGTCCCATGCATATGAGTTTTCCAAAAAATATTGTCAGAATTTATTGATGTGTTCATGAACATGGACACACTTTACAGATAATATTTATATACAGAGAATCTGCATATACCTAAGCTCAGATATTGTAATTACATGAATAAGTTAAGATTGGGTTTTATTACCAGCAAAATTTGTGGCTATAGAAGCCAAGGTAAAGGTAATTTATTTACTCAAAAGGGATATAGAAACCTTCAAGGATGTTGGGAATGTTCCAAATCTGATCCATGTAGTTGTACAGCAGTTCATAAAAATAGAAAAAATGCAGATGGGTACTGGTGGCTGTGATCCTAGCCACTCAAGAAGACAGGACCTTCAGTGTTGGATTTCAAAGTCAGCCAAAGGATTGGAGATGGGGGAAGTCCCTAAGACTGCGAATCCAATTAATGTGAGCAAAATGCCAGACAGAAGGCCCAGCTCAAGTGTTTGAGCACCATTTCTGTGCAAACAAGCTGAGTAATCCTAAAAGCCTAAATTCAAGCCCTAGTACCAGAAAGACAGAAAAGAAGAAAAAAAGATATAAAGGGCTGTTTACTGAGGAATGTTGAAATTTGTACTTGTTTCTGTGTTTAACTAACCCTCCACAAAAAAAAAAGTTGGTGAAACAACCTCCCTCTTAAATATACCTGATTCTGCAGAAGACTTGGGCTGACTTGCCTATTCAATTACTGCGCCAAACATACCACTTTGATATTAGCTTACTTAGATTTAAAGCAATCCATATTCCGATTTGCCCTGTGAACAGGGACACAGAGATGAAAAGGACCTATTTTACTTGAGGAGACTTAGGTCCAGATTAGACCTATAAACGAATGTATAGAAAAAAGAGTAAAAACAATCAAAGAAAAAGAAGCTAGATTAATTTCAAGTTTCCGTAGTTGCAGTTCACATGGATGCTATCCTATCTATAAGGAAGAGATGACAGTGCTTCATGAGACCAGCTTTTGTATCCTCTCAGGCTTTCTGGGACAAGCAGGAATCTACAGCACACATCAGTGATGCAGTGGAGAAATACATCCAACATTATTTCATCCCACAAATGAGCTTGGAAATGAAATGTTACAGCAGTCTCATTGGAGCCAAGTAGACACACTTGGAATACGAAATGGTTCATTTAATTCACTGATTACCATATGTAGCTTTCAAATCCTGCCCTACAAATGAATGCAACTCTAATTATATTTGAAAATAAGGAAGCAGCTCTTGGATTCCATGGAGATTTAGTGTTTCCCACATCACCATGCTCAAGATCCACCCATCCACTTTCGTCAATGATGAGATCTGCTGTGTGGTGTTGGGTACAACTGATATTATGCCCTCATACCTAATCACCCTAGATTCAGCCCCTGCTTTCCTCTTGGGGAAAGTCATTTGAAATAGAGAATCATGAGGAAGAGATTAGCTTTCAGGTCACCTCCCCCATACATGTTTGCAAGGTGCTTTTCAATTAGGATTAGAATATTTGTTCATATTTTGTCTCCTTCAGAGAAGTTCCATTGTGAACTATTGTGAACTATTTCCTGTTGTGTATGATGGGGGGGGGATGTGAGGACTTAGCATGAGAAACTGGTTTCGCTCTTTCTTTATGGAGATATACAGATTAGTTTCAATGAAAGAATTTCCCACTCTTTAGCAAATAAAGTGAAATAGAGGAAGGAAATAATTCTGGAGGTCTTTGACAACTGCATATCATCATTTGTCTAAAAAGCATCTAATTCTATTCTTACATGGAGACAATTTCTCAAATAGGGTTGATAAACTGGCTTTGACAATCAAATATGTTATAGTCTAAGAGAAATCATTTCAAATTGCAAAGTGACACCACAGCAGCATTAAATATTGTCTTTAAAGATATGATACTTTGCATGTCAGTTTCAGATTTTTGAAATTTTCTAATTCTTTAAAATTTAGCATCTTGTGAAATGATTTGCTTGATTTCCTATGCTCTTTTCTTGAGTTTAAATAAATTGTATAAGGTTGTAGTTTTTTTGACATTTGGAATATTTGTTTCTTAATAAACTACATTGCATGTACTTGTAGTTAACTTGTATTCTGCTTGAAATATCCTTGATAGAAAATTATTATTTTTCCTTTTCTGTATTCCTAGTTCTATAATCCTTTAGAATTTTATGCTAGTTAGTCCATTTCATCCGAAATATGCTGGCATTTTTTCTCTTCTACATCTTCTTTCTCCTCCTCTTTTTTCAAAAAATATTAATAAATTTTTTTTATTGTGAAAATACCTTGCAGAGGGGTTACAATTACACGAGCAAGGTAATGAGTACATTTCTTATCAAGCATTGCTGCCTCCTCCTTTGTTTTTCCCTTACCAGCCCTGCTTTCCCTTACTAACTACTCTGCCAAAATTGTAAAGTTCATTTTGCAACGTAACGTCTTGCACATCTCATTGTTGCAATGGGTCAACCTGTATCCCTATTTAAACAATTTGTTTTTTTCCCTTCCACTCCACAAATTATATCAAGATCAAATACAGTGAAAACAGAGGCGATACAATGGGGAAAGGACATGCAAAGCAACAAAAATTATCTTATAAATATGTTAGAAACAATAGCAAGAAAGAAAAACCATTTGAATCCTTATCTTGGGGTTCAGTTCACCTAAAATCAATTTATCTGACCATTTCTGCTTGACTCAGACATATACTAGTTATTGCAAATAAGGGAAACCATGGAACCTATGTTTCTTTGGGCCTGGCTTACTTCATTTAATATAATTTTTTCCAAGTCTTTCCATTTCCTAACAAATGGGGCAATGTCATTCTTTCTGATGGAGATATAGAATTCCATTGTGTATATATACCACATTTTCTTGATCCATTCATCTACTGAGGGGCATCTGGGTTGGTTTCATAACTTAGCTATGGTAAATAAGGCTGCAATAAACATAGTTGTGCTGGTATGATCCTTAACAGAAAAATAATGCTGGAGGAATATCAATACCAAATTTCAAACTCTACTACAAAGCCATAGTAATCAAAACAGCTTGGTACTGGCACAAGAACAGACCTCAGCACCAATGAAATAGAATTGAAAATCCAGAAATGAACTCACAGACCTATAGCCACCTAATCTTCGATAAGGGAGCTAAAAAAATAGAATGGAAGAAAGACAGCCTCTTCAGTAAATGGTGCTGGCAAAACTGGTTAATCACTTATAGAAAACTAAAGCTAGATCCTTATCTATCACCCTGCACCAGAATCAACTCCAAATGAATCAAAACCTCGGAGTCAAAGCAGACACCCTGAAAACATTACAGGATGGAATAGGAGAAACCCTAGATTTCCTTGGCACAGACCAAAATTTTCTTTATAGAGATCCAGAAACACAACAAATCAAAGAAGGGTTGGGCAATGGGATTGCATGAAATTGCAGAGCTTCTGCATGCAAAGGACATACCTAGCAAGATCAATAGATAGCCCACGAATTAGGAACAGATCTTCACTAGCCATACAGTGGACAAGGGTCTCATATCTAAAATATACCTGGAACTCAAAAAGTTAAATCCCCCAACAACAAATCCTCAAAGAAACAAGTGCTAACAAATAAGTGGGCTAAAGACTTGAAAAGAAACTTCTCTGAAGAGGAAAGAAGGATGGCCAATAGATATATGCAGAAATGCTCAACCTCCCTAGCCATAAAAGAAATGCAAATCAAAACAACACTGAGATACCATCTCACCCCAGTTAGAATGGCTATAATCAAGAGCTCTACTAACAACAGATGCTGGAAGGAATGTGGCCAGAAGGGAACCCTGCTGCGTTGTTGGTGGGAGTGTGAACTTGTTCAACCACTTTGGAAAGTAGTATGGATGTTCCTCAAAAGACTCTACTTAGAGCTCCTCTATGACCCAGCAATCCCACTTTGGAACATTTACCCAAATGATCACAAACAAGACCATTTTTTTTTTTTTGCTTCATCTCTAAATTCTTCACATTTTTTAATGAGCAATGATTGGTCAAAGAATGGTGAAAGTAAACTTATTTTTTAACCCAGCTATTCACAGCTGCAAAAGCATGACCAGATCACTTTGCCACTCTCTGCTGTGTATCCGATATTAATGAAGAATTGCTTTGGGAAATGGGCCTTTGGGGCAGCTAGTGCCAGAACTAATGCCAGTGGTATGGTGTTGTCAGTAACTTAAATCTATGCAAACAGAACTACATTTTTAGAATTCTTCTGAATTAATGGAGATCTTACCATTTGTCAATAATAAGATATAGGCAGATCAGTTTGATCAAATGACTCTTAATGATACCACACCTATGTCTTTCCATTGTTTGGGTCATTAGGATGGTGGGATGTACAAGTTCTCATCATATAGTCTTTCTCATATAAGCACTATTTTGCACAATGTATAACTACTTTAATTACATGTCTACTTTCATAAATAAGTAACAACTAGCTACTGCACTTTTTTTATATGACAATATGTTTTACACTAGAACTTACTGTGCCCAAAAATGTGATGCAATATCAGTTTTCCTATCATGTATGTCAGGAAGAAAATGATTGGAATGTCATTTTAATAATCCTTTCTAGTCATTCTGTATTATGAGTAATCCAGTAACAAATTGTATGCTTATCAAAGAAGATGCTACTATGTAATATATGTGTGCCTTTGAGCATTGAAAGTTTTACATTTTTACAATATTATCAGTGATGAATAATTTTGTTAGAAATATCCACAATCAAAAAATGTCTATTATTTTCTTTCATTTTGTTTCCTTATTTTCTGTACATATAACATGACAAGTGATTTCATAGTTGTTGATTTCTTTGTTATATTTTTAGTCTTAAATACAAATAAACTTTTCTTTTTGCAATTTAAATGTTATTTATAAATTAAAAGATATTTCTAACTTCTGATAGAATACTGTTGTTTTGCTCATCTAAGAATTATGAAAAATTGATATTTTATCAATGTGCTAATGAAATAGTGAACAATGCAGAAAAAAGATGAAAAATTACATTGTTGGGCCATTATATTACTCTATGTCTTTCCTGATGTAAATAAAATATGAGAACAAAAATAAAATAAAAAAAATAAAAAAAAATAAAATATGAGAAGAGCATAGAAAATAAAAAAATGATTCATACTGTTATTCATGTTATTAATATTTTTATCTATTTTTGAAAATAGTATTACTAATAAGATTTTCAGCTAACTTCCCATGAAGTTATGATTAAAATCACTGATCCATGTAAGTTTGTTATATGAAAGACACTTTAATATACTTGTCTACAATTATGTGAAGAAAATACTTTTTTTAATCTCAATATGCTTAAGGAAATGAGCACATTATCAACATAGTTAAATAACAAATGGTGAAGAAAAAAAATCTACTTAACATACTTCATATGTATTTTTGTATTTGTTAGCTTTTCTTTGGTTAATATTTGATAGATTCATTTTGTTACCTAAATTATAGTATGAATCTCAGTTATAAAAATGGTGCCTGATAATATTTCAGTTTTATTTGTAATATTATCCATTATTTTCATAATATTCTGATTAATAAAATTTTAATTTTTAGCAACTATGAAATTTCAATAATATAGGATATTTGACTAACTCTTATTTTACTAAGAGGTTTTATTAATGTTAATGAGATTGTCCTTTTAAAAATTAGGTTGCCCTCACATTAATTTTCATGTAGAGGCTAATACATTTACTACAGTTAAGCTAATGTAAATGCTATGAGAACATTAATAATATTAATATAATATTAATAAAAGTGCAACTGAGATAGCTTATTTTTCATGAAATAATGCCAAAATTTAAGTGGCATTAACATAATAACTTGTAGTGCATATAAATAACAGTTCAAAACAAGGAAACAAGTTCACATTTATTTTGTTGAAATTTAAACAATAGTAGTGTAGTCTATTGTGAGCAATATTCTATATACAAGTTTTTAAGCAAAGTGAAAGTGGAGAATGGTGCATAATGCATTTGTATGCATAACATATTTGAAAAGTACAAAAAAAAACAATTATTTAGGAAATTACTGTAACAAAATAATACTTAGATAAAGGTTATTTCTTACTGAAACCAGACAATTAAAGACAAGTCATTTTAATAAATGATATAGTCAATACTTCATTTGCTAGGTACCAAAGACTTTTTACAATACTTTTGAGAAAAGAAATAGATGTTTTCATACTTACTGTGAAATATTATTTTGGATCATTGTAAATATTATATTTCTTTGGTGAATTCAATTGTGCTTTGTAACAAATTCAAAATTCTAGAGTGAAATATTTTCGAAAGAAGTATTACAAGTCCACTTTATATATAAACTATATTTTTACTACACAGCTTCTAAGATAGTTTATAAAATTAGGACAATATGCTTGATAGGCAAATACTAGAACTCAATAAGATCAAACCAAGCTATAGCTGAAAATTTATTTAAAATGTATTTATTCAAACTGGAAGTTATTCCACATCCATAGTTTAAAAAATGAGCGATTTTGATGACTAAACACTTATAAAGACACACAATTTTATTTTAACATTTAATAAATTTGGAATAACTAATATCATTTGTACACACTGTAAATGGAAAATCAAGTATAAGAATATATAATGATTTTTAATAAAGGCAAGGTAGGGCTACTTAAGTGGTATCTGTGCATGTCAATTAAAAAAATACTTATGAAACACAAATCTAAACAACACTAAGAACATATCTAACCCCAGTTAAAATGGCCATTATCAAGAAAACTAACAATAAAAAATACTAAGCCTGGCACTCGTGGTTCATGTCTGTAATCGTAACTACTCAAGTGGCTGAGATCTGAGGATCACAGTTCAAAGTCCACAAAGGCTAGCCAGAGCAGAAAAGTACCTGAGACTCTTATCTCCAATCTTCCAGAAAACTTGAAGTGGCTCTTTGGCTCAAAGTTGTAGAGTACAAGTCTTGAGCAAAAAGAGCTCAGGGACAGTGCCTGGGCCCTGAGTTCAAGCCTCATGATCACCAGCACCACTAGCAAACTGCTGGTATGGATGTGGGCAAAAGGGAACTCTAAGACACTGTTAGTTGGAATGTAAGCGTATTCAATCACTCTGGAAACCAATATGAATGCAACTCAAAAACTAAATACAGAACTACTGTATGAACCAGCAATCCCACTCCTTGATGTTAATCCAACCAGATATAAACAAAGTTACAGTAGAGCCACTAGCATAATCATATTCATTGCAACACTGTGCACTAAGATATGGAATCAACCCAGATGCCCCTCAATGGATCAAAGAAATGTAGTGGATGCATATACAATGGGATTTTACTAATCTATTAGATAGAATGATATTGTAGCATTCATAAGATATGGACATAATTGGAAAAGCCAGAATTTGCAGTAGACAGAATGCCTATAAATCTATAAGTAAATGTCTATAAATCTATAAGTTTACCAGGTTGACTGGTAAACTAGGGGTTGCAAATGAATTACTGAAGTGTAATAGGCACTATGGAGATTTCAAATAGTATCTTTTAGAAGGATTAGATCAAAGCTTAACAAAATCAGCACCAGGAAATGGGTACTTCCAAGAAGGAAAGAGTGTGGTGAAGGGAGGGAGGTGGCTGCAGAATGCATTCAAGAATTCATTGTACATACAACAAAATAAAGAAAAGTAAAAGAAGGGGTGTGTGGAAGTAGGCTGAGAATGTTGAAAGGGTTAACACTGATCAAGATGCATTGTATTCATAAACAGCTTTGTTAAATGGCACCTCCTTTGAATAACTACTTAAAGTTAATTTAAAAAATTAAAAAAGTTTAGTATGAATTGTGAAGTGTTCTTTTCAGAATATTTGTTCATACTGGTTCTCTCATCACCTTCACATACTTTTCTGCAAAGTGGAAAGTAAAATCAACGCACACAATAATACTTATGCTATTCTATAGGAACAAAAAAATACAAATTATGCTGACTCTACTTAAAGATAACAAAAAATTAAAAAATAGTATGAATTATGAAATATTTTTTCAGAATACTTGTTCATCAGATGTTACTAATTTGTCTCTTATCATCTCACATACTTTTCTGCAAAGTGGAAAGTAAAATCAAGGCACACAATATTACTTATGCTATCTTACATGTACAATAAAATACAAATTATGCTGACTACATATAAATGTAACTCAGGGGAAATTTGTTTTTTCAGAAGAGCTCAAAAAGTAATTTAGACGTAGTAACATTTTTATGCATTTTCTATGTGACTAGCTTAAAAATAACTTTATGATGTGTCAAAATTCCACAAACATTCTGATTATTACAAAAGAAAAATTAATTAGAAGCCCTCTTTATCTCAATTTTATTTCATTTTTGTCTTCTATAATATCATGATAGTGTGGAGGTATCTCCCTTCAATACTGTTGTACCTATACCACCATTGAATATTATGTACAATTTTCTTGTTTATTTAAAACTATATTCAGTTTTTCTTTAGCATTTGTAAAGCAAACATAGACTAGGAATGCTTTATGCAGGAGGACCAGTATCCTAATAGTCACTTCTTAGAATCATCCTGGTAAATTAGAAGTGATGTGGGTTGAAATTGAGCTATCAACTCATGTGGATAAGTTGTAACTTAAACATTCATTTTTTTCTCTAAGTCATATGGAATGAATACTTGTTCCTCTAGACAAAAAGTAAATGAAGTCATTGACTAGCAAGTTCATGCTTGCTTCCTTCTCTTTCAATATTTTATTATGTGATTGAGTCCTTCTACATGAAATCTCTGGTTTCAGTTGGAATTTGCTTTGATATCTAAGCTTGAAGCTGTCTATTCACCTTAAGAGAAGTAAAATTATAAGAAAATTTGGAGACAATGAACCACTAAATAAAAAAGAACATCAGCTAATGAGCTTCAAGTGTTTAAAAATACCTACTTTTATGAGATTTACGCAGTCAGAGCCATTTTTTTAAATTCTTTCAGTTTGCACTGAAAACAGTTCAATGAAAATAGTTCACTGTACTTTTAAATTATGATTTGACTCTCAGGTTCTAAAGGAGTCGTTTTAACATTCATTTGCAAAATGAAACCACATTTAATCTTTCAATAATGACATGTGAGACATATTTCTAGGCCTTGAACACATATAGGGATAATGAGAAAGAGAGAGAGAGAGGCTGTGATTTGTAGAACTCATTCTTACTGCACATGGTGGAAAATTGTGATAAGAAGACATCAATAAATTTAATAATAAAAAATTATATTAAGTGAAGTAAGCCAGGCCCAAAGAAACATAGGTCCCATGGTTTCCCTTATTTGCAATAACAAGTATATGTCTGAGACAAGTAGAAAGCGTCAGATAAGTTGACGTTAGGTGAAATGAACCCCAAGATAAGGACTCAAATGGTTTTTCTTTCTTGCTATTGTTTCTAACATATTTATAAGATGATTTCTTTTTTTTTTGTCCGTTGTCTGCCATGGGGCTTGAACTCTGGACCTGCGGGCTGTTCCTCAGCTCTTCAACTCAAGGTGAGCACGCTACCACTTGAGCTACAGTGCCACTTCCAGTTTTTCTGGTGGTTTATTGGAGATAAGAGTTTCACGGACTTTCCTGCACGGGCTGGCTTTGAACCGTGATCCTCAGATCTCAGCCTCCTGAGTAGCTAGGATTAAAGGCGTGAGCCACCGGTGCCCAGCTAGATGATTTCTTTGTTGCTTTGTATGTCCCTCCCACACGGTATAACCCCTGTTTTCACTGTATTTGATGTTGGTATAATTTGTGGAGAGGAAGGGAAAAAACAAATTGTTTAAATAGGGATACAGGTTGATCCATTGCAATAATGATACGTACAAGACGTTATGTCAAAAAACGAACTTTACAACTTTGGCGGGGACGGGTGGAGGGGGGCAGATGGGAAGGGATGGGAAGGGGAAACATAGGAGGAGGCAACAATGCTTGATAAGAAATGTACTCATGTCCACCTGTATCCTTATTTAAACGACTTGTTTTTCCCCTTCAGGAAAAAGCTACTGATTGCTGACAGGCCTCAACCTTACTCACAACCAAGTCCTATCGCAACAACTCCAAGCTAGAGGAAACAGTTATCTCCCTCTTTTATAGTATTTAAAGCAAATCTCATTCCCACTGAACTAGACTGGGCAGAGGGTCATAAAGTCTGTGATAAGGCAGAGCTTCATTCTGCTTGCACAAATAAACTGATTAAGAAACCAGTCAAACCACAGGAAAGCCAAACACCACAAGGAAACCAGGGACTCCAGCAAGAGACTGGTTACAGACACAGGGGGGACACAAGATTCACCCCTCCCCCAAAAAAATTGAAGAACTTTTTTTCTATCTAATTTTTAATTTTTTTTTAAAGTGGTTTTCTATTTTTCATCTTTTTTTTTTTTTTTTGTGGGTCGTGGGGCCTGAACTCTGGGCTTGGGCTGGGCACTGTCCCCCAGCTCATCAGCTTAAGGCTAGCGCTCTACCACTGGAGCCATAGTGCCACTTCCAGCTTTTTATGTTTATGTGGTGCTGAGGAATTAAACCCAGGGCCTCATCCATGCAAGGCAAGCGCTCTACCACTGAGCCACCTTCCCAGCCTCGTATTTTTCATCATTCTTATTTTATTTATTTATTTTTAATTCTCATTTTACTCTTTTCCCTTTTGGTCATTTTTGTTTTTTTTTGTTTTGTTTTCATTGTTTGTTTATTTTGCTTTTCATAATTGCTGTCCTATTCATCTCCAAATATATACCGGTCTTTAATTATTAGACTTTATCCTTTATTGTGTGCATCGTTTATTCAGACATTGATTACTCAATTCACAGCCTTAACTCCTTTACTTGTAGTATTGTTTCTTTATGCTTATATAATTTTTTAAGTGTTTTATTTTTAAGTATTTTATTTTTCATTTTTCATTTTTTTATCTCTCTTCTTCTTTCCTTGTATCCTTTTCTTCTCTCTGAATTAAAATTTTGGTTATATTCCTTCTCTCCCATTCCCTCCCCACATTCCTCTAATCTTATTTTCTCCTCACAACTCTTCCTAAACCTACTAATTTCTGGTCTGCTGACTCCTTCTTTGCTTTTCTTTGTCCATTGATCCCTAGTTGTTTGTGGTTGAACTGGATTGTATCTGTTGAACTAGATTATATCTTTACTCATTTTGACTATGTCAAACAATCTGTGCAACTATAGGACTCTGATTGATGCCTGCCTTAAAAAAGTGTTCCAGCATGGAATTGTTTTTGCTTTCATACCCAAATGGGCAGAACAAGCCAGAGAAACACAAGAAAAATGGCAGGTCCAGGTTTCTTAACTCCCACTCATAATAACCCGGGAACAGAGCAGTTAATGAATAATCCAGATGAGAGTTCCCAAAATGCTCTACAAACACTACTGGTAAACATGCTGAGTGAAAAGATTGAAAGCCTGCAAAGGACTCCTTGTGAGTATGATAGGGAAATCTGTGAGCATGATGAGGCTAACCAAAGATTAATACAGAAATTTCACTAGCAGGAGGAAGCTAATCAAAGATTAATAGAAGAATAGCTTAGCCAGATGTGAATTAAAAAAATTAATAAAAGCATTCATGAAATTTACAAACAGAAAGCTGGAGGAATCCATGGAGGTCACAAAAGGAATGCTGAATGAAGCCCAACACAAGGAAAGGGAGTCCAGTGAAACTATAACCAATCAAATAAAGGATTTGAGAATGAACACTGAAAACCAAATTAAGGAGGTAAAGAAGTCCATATAAGATATAAAACAAAGCGCCAACAAAGAATTTGAAACCATCAAATCTGACCAATTAAAAGAAACAGAAACAAAAAAAAGTAGACAGTCTTGACAGTAGGTTAGACCACACAGAAGAATAAATCTCGGCTTAGACATTATAGAGAAAGAAGAGACAACTATTCAAAGCAAATCCAAGAAATATGATAGATCTATTCAAGATTTAGAAGACACCAGCAGACGGCCTATTTAAGGCTAATGGGTGTAGAGGAGGTCCTAGAGACAGATTTCAAAGTCTAAGAAATTTATTTAACGGGATCCTAGTGGAGAATTTTTCCAAACATGCAAAAAGACAGGCCCAGATACAAGAAGACTGTAGAAGCTCAAACAGACCAGAACAGGACATCCCACCGTCACATTGTAATCCACACAGAATCAATTGGGATCAAGGAAAGGATCCTTAAAGCAGTCAGAGAGAAAAGATAAATCACTTTTAAAGGGAAACCAATCAGAATAATCAGATTTCTCAGCGAAAACATGAAAGCAAGAAGAGACTAGAATGATGTATTCCACACCCTAAAGACAAACAACTATCAATCAAGAATACTGTACCCAGTTAAACTCTCCTTCATAACAGAAGATCAAATAAAAACTTTCCACAGCAAAGAAAAATTGAAACAATATAACTCCCACAAACCAGCATTACAGAAGATACTTAAAGATATCCCACACATAGAAAACCAACGAGAACATGACAAAGACCAAGAAACAGCGCCCAAACAGAGAATTCAAGAATCATAGGAAAAACCCAGTTGGCACAGCACCCAAGAAGGTGGATAATATGGCAGGAACTACTAAATACCTCTCAGTCCTAAATCTCAATATTAGTGGACTTAACTCCAATTAAGTGACATAGATTGTCTAATTGGATAAAAAAGCAAGATCCTTCTATCTGCTGCCCTCAAGAGACACACCTTACCCACAAAAACAAATATATTCTGAAAGTGAAAGGCTGGGATAAAATCTAGATAGCAAACGGGCCCCATAAGCAGGCAGGAGTTGTAATCCTAATATCAGATAAAATAGACTTCAAATTAAAATTAATTGGAAAAGATAAAGAAGGTCATTACATACTAATTAAAGCATCTCTCCTTCAGGAGGAAATTACAGTTCTAAGTATCTATTCAGCAAATAACGGAGCACCCGTATTTATTAAAGAAACACTACTTTCCCTAATATCTCACATAGATCTAAAGACAGTAATTGTTGGGGACTTTAACATAAAACTATCCCCTCTGGGTAGATCAACCCAGCAAAAACTCAACAGAGAAAACTCAGATCTAAACAACTGCACAGATAACTAGACATAAAAGTCATCTACCAAATATTTCACCCAGCAGCATCAGAATACACATTCTTCTCAGCAGCACAAGGAATATTCTAAAACATAGACTGCATTTTAGGTGACAAACCAAATTTGTTCAAATTCAAAAACATTGAAATGATGCCCTGCATTCTCTCAGAAAACAAGGGAATAAAATTAAAATTCAGCACCAAAAAGCCACTAAAGAAAATCCTATAATACATAAAGGTTGAACAATACACTGGTGAACCGCAAGTGGGTCATGGAAGAGATTAGAAAGGAAATTAAAAAGTTCATGATATTTAAAAAAAATGAACACACAAATTGCCAGTACCTCTGTGACAGAGCAAAAGCAGAACTCAGAGGCAAGTTTATAGCTCTGAGCTCCTACATCAACAAATTGGAGAGACCTGAAACTAACAATTTAACAAGGCACCTGAAGCTCTTTGAAAAAAAAGCAGCAAACTGAGCCCCAATCCAGTAGATGGAAAAAATAATTAAAATTAAATCAGAATTAATAATTAAATGCCCCAAAGTGGAATTGCTAGGTCTAAGGAGAGCTCATGGTGGAGACTTTTGACGAACCTTCATACTGCTTTCCAAAGTGATTGAACAAGTTGACACTCCCACCAACAATGCAGTAGGATTGGCCACATCTCCTCCAGCTTCTGTTGTTATTAGAGTTCTTGATTATAGCCATTCTAACTGGGGTGAGGTGGTATCTCAGTGTTGTTTTGATTGCATTTCTTTTATGGCTAGAGAGGTTGAGCATTTCTTCATGTGTCTATTGGTCATTCTTATTTGCCTTCAGGGAAGTTTCTCTTTAAGTCTTTAGCTCCCTTATTAATTGGGCAGTTGTTTCCTTGAGGATTTGTTGTTGGGGGATTTAAGTTTTTGAGTTCCAGGTATATTTTAGATATGAAGCCCTTGTCGGTTGTATGGCTAGTGAAGATCTTTTCCCAATTCGTGGGTTTCTATTGATCTTGCTAGTTATGTCCTTTGCCATGAAGAAGCTCTGCAACTTCATGCAATCCCATTTGTCAATCTTTCTTTGATTCATTGTGTTTGGGGGTCTCTATTAAGAAAATTTTGGTCTGTGCTAAGGAGACCTAGGGTTTGTCCTATTCCTTCCTGTAATGTTTTCAGGGTGTCTGCTTTGACTTCAAGGTCTTTGATCCATTTGGAGTTGATTCTGGAGCAGGGTGGTAGATAAGGATCTAGCTTTAGTTTTCTACAGGTGTTTAACCAATTTTGCCAGTACCGTTTACTGAAGAGTCAGTCTTTCTTCCATTCTATTTTTTTTAGCTCCCTTATCGAAGATTAGGTGGCTATAGGTCTGTGGGATCACAAACAAGGCTATTCTAAGGATACCAGCACAACTATGTTTATCACAGCATTAATATACTAAAGCTAAGAACCAACCTACATGCCCCTCGTAGATGAATGGATCAAGAAAATGTGATATATATATACATATATGTATATATGTATATGTATACATATATATACACATACATACATACAATGGTATTCTATGCCTCTACCAGAAAGAATGCATAAGTGAAGTAAGTCAGGCCCAAAGAAACATAGTTCCCATAGTTTCCCTTATTTGCAATAACTAGTACTTGTGTAGGGCAAGCAGATAAGGTAAAAAGCTTTGTACATATTACCATATAAGATGATATTAAGCAAAACGAACCCCAAGATAGGGACCCAAATATCTTTTTGCTTTCTTGCTATTATTTGTAATTTATTTACAATGTACCATGAGATTTTTTTGTTGTTTTGTATGTTCCTTCCCCAAGGTATAACCTCTATTTTTACTGTAGTTGATATTGGTGCCTTGCATCTTGTATAAACACTTCTCTTATTCGGGGAGGGGAAGGGAAAAAAACAAAATGCTTAAATAAAGATACAGGTTGACCCATTGTAACAATGAGATGTACAAAACACTATGTTGAAAACGAACTTCACAACTTCGGTGGAGGGGTGGGGGGACTTAGCTGTGGAGGTGGGAGGGAAGGGATGGGGGGAAACAAAGGAGGAGACAACAATATGTACTCACTACTTTGCTCTTGTAACTGTAACCCCTCTGTACAGCATTTTTACTATAAAAATGTACAAAAAATTACATCAGAATTAAATGAATTAGAATAAAAAAATAGAATCAACAAAATAAAGTGTTGGTTCTTTGAAAAAGTGAACATATTTGACATACCCTTAGCAAATCTTCTGAGAAAAAGAAGAGAACACACCCAAATAAAAAAACTCAGGGATGAGAATGAAAACATCACCACAGAAAAAACCAAGATTCAGATTATAAGAGAATACTTCTCAAACCTTTATGCTAATGTTTGAGATGGAAGAAATGGACGAATTTCTAGCAAATATTGACATACCCAAACTAAACTAACATGATTTAAAACAACTTAATAGACTCATATCAAGCATGGAACTAGAAACAGCAATAAGAGACATCCCACCCAAGTAAAGCCTAGGACTGCATGGATTTATAGCTGAATTCTACAAGGCCTTCAAAGCAGAACTCACATCAATACTCCTGCAACTCCTCATTGAAATTGAAAGTGAAAGTTCATTACCAAACTCTTTCTATGAAGCCATCATAACCCTCATCCAAAAACCAGGCAGTGACCCATCAAAAAAGAGAACTATAGAACCATTTCTTTGATAAATATTGATGCAAACTGTAAGGTCTGCTCCTGGATGCCTAGCAGACTCCACCCAGTACCTGCGTTACCTAGGCAACTGGGACACCTGGAAGAGGTCACATCTGCATCCACTGAGGTCACATCTGAATTTGATATGGCCACACCTCTCTCCGCCCATACCCTACATTAAGGCCTAGCGCAGGCTCAGATGCTCTCTTGCTGCTCTTTTCTAGCTCTCTCTGCTCTCTCTCTGCTCTCTCTGCTCTTTTTTAGCTCTTTCCTCTCTTTCCCAGCTCTCTCTCATTCCCAGGCCTTTCCCAGCTACATGGAGTGCCAACCTTGCTTGGTCCCAGCAGGTCTACTGAATAAACCTACCCCTTACCTGAATACCACATGAGTGCTGCTGTTTTTACTCGGCTACCTCTCTCTCTGCTCTTGTCTAGCTCTTCTCAAGCTCTTTTCTCTCTCTTTCCCAGCTCTCTCTCTTTCCTAGGCCTTACACAGCTGCGTGGAGTGCCAACCTTGCCTGGTCCCAGCAGGTCTACTGAATAAACCTACCCCTTACCTGAATACCACGTGTGTGCTGGTGCTGTTCTTACTCGGCTACCTCCTTTTAAAATCCTAACATAAATGGTGCCGTGACTCAGATAAAGGGCTTAAAGTCAGGATAGCTGGGATATCTCTCTGTCCCAGCAGGTCTACTGAATAAACCTCCCCCTTACCTGAATACCATGTGTGTGCTGGTGCTGTTCTTACTCGGCTACCTCCTTTTAAAAATCTAACACAAACTTCTAAACAAAATATTGGCAAATTGACTTAAACAACTCATGAAAAAATCATACACCATGATCAAACAGGATTCATTTCAGGCATGCAGAGCTGGTTTAATATATGCAAATCAATCAATATAATTCATTACACCAACAAGAGGAAGGAGAAGAACCACATGATCACCTCAAAAGATGCAGAAAAAGCATTTGACAAGATCCAACACTCCTTTATGATGAAAGCTCTGGAAAACTAGGAATCCAGGGAACATTCCTCAATACAATAAAGGCTGGGTATGGAGATCCCACACCAACATTATATTTAATGGTGAAAAGCTAAAGCCATTTCATCTAAATTCAGGAAACAAACAACGATGTCCACTCTCCACTTCTCTTCAATTTAGTATTAGAATTCCTAGCTACAACAATAAGACAAGATGCAAACAAAAAGGGGATCCAAATAAGGAAAGATGAAGTAAAACTCTCTCTCTTTGCAGATGACACGATCTTATATTTAAAGAATTCCACGGACTCCACTCCCAAATTACTCGAGCTGATTCGAAACTTTGGCAAAGTAGCAGGGTATAAAATTAACCTTCAAAAATCAATGGCTTTTCTACATGCCAACAACGAGAAGAGTGGGGGCGAAATCAGGAAAGCAACTCCTTTTTAAATAGCCCCACAAAAAAAATACCTAGGAGTTAACTTAACTAAAGAAGTGGAGGATATCTATGAGGAAAACTTTAAAAACCGGAAAAAGAAAATTAAAGCAGAACTAAGGAAGTGGAAAAAACCTCCCATGCTCTTAGATTGGGAAAATTAGCATTGTGAAAACGGCAGTACTTCCAAGGCTATCTACAAATTCCATGCAATACTTACCAATACCCCAAACTCATTCTTCATTGAAATAGAAGAACCACCCAAAAATCCATATGGGACAATAAAAGATCCCTATTAGCAAAAAACAATCCTTAGCAGATAGAACAGTAGTGGAAGATATCAATACCAAATTTTGAACTCTACTTCAAAGCCATACTAATCAAAACAGCTTGGTACTGGCACAAGAAGAGACCTCAGAACGAATGGAATAGAACTGAAAACCCAGAAATGAACCCACAGATGTACAGCCATCATGTCTTAGATAAGGGAGCTAAAAAAATAGAATGGAAGAAAGACAGATTCTTCAGTGAATGGTGCTGGCAAAATTGCTTAAACACCTGTAGAAAACGCAAGCTAGATTCTTATATATAACCCTGCACCAAAATCAACTCCAAATTGATCAAAGACCTAGAAGTTAAAGCAGACACCCTGAAAACATTACAGGAAGGAATAGGAGAAACTCTAGGGCTCCTGGGCACAGGCTGAAATTTTCTTAGTAGAGACCCAGAAATACAACAAATCAATGAAAGTTTGGACAAATGGGAGTGCATGAAACTTAAGAGCTTCTGCATGGCAAAGGACATAGCTAGCAAGATCGATAGAAAGCCCACGAATTGGGAGAAGATCTTCACTAGCCATGCAACTGACAAGGGTCTCATATGTAAAAAATAATTAGAATTCAAAAAATTAAATTCCTCAATAACAAATCCTCAAAGAGACAACCGCCAAATTAATAAGAGGGCTAAAGAGTTAAAGAGAGACTTCTTTGAAGAGGAAATAAGAGTGGCCAATAGACACATGAAGAAATGCTCAACCTCTCTAGCCATAAAGGAAATGCAAATCAAAACAACATTGAGATTCCACCTCACCCCAGTTAGAATGGCTATAATCAAGAACTCTAATAACAACAGAAGCTTGAGAAGATGTGGCCAATAAGGAATCCTACTGCATTGTTGGTGGGAGTGTCAACTTGTTCAACCACTTTGGAAAGCAGTGTGGATGCTCTTCAAAAGATTCCACATAGAGCTCCCCTATGACCCAGTAATCCCTTTTTTTGGGCAATTATCCAAATGATCACAAACAAGGCTACACTAAAGCTACCAGCACAACTATGTTTATTGCAGCATTATTTACCACAGCTAAGATATGGAAGCAATCCAGATGCTCTTCATTCGATGAATGGATCAAGAAATTCAGTATATATATATATATGTTTGATGCCTCCATCAGAAAAAATGGCACTGCCACATTTGTTAGGAAATATAAAGACTTGGAAAAAGTATATTAAGTGAAGAAAGCCAGGCCCAAAGAAGCATAGGTCCTATGGTTTCCCTTATTTGAAATAAATAGTATACGTCTAGGATAAGCAGAAAAATTCAAAAGCTATGTACATATGATCACATAGGATGATATGTAACCCCCTTTATAGTATAAACTGTAACCCCCTTTGTAATAAAATATATTAAAACTAATAATAAACTCAAATTGATATAAATAACCATCATTTCTATGTATGAAATTCAAACTAATCCTGTATGGTGTGTGTGTGTGTGTGTGTGTGATGTGTGTGTGTGTACAAAAATAAGCTGAAGTAGATCTAAATTGTAGAGTTTTAAAATAGTTTCCTACAGGATTCATTCTAAATAAGAAACACTATAATAGAAATGCCCTTCTCTAACAAAATATCACGGTTCTATTTTGGGTATTAACAGACATCATTTCCCATACCAAGAATAAAACAAATGCAAAGTGCCATATTTCCCAGAATGAAACATGACTAGATGACACCAGAGCACCCATAGTTTCTTTGCTGTCAGCAGAATCAGCAGGGGTGCTAGCCAAGAGCACTGCCTCTAGTTAACAGCATAAATGTTTCCAGAAAGAACATATTCTGAAGTGAGATATTTTAGTTCAACATTCTGCAAAGTTTGCTTTCTAAATCTGGACATAATTAAGAGTTGGCTTAAAGGTTTCTAAATAGAACTGGATAAGAATACTGGAGACCCTTTCTCTAAGTAAGGAAGTATTAAATTTCAGCTTTTAAATCATATGTTGAAGGAGCTGTGTACTTCAGGCAATGCAGTTGTTACACTTCAAAGCATATTCTTTTCTGTCTAAATTACAATTAGTCTTTCGAGTACAAACAATATATTACTTGCCTATTTTATCTAAGAAGTCCTGCTTTGAGACTGGTATATTTTTACAAGATGTTTTCATATGCATGCATATGATAGATTGTATGCCAATGTGGAAATGTATTACATTAAATATTTTATAATTAAAATACCTTAATAATTACACAGTAATGCATTTATAAACTTTTTATATAGTAGACAGCATATTTGCCTATGTAAGAGCTGATGGTATCTTTATGTTATATAATATGCATTATATTTATATTTGTAATAGGGATTCAAATATCAGAATACTGTAAATATATTTCACACAAGTAGAAAAAAATGGTTTCAAAATCACTAAATATAGCATAGCTAAGGAGAAAAAATAAACAGAATAGTTATTTTTCCTTAAAACATTTTGCTCTTTAGGCAACTAAAATGTTAGTAAAACATCTTTACAAAAAACATTCCTGGGTGCAGATAATTTAACTGGATGAAATATTTCCAACCTTTAAAGAAAAAAATGACATAAATTTAAAAGAAGTCAAGAGAAATTAACAAAAGGGAAATTCGCAAATTTTAGTGAATTTCTTATGATATTTGCTAAACATTACCAAGATACTGTGCAAATGAAAATTAAACATTGTTGTCATTTGTTTTTTATAATAATCAGATTGCTTTTGTTTTTTTTGAAGGCTGAAAAAAAGCTGACTTATATTGGACAATGGTTCAGTGGAATGAATCATAATACTTTGAAACGTATCAAGAAGGAAGTTGATAAATTCTCACTCATTCATAATCTGGAGATAGTATTCTAGAAAATTTTCTCTATAGTTCAACTTTTATTAAATCTATTCAATTTCATTTCACTGCTATAGAAAATGTTGTTTAGGATAAATAATGGATTCAGTGTCAATTTTTAAGGTCAAAGACCTTCTTAGCCAATAAAAAGAGCTAACTTATTTACTGTATTGACTAAATAAATCACGTCTTTTCTATTTTTCAGAGCATACACTAAAGTCTTTCAAATTATTGTAATATGACAGAGAATATTTGTTTTACTGGAATTCCTATATTTGTTTTCTTGAATTTTCTATTTATCTTTTATTAATCTACATACCATATGTTAGTTAATCTGTGATTAAAATATATGATTGACTGATTCATCTTCTATTCCTCATACTGAGAAATACTTCAGATATTTCAAATACATCTTACTACTCTGTCTTTACCCTTCCTCCTGGCTTTGGTAGAATGTTATGCATTGGACCAATGTTTCCTTTTCCATTGTTTGTCTAAATGGCTTAAATCTCTCCAGACATGTCATGATACAACATGGTATAACCAGCCCTTGATCTGTTCTCTTCCAAATTTCTCCTTTAACTTTGTCTCCAAACTCTACATTTGGTGAAGAGCAATATGCCAACTAATAGGTAGTGCTTGTACCAGTTACTGGATCCATCATCATTTACAAAAATAAAGTTTGGAAATTAGTTTCTTGCAATTTTGAAACTGTTTGCCTAAGGTTTGATAAATTAAAGAACATGTTGATTATGATCCAATTGTTTTCTGTTAAACAAAGCAGCCTGTTAGCGTTCAATATTTTTCTAGGGATTATCAGAACAGACATGTTGAGTGTACTCACACCATGTATGTGGGATGCTTGCAATCCCAGGTGCCGGCCTTTGGAAGAACCTTCCTTATTGTTTTTGACAAAGAATACATAAATCACCAACAGAAAATATGCTGTCATATTTTAATCCAGAAAAATAGTGTGAAAAGTGCTAGTTTGACATTTTAATTATTTTGTAGTTTTAGCCACTGAAAGCATTTGACTCAAAAAAACAATATTTTCTGAGCTGTGTATGAAAGCTGAGGTTTTTTTTTGCCAAGAAAGTGTTTTTTTCTTTGATGAAATCAACATTAATGTTCTCTTTTTAGACTACTTACCTGTCATAGTGAGCAAATATTCCATCAAATGATTGCATCACTTTTCATTTCATTTTTAGTAGAAATAATATGCTGTTGAGTGATAAGGTAGAAAAATTATAAAAATAAGTATTATCAACAGAAGCATATTGATTAAACCTAGAATTCCTTTGTGTCCTTGATCTTCTTAATTATAAATCAACTCAATTTCATTCAAACTAACTTGTAAGGTCTTTGCCTGTGTCCTAATTTTCAAATGAGAAAGAGGATGATGAAAAAGAAAAATCATCACATCATATCTTTGGTATAACTAAGAATACAGTAACTGGCATGTAATAGGTAATAATGGTTTAAGGATATAGCACAAAAATATCTAGGTACATAGGAATTTATACATATTTAAACTCGTAGAGCTATATATAAATAAAAAGGATATACAGTACACTTATAGCCCATTTTGGAGTATATATACATACTCACATATTCATAAAGGGCAATTCTCTATAGTCACATGTTCACACATGTGTTTTTATGTACTTGAGTATGTTATTATGAAATTATATATATATATATATACATATGCTTATTCACAGGCTATTTGTATGTACATACAAGCACACATACTAAAGAATGGTACTGGATTGGTTTTACTTTCTAATTAATGTAAAATTGTTAACTATCATTTAAAATAGAGTTTTATACTAATAAATTTAACTTGTCTAAGTCCATTAGCTTTACTACAAATTATGTTAATCATATTACTTGAATGTGTGTGATAATTTTATGTGTGTGTGTGTGTGTGTGTGTGTGTGTGCATTTACTGCAATGCTTAAAACACCATCGTCTCAGAAAACCTAAATTTTAGTGACCATGAATTTAGCAGATACCTGGGTCTTCGATTAAATTTCTATGTGGAGAAAGTCATGAGTAATTGCTCCAGATATAGCAACTGGGTAAAAATACACAATGTTGCAAGAGTTAGTGGCTAGAGAAATTGGACTTTTGGAATGGAAATTTGATTTTAAAGTAAATGCTAGAATCCTTGCTATGACAGATGGGCTCAGCAGCTTCCGAGAGGGCTCCTGCTGTCTCTGTCACACTCTTGGCCGCCTTAGGTAGGCTTCAGCTCTTAAAGCAGTAATAGTCCCTGAGGAGGCAGAGGGATAATGCACACCTTAAATAGCTATAAGCAGTATGAGCCCAACAATTAATAATGTACCTTCAGAGTCTTAACTAGCAATTCACCTAAAAGTTATGTCAACTGCTTAGGGGGGAAAAAAACAAAACCTTGGATAATCTACAGTACAATGTCAGGTGAAATATATCTTTTATACCTTTATTAATTCCTTAAGTGGACTTCTTTCTTCAAAATTTTTATTCTTATTGTTAATGACTTATTTCTTTTTCTTTTCTCTTCTTTTTGTTTGTTTTTCTTTTTTTTGTCAATCATGGGGCTTGAACTATGTGTCCTTCAGCTCTTCAGCTTAAGTGAGCACTCTACCACTTGAACCACAAGGCCACTTCTGGTTTTCTGGTGGTTAATTGTAGTTAAGAGTCCCTTGGACTTTCCTGCCCAAGTTGGCTTTAAGCCATGATCCTCAGATCTCAGCCTCCTGAGTAGCTAGAATTACAGGTGGGAGCCACTGGTGCCTTGCTGACATATTTCTTAATAAAAAATAATTGCAGAAAGCAACACAATGATGCCATTACAATGCCAGAATTAACTGCAGATTGCAGTTTTCCCTTGGAACATGGGCATAATTGTACCTTCATGTTTGTGGGTAAAAAAAAAGAGGATAGAAGCTGAGGTATTGTTTTGTATTTGGGGGTAATGAAATCCTCTCCTATTTTTTCTTATTTACTGTCTATTAGAAAAAGTTACCATAATAGTGCCATATTTTGATACCTGAAATTATGCCTCAAAAATGCCAAAACACTGTGCCTATTAGTACAAAAATAAAAATCAAACTAAAAGAAAACATTCTTGTTAATTCTAAGGAGAAAATAAATGGTGTCCAGATATAATTTATGTTTTATGCAAGTAGTTGTGTAATGTTATGCAGACATTATTTAAGATGTGAGAGACAAAGATTATGGGAAAAACAACCCTTCTCTGATATAACTAATAGTACTTTAATTCACTGGTCTTCGGTTCTGATAATTTTAATAAATAATGCTATAACTTAGTTATTATAGATATCTACAACAGTGCACAAGAATGATAAGATGAAACTAATGGATAGATACCATTCCCCAATCAGGAATGCAGTGATCTAAGCCTTGGCACCTTCTAATATTTGTCTTACAAACTGGTGTGACTCAATGCCACGATATTTCATTAAAAGTGTAATGGTCTTTAAAGAGAAAAGATGTAAGCCATAAGTCAGTATGTAAATGAGGAGGGCCCCCAACTCTCTATGTTCTATAAAGAAATGTGCTTGGGACCTTCAATGAGAGCCTATATATGTACCCTATCATGGTACCTGAACTCATCCTCTCCATCTTTCTACCACAAGCAGGAGAACAGTATTGCCAGCAGGGAAATAGATTATGAGAGCACAAAGAAATTTGGGTTTTGGGTTTTGTTCATGGCATTGCTTTAAAAGTATCAGGCATCCAACACCTAGAGGTTTTGAACACATGAGAAAGCTGATTTCAAATAAAGCTTCTTTACCACAAGAAGACAAAAACCTCTAGTAGCAGTTCATTTTATAAGCAAACCAAAGAAATCTTTCTGGATCCAATCACTGCAACTCTCATCCACTGAAGAGTGAGAATATCACAAAGTGTACTAGATGGCATCGCTATGGTTCTGTCACTCCACAATTCTAATGAAACAAATGTTCTTTGAGTTTCCACCAGCATTATTCATTTATTCTTTCATGTGTACATATGGCTATGCAACCTACACCTTTGAATATGAAATATTAGATTTTCTTTCGCTTAAAAACATAAAATAATAAATTGATTAGTTTTCTTTTTTAATAATTTTTGTTGAGATTAAGTGATTATATGAATTTCACAGTATTGTAGGATAGTGATACTTAAATTCACAAACATATTTTAACCTCCATAAGGCAAATTGTCATTATCTTGATCTATAAAGTATGTGAATTCTATAAGCTTTGATAATACAACTCTTTCTTCTGCATTGGCTGATATGTACATTTTTTCTCTTTTGCTTAATGTTAGCTATTACCACTTTCCCTCTCAATACCTCCCACCCATAGCTGCCCTTGAGTTGCTTAGCTCATTTTCATCAATGTCCAGGGCAGCTGATGGGCCTCTCTGTTGTATTTTTTTCTGTTTCTGTGCCCTCCTCCTAGCTTCCCTCAGATGTGCATATATATATATATATATATATATACACACATATATATGCATATATATATATATATACCATATATGAGGTCAAGAACATTGAATCATTTGGAAATTATATGTCAAATTAAGTAGATGGCTTTGTTCCTTGAGTCCTGTTTATTTTGTCATATCTCCTTGCATTTTGGATTTAACATCAACATATCAGGGAAACCATGTGCCATTTGTCTCTCTGATCTTGGCTTACCTCACTCAAAATGATTTGCCGTAGTTCCATCCATTTCCCTGTGAATGCCATTATTTTGTCCTTTCCAGTGGCCACATAATATTCCATTGTATATAGATACAACTTTGGGATCCATTCATCTCTAATGGATCATCTGGGTTTTCTATATCTTGGCTATTGAGACTAGTGCAGTAATGAACATGGAGGTGCATGTGTCCTTGTATTCTGGTTCTTGTTGCTCAGGATAAATGCCTAGGAGGGTATGGCTGGGTCATGGGAAGTTTAGAGTTAGCTTTCGGGGGAACCTCCAGATTGCTTTCCAAAGTGGTTGTATTAGTGTATATTCCTACCATCTATAACTGCTATTTTGCCAAAGTGGTTTATAAGTTCCAGGAGTTTGGGAGGGAGGTTTTGGGTTCGCTGAGGTATAATACCATGCCTTCTGCAAATAGGGATAGTTTAAATTATTCCTTTCTTATATGGTTGGTTCCCTTTTTGTCTTTTTCTTGCTTTATTGCTCTGGCTAAAGATTCCAGAAAGATATTGAAGAGGAGTGAAGACAGTGGTCATTCTTTTGGAGAATTTGTTGGTGTTTTTGCACATTTAGTATAATATTGGCTATTGGTCTGTCGTACCTGGCTTTTATTGCTTTAAGGGTTGTTTCTTCTATTCTTATTTTCTCCAGAGCTTTTAACATAAATGGGTATTGTATTTTATCAAAAGCCTTTTCCAAACCAATGGAGATAATGGTTTTTGGCCTTGGATGTATTGATGGACGTGATGGATTACATTAATTGATTTACAGATGTTAAACCATCCCTGAGTCTCTGGGATGAAGCCTGCTTGATCATATGATTTTTTTATGTATTTCTGGATTCTGTTGGCTAAAATTTTATTGAGGAGCTTTTCATCTGTGTTCATCAAAGAGATTGATCTGGAGTGGTGGGGTTTTTTTGTTTTTTGTTTTGTCGGTCATGGGGCATGAATTCAGGGCCTGGATGTTGTCCCTCAGCTCTTTAGCTCAAGGCTAGTGCTCTACCACTTGAGCCATAGCACCACTTCTGGCTTTTTCTGCTTATGTGGTGCTGAGGACTCAAACCCAGGGCCTCATTATTCATGCAAGGCAAGTACTCTACCACTGAGCCACCTTCCCAGCCCATGGGTTTATTTTTGTCGGATCTTTACCTGGTTTGGGGATGAGTGTGATATTGGCTTCTTAGAATGAGTTTGGGATTTCTTCCTCTTCTGCTTCATGGAAGAGCTTAAGGAGTATGGGTATTAGTTCCTCTCTAAAGGTTTAATAGAATTTCATAGTGAATCCATCTGGGCCTGAGCTTTTCCTCATTGGAAGCCTTCTGATTGCTTCCTCCATCTCATTGTAAGCTATTGGCTTATTTAATTGATTTATTTTTGGTTCAGTTTGGGCAATTTGTATTTCTCTAAAAATTCATCCATTTCCACTAGGTTTTCCTTCTTTAGTTAAGTATAGAGTCTGGAAATAGATCTTTTTGATTGTTTGGATGTATTGGATGCTTGTTGTAATTTTTCCTGTGGCATCCCTGATCTTATTGGCACGGGTCTCCTCTCTTGTTTTTGTTTTTTAGTTAATCTTGCCTACAGTCAGTTAATTTTATTATTTTTTCAAAACACAGATTTTTGATTTATTGATTTTATTTATACTTTTCTTAGTCTTTTTCTTGTTAATTTCAGCTCTTATTTTGGTTATCTTACTCTGTGTAGTAACTTTGGGTTCATTTTTTTTCTAGCAGTTTTAGTAGCATCATGAGATTATTTACCTGGTCTGTCCTATTTTATTGATGTGTGCACTGAGGGCAATAAATTTGCCCCTTAGGACTGCTTTGGCCATGTGCCACAGATTTCTTTGTGATATTACTAATTTTCATTGCATTGTATGAACTTTTTAATTTCTTCTTTAAATTCTTCTGTTTCCCAGGTATTGCTCAAAAGTGTGCTGTTCAATTTCCATGTATTTGAGTAATTTCTATGGTATGCTTTATTATTGACAACTAGCTTGCTTTCATTATGGTTGGATAGAATATAAGGGATTATGTTGATCCTCTTGTAATTGATTAAATTCTTTGTATGAAATATGATATGATCTATTTTGGAGAAAGTTCCATGGGCTGCTGAGAAAAATATGTACTGGTTTGTTGTGAGTGGAATATTCTGTAGATGTGAATTAAGTCCATTTGAGATATGGCATCATTTAATTAAGAGGCTTCTTTGCCAAGCCTCTGGTTGGCAAACCTGTTTTTTAGTGAGAGTGTAGTATTAAAGTCTGCTAGTAATATTGTATTGGGATCTATTTTTTCCTTTAAGTCAGAGAATATTTGCTTAATGTATTTGGTGCTACAATGTTTGGAGAGTGTAAATTGATAATGGTGATACCGTCTTCTTGGATTGTTCCCTGTATGAATATGTAGTGTCCTTCTTTGTCTGTTTGTATTGAGTTTAATGAAAAAATTATCTTGTCAGGTAACAGGATGGCAGCTCCTGCCTTCTTGCTGGGCCATTTACCTTGTAGATCTTCCTCCATCCCTTCACTCAGAGTTTGTTTTTATCTTTGGCTGTGAGATGGGTCCCTTGAAGACAACAAATAGATGGATCTTGTTTTCTGATCCAATCTGCAGTTGTTTCTTTTGGTTGGTGAATTGAGTCCATTGATATTTATGGTTATTATACAGAGGTGCATTGTGTTTCCTGTCAGTTTCCTGCTTTCCTAAGTTTTCTTCTCTCCTTTCCTCCTGTGCATATTAAGTTGTTGTTCTGGTGATATCTGATCCACATAAGTGGATTTCTGATCTTGATTGTTTTTTTCAGATTGTATTTCCCCTCTTAATATTTTTTGTGGTGTTGGCTTATTGTTTGTGAAGTGCTCCACCTGATATCCTGTCTGCTGGGTGTTTTTATATGCTTCTGGTGAGTTTTTTAAATTTTCAGATTAGGCAAACTTTTGGCTATAATTTTTTAGCGATTTTTTTTTTTGGCGAAAATGTGTTGCATTCCTCTATTCTGGTATTCCTCACTTTCCCCAATTATAGGAAGGTTAAATTTCTTGGCATTGTCTGCTTATTCTTGGACTTCCATTTGATATTTTTTAAGTATTTTTCCACATCTGTGACTTTTTTCCATTTTGTCTTCAATACCTGATATTCTATTTCCCATTTCATTCACTCTATTAACTATTACTTTCATTGTGGTTTGTGTAGAGAATATTGAATCATTTACGACTTCTATGTTGGTTTTCAAAGTATTAATTTTGCTTTTAATGAGATGGCGAAAATGTGTTGCATTCCTCTATTCTGGTATTCCTCACTTTCCCCAATTATAGGAAGGTTAAATTTCTTGGCATTGTCTGCTTATTCTTGGACTTCCATTTGATATTTTTTAAGTTGTTTTACATTCTTGTTATTAATTTTTTTGGGGGGTCCAGTCGTGGGGCCTGAACTCTGGACCTGGGCACTGTCCCTCAGCTCTTCAGCTCAAGGCTAGCGCTCTACCACTTACGCCACAGCACCACTTCCGGCTTTTTTCTTTTTGTTTATGTGGTACTGAGTAATCGAACCCAGGGCCTCATGCATCCAAGGCAAGTGCTCTACCACTGAGCCACCTTCCCAGCCCTTTTGTTATTAATTTTTAAGGATTGAATTATTCTGAATAGGAAAGAATATTTGTGACATCTGTTTTTCAGTCTATTTCACTTAACATTAACATTTCTATTGCCACCCATTTCTCTGCAAATGACATAGTTATCCTCTATGTCTGAATAATAGTTTATTCTATGTATATCTTCATATATACATTATATATGAAGTATATATTTATAATATTAATGTTTCAATATATGTATGTATATGTATGTATATATGTATATATATACACACACACACACACACTCATACACTCATAAACACACATGTTTTTGTTGTCCATTCTTTGGTTAATGAACACATAATTTGATTCCATGCTTTGGCTACTGTGTTGGTTGCTATAAATGTGGGTGTGCAGGGATCTTGTCCAGGAGTCATATGAATCATAGTTTCGTTTCATTTTTAGGTTTTCAAGTACATCTATACTAATTTCCATAGTTGTCCTAATTTGCATTCCATTAACAGTATATAAGGCCCCAGTTTCACCAGCATCCTCACCATATCTGAAGTAGTTTTTCTTCTTCGTGATAGCTACTTTCGGTGGGATGAAATGGAATGCCAATGATTTTTTGAGTTCCCTTTCTTTTCTATTATGGATACTAAATTTTAATTCATGTATTTATTAGACAATTATACCTCCAAAAAGAATGAGAATGCTCTCTGATGGAAGCATAGAACTCCATTGATACATTCATCTACTGAAGGGCATCTGGGTTGCTTATGGTAAATAATGCTGCAACGAACATGGTTGTGTTGGTAACTTTAGTATGACGTTGTTTGTGGTCATTTGGGTAAATGCCGAGGAATGGGATTGCTGGGTCATATGAGACCTCTATGTTTAGTCTTTTGAGGAACCTCCATATTACTTTCAAGAGTGATTATACTAGTTTACACTCTCACCAACAGTATAATGGATTTCCTCTTTGGCCACATCTGTTGTTATTAAGTTTCTTGATAATGGCCATAAATGAAGTAAGGTGGACTCTCAATTTTTTTGATTTGCATTTTTTATAGCCAGAGATATTAAGCATTTTTTTTTTTGGGTCCTGTCGTGGGGCCTGAACTCTGGGCCTGGGTGCTGTCCCTCAGCTCTTCAGCTCAAGGCTAGCGCTCTACCACTTGAGCCATAGCGCCACTTCTGGCTTTTTTCATTTTGCTTATGTGGTGCTGAGGAATCGAACCCAGGGCCTCAGGCATGCAAGGCAAGCACTCTACCACTGAGCTACCTTCCCAGCCCCATATTAAGCATTTTTTATGTGTCTATTGGCCATTCTTATTTCCTCTTTAAGTCTTTAACCTACTTGTTAATGGGGTGGTTCTCCCTCATTTTTCTTCCACTAAGTTCATATGCTCAGCAGTATCTTGAGCAGAGTGATAACTTTCATTAGAGCCATTATGAAGTCTAATTCTTCTTAGCCTCATATAAATCTTCAACTTCCCATTTATTTTGGAACATAATCATCCATTCTGCCTTCTTCCCCTTACACTCGAAACAATAAGATTTGAATAAGAAATATTGGTAGGATTAAAGTGGTGTTTACTTGTCTTCTCTTAAATAAGTCCGCAACTAGAAACTTTATTCCTCACTTTAATGGGCTTGGAGTTGTGAGATTTCCATCATTTATGCTATCATTTTCCTGCTAATGTTTTCTTCATAGTGACCTTAATAGACTATTCATTGCATGAGTTCAATATTAAAATCACACAGAAAACTATTTTGTTTTATAGAAACTAATAAGAAATAAGAATTTAGGGTAGTAGAGAATATGACCAGTAGACTCTATCAGGAGAAATATCAAGCTCTTATTAGCCAGTTGTCAGGATAATTGAGAAGATTATACCATTACATTTTTAGTACATATACAAGCTGGGGGAAGACATTATTCTATATGAATACAAAGTATCAGCAAAGTCAACTTTTTTTAGTTGTTCAGATTTTTTTGTTTTGGGCACTCTACTACTTTACAGAACTGCAAATTTTTTCTCCAGGTTTCTCTAAGATTTGTACATAGAACTTCTTTTTTTTTTATTGTGAAAATACCGTACGGAGGGGTTACAATTACATGGGTAAGGTAATAAGTACATTTCTTATCAAGCATTGTTGCCTCCTCCTTTGTTTCCCCTTGCCATCCCTTCCCATCTCCTCGCCACCGCCTCCCCCCTCCCGCGCCTCCCTGCCCACCCTAGCCAAAGTTGTAAAGTTGGTTTTTCGACATAATGTCTTCAAGAGAATACTATGAGATGGAGGTAAGATTTGTAGATATTAGAGCTACTATAAACACTTTTTAGTAGTATTAAGCAGGTCTGGCTCCCAACTATTTTTAACATTTCTATTGTATATAAGTTTTGCCCCTAATTTAGGTAACTGTTAGAACCCAAATTATTAACAAAAACCACTCAAAATTGGAAGAAAATTAATTTGGGCATAAAATTTTCAAGTAAGTTATTTTTATTTATTATTTTAGCACTGTTTTTTATGATGTAGAAAACATTGAAAATAAAATAGTGAAAGCAAAATCAGCATTATTTTCAATTAGATGCTACACATTATTTTAGTTAGACAATTAAAACAATGGCCCAAGTTTTGACCAGCATGCCAATAATACCCATTGAAGAAACTACAGTCTTTTCAACAGTCTTGGAAAAAATTGGACAGTCTTTTCAATGAACAGTCTTGGAAAAACTGGATAGTTATATAACAAACATTGAAATTAAACCTTGATATATCAACATGTATAAATATTAACTTAAATTGATAAGATGTATGAATGATATTATTAAATATTTAAGTATAAGATTTATAAGACTATTGAAAGAATATGACCAAAGTATGTTTATATATATGTATAGAAAGTTAATACAACCTCTCATTTTGCACACTCAATATGGACTAGTAAAATAAAAATAAATTTACAAACTAACAAGAGATTTGAATTATAGCATGGTGATAGAGTGAATAGTACTCATTTTTGGTTCAATTCTCATAGCAAAGAAATACTACATCAACCAAGGAAACAATTATGTGTTTTTGCATATAATGGTATGTGAATGCAGGTATGTTCATCTGTGTTTGTGAATCTGTTTATACTTTGAGGAAAAACAATTCGTTATAACTAATGAACATGCATTCATGTATCATTACTTGCATTTACACTTCAAAATGAATATTAATTTTGGAACTCTAATTTTATAAAAATTCAATGCTTGATTTCTAAAACAATCAATGTAACACATTACTACAGTGTGTTTAAAAATGTAAGCCAAGAATAAGAAATTGCTATAGTAATTTATTGGATGGTAATTGTAACTGTATGAGCTTATGATATTTAGCTGACAATCTAAAAAAAAAAAGCCCAACTCCTCAAATAAGCAGCATGTGCTAATAGTGAAGCAAAGTAAATCATATCTTCAGGGCCTATCATTTGTCAGTCATTTATGGACAACTGGATGTTAAATAAACCCATAAACTCAGATCTCTCTCTCTTATCTTCTTCTTTGTGTTTTTAGGCTGAAGGATTTTTTAAGACTTAATTTATTTTCATTATCCTTAAATAATTGTACAAGAGACTTTTAATTCAACATCAGTTTGTAATCATAATACATCTTCATCACCACTTCCATGATTCTTTCCTATCTATCCAACCCAACTTATTTCATCAATTTACCTAGTTCCATTTTTCACATACATTGAATATGATGACTGTATTTGCCTTTAGAAGCTCATAGGAAAACTGCAAAAAAAAAACTTCCAGAAGCAAAAAGCAGACTCAGCAACAACAGTGGAGTTAGGCAAGTTCTCAGGTAACTGAAAATCCTGAGTGGTATAAATTTACAAAAGGTTTCTAAATTTATTGCGGTGAGTAGAAAAGATCCCACTGGCCAAATCCAATCTAATTAGGATAACAACATTTTTCCTCCTTAACTGCCAGCTATTGTATGAAAAATTGCTTCTTCTCAAGCTCAGTCAATTTTAAAATGTCTGCTGGCTGAGTTTCCCAGCAGGAGGCTAAAAGATCTATTATACTGACAGATGCTTCCTGCTAGAAGATTGCACAAAATTTAAATGACTTTTATTTTTTTGTGTATTGCCATTTAAATTGAATTAATAAGAAAAAAACACATTTTTTCATTCAAAAATTGCACCTCTTAAATAATATTTTTTAAATGATGGCAGACTGGTTTTAATTTATATTGATATTAACTTTTTAAATTCTATTTTGTGATGCGCATTTATCATTTTCAAGAGAAATGTTCAATAAGTGTATTTTATAACCTCTTTCTTTGCATAGTCATGACAAATAGGCCATGTTTCATTGTAGTTATGGCAATCAGATGAACTGGATAGATAAGCATAACTACATTCAGTTAACTTTTGAAGAAAATATTCTTACTTATTTTTGTTTAGACACTGTGTAGCAGAATCTGACTTCTTTTCTTGTATTTAATAGGCTACAAAAATAATATCTGTTGCCATTGCACAAATCTGAGTGAATTCATATTAACATATTTCTAAGCTAAATAAAATGCAAATATGCAGCAATGACTCATAGTCTCACTTCTTGAGAAATGAAAATGGTTTGGACATTTTCATAAATTACTTAATACAAGGTGTTTAAATACATTTTCTATTTATCTATATATTACTAAACATCATTATTGGTTTGCCTAGAATGCCATAATAAATTGCCATAAACTAGGTTTCTTA
This sequence comes from Dipodomys ordii, assembly GCF_000151885.1. Classification (NCBI taxonomy): domain Eukaryota; kingdom Metazoa; phylum Chordata; class Mammalia; order Rodentia; family Heteromyidae; genus Dipodomys; species Dipodomys ordii. The sequence goes on along the minus strand of NW_012267221.1, from coordinate 33,240,781 downwards.
AACAACAGAAAATTATTAGAATGCTATAATAAATTGCCATAAACTAGGTTTCTTAAACAGCAGAAAATTATTAGTTCACAACTAAGAAAGCTATATATTCTGAATGAGTGCATCCTTAGGAAGACTGGATCTAGAAAGGAGCTGTTCCAAACCTCAGGCCTTGTTTGTCTTTTCTCTAAGTTACTTCATATGCCCTTCTCTCTGGGAAGGACATCAATTATGTCCTCTTTTTAGTTTCATTTTTTTTTATAGAAAGACTATCTCCAAACAAAGTCACATTCTTGGGGGCTGTATATGAGGATTGTGGCAATTGCATTTTGTGGGAACACAGTTCATAACATAGTGTACTACATGTTTCTTCTCATGTTAACTAGATGGTCATGCCTTCTACTTTCTGACAGTAATCACAGTATAAAGATAGAAAAAACAATCTAATTCTATCGGCCATTCACTATAATAGTTTTTTTTCTTATCTTACCTTAGTGTGATATTTTGTTTTCCCTTCTATTACTAAAAGCAATCACTCAAATATGTTTAATAAAACAATCCTCAAAATTCCCATGAACAGCATGGGGCGGGGAGGGGGGTGGAGATGGGAAGGGATAGGAAGGGGAAACAAAGGAGGAGGCAACAATGCTTGATAAGAAATGTACTCATTATCTTGCCCATGTAATTGTAACTCCTCTGTATGGTATTTTCACAATGAAAAAAAATTCCCATGAGCAATTTTTTGTATTTTTATATTTCTTTTATTATTTTTATTAAAAGTTCTTGACTCCCTACATGACATATTTTTTTTTTTTTCGGTCGGTCATGGGGCCTGAACTCTGGGCCTGGCCACTGTCCCTCAGCTCTTCAGCTCAAGGCTAGTGCTCTACCACTTGAGCCACAGCACTTTTTCTGCTTATGTGGTGGTGAGGAATCAAACCCAGGGTCTCATGCATGCAAGGCAAGCACTCTACCACTGAGCCACCTTCCCAGCCCCAACATGCCATATTCTTATATCCCTTCCCTTTTTACAGCTGAGCTCCTTGATAGGAAATTCTGTGCTTACCATTTTCTTGATTCCCATTCATCCCTCAGCTAATGGACAATTCCCAATTTGACTGTTTCATTAAATTTTGTGATATTTGGTATTTCAATTTTTATTACATATTTTATATATTAGTATTGAAAAATACTTTAACAAGTAGAATTCCATGTTTTATGATTTTTATATTTATACTACATTGAATTTTTAGTCTTTTCTATGTTTCCTAGAAATTATTTCATTTACAAATAATCTCTTTAATTTGGGGTGTCAATATGCAGAATCTGAAGTAGGTTTGCTTAACTACTTTGGGTTCTGTCATTAAGTTAGTCAATGTATGGGAAACATCTGCAGAAGCAGAAGCATTTTAGCAAGCATTATTCAGGGATAAAATTAAATTATTTACTGAAATAATATCAGAAATCTTTAAATATGTTTGTGGATTATGTTAGTTTAAATATAATATTATTTAAAACAAGATACTGGAATTTTATGTATTACTTATGAACACATGACAAACTAGCAGCCAAAAACAAATTTCACTGATAAAGTTTAGATAAGTAAGACTGTCTTGTGGAAATGTACATTTTTCTATTTCCAAGGTAATAGATTTGGGATACATATCCCATATTTTACATTCTAAGTAATTATCAAGAACTTTTTCAGCCTAAAAATTTATATTTGAGGGGCTGGGAAGGTGGCTCAGTGGTAGAGTGCTTGCCTTGCATGCCTGAGGCCCTGGGTTTGATTCCTCAGCACCAGATAAGCAAAATGAAAAAAGCTGGGAATGGTGCTGTGGCTCAAGTGGTAGAGCACTAGCCTTGAGCTGAAGAGTTGAGGGACAGCGCCCAGGCCCAGAGTTCAGGCCCCACGACCAGACCCCCCCAAAAAAAATTTTTATATTTGATGGGAGATTTTTTTCATATGCTTATTATTTTTGCCTTCACACAATAGGATTAAATAAAATTCAGGGAACTATAAAGAATATTTGCAGGTAGAAACACATACTATTAGTATTTGGAGATTTCAATGAGTTTTGAAAAAGTATAATAAATACCTAGTAACCTACCATAAAGCAAGTCTACTAGATTTGATGTTGAGTTGATAGAAGACATTTATTTAGTCAATATTAGAAATACAAGATTATTTCAAAAGCTTCATTCACAGAAATTTTAATAGTACTCATTCAAGCTCTATTTAGGGAAAATCACATTTAGCTGAGCATCTTTTTGTATGCTGCCTAACATTCTAACTCATAGATTTCAATAGTGTATAGATATCATCAATGATGTATTAATTTACATAGTTTGCTTTAGGTCTAACTTAAAACACATAGGGCTTTATGAATAGGAATTTTCATACTGTAGCTGTAGAACATAATGGTATTGGCTATTATCCAAGAGTATCAAGAGAGGTGTATATTTACGATTAAACTTAAATATGTCCACATGTCGACTCATATACACTGTCTCACAAGGCTTTTTCAAGGGATTCTGTGTTTATCAGTCTTAAAATGTCAGGTTTCTTTGCATGAAATCTGCAAAAACAAAATTAGAGCTATCATCATTCAATACAATTTCAAAAAGTCAAATTGTGAGATCTGACAAATAGCTTGTGGATTATCCTGATTAAGAAAGCTTCCTTTATAATTTAACAAAGTATCTCAGTGTTAATTCCACCAAACAGGTGAAAGACCTATACAATAAATACTATAAAGTCTATAGAAAAAATCAAATATTTCAGAAGATTGAGATATTTCACAGTTCCTTCGGTTGACGAAAATGATCTTATAGGAAATGAAATCTACAGATTCAATGCAATACTCATAAAGTTCCAATGTCATTCTTTACAGAATTGAAAACAATCAATCCAAAAATTCCTATGGAAAAGCAATCCCAAGTGGAGAAAGCAAATGGAGGTGTCACAACGCCAGATTTCAAATTACATTACAGATCCATGGTAACAAAGGCAACATGGTGTTGGCTCAAACACCAGCACAAAGATGACTGGAACAGAGTAAGACCCACAATGAAATCATACAACCACCTTCATCTAATCTTTGACAAAGGAGCCAAAATATACAATACAGATGAGAAAGAATAACCTATTCAATCAGTACTGTGGTTCGAAAAACTGGAACAATAACTTGTTCTAGATAACAATTACTATTTGTTGCACAGATTGTCCTACATTTACTAAGGGTGTTGAGCATTGTTTCATGGATATCTTGGCCATTTATACTTTAGTTAAAAAGTTCAGATTCTTTTCTCACTTACCAGATTATTTCCTCTTTTATATAACTTCTTGAGTTATTTATATATTTTATGTTAATCTCCAGCCATAAAGAATGAAGACATGTAATCTTTACAAATCGGGATGTCACAATGAAAGAGAGCCTTTCAGTGATGTGAAAGGACATAAATTATATATGAATTATATAATATAAATTATATAACATAATAATATACATTGTAGGTAATTATTTATATATTATATATGCATAATTTGAACACCTGGCATCATATGTACACACACACACACACACACACACACACACACACGCACATATGATGCCTGTTGAAAAATGAAGCTGGGCCCTAGTGGTTCATGCCTGGGCAGACAAATCTGCAAGACTTTTATCTCCAATAAAAGTAGAAATAGAGGTATGGCTCAAATGTTACAGCAGTACCTTTGAAAGAAAAATAAGAGTGAGAGTGTGAGGCATTGAGTTTAAGTCCTATTATCAGTATAAGAAAATATAACGAAATATGATTTTAGGTTATTTTATAATATATTTTCTTTACCTCATTTAACAATACTTCTTGGAAAGAATATGCTAGCAATTCAGTGTCCACTTTTTTAATAATTGTGGACATTAGCATTAAAATTATCAAGAATTTTAGCATATCTAAAGATTAGAGAGTAACTACAGCACAAATTTAAACATGCTTTTGTCTGAGCTTCTTATAAATAGTTAAAAATAACAGGCACACATGCAAAGGAAATAAGTATTACACAACCATTTCAACCTGTTGAGAGAGATTATCCATTCAACTATATTTAAAATAGCATTTCTCATGAAAGTATGTGCTATTCTAAAGGCTCCCAGATACCTTGTTATCCACAATGAATTAGCTCAACTATAAATATATAATATTGAATTGCCAACCATTTGCTCTAGCATTAAAAATTGTAAAATTTAAACAATGAGAATTAATCTATTATGATTGTAATTTAGGATGTTCTTTCTTTGGTGATAGAACCATATTGCCATTGGAAAGTTCTCTCTATGAATTTCTTATACTTGTTTTGAAATCTACTTAGGTTTTCCAGGACAAGAGTAAATTTTATTGCTTGTCTACCTTCCCCTAGTGTCTCACCACTAAAGCTGTCACATGCATACAATATAGACATTAAACACAGTAGCAGCATACCTGCTGCTGACAGCTGTGGATATCTGTATGGTATTCATAGTGACATCTGCACAATCACTTCCTCATCTACTCCTCAATTAATGCCACGGTATACAATTCCCAGTTCACAAACCATGGAGAATTTTAACTTTTACCTGTCTTTTCATTGCCTAAAATTAATCGTGTGCTCTTTGCATATTCAATATATTTGCATAAATTTCCATATTACACTCTTCTGTAGTTACTTTCCTGTCATCTTCCCTAAGGTAGTGAATATAAATGACTTCCTCTTATTATAATTAGCCATAAGTGTTTGTTAAAAATGTATTTTAATCCAGAATAAATCAATGTTAGCATCTAGAAGCATCCTGCACACTTGATATAAAATCCCAGTAATCAGTATCATGTACCAAAACACTAACTGTTATTATGAACACAAAGTCTGTATGTTCTGTATTTTTGTCCAGATTTTTCCATGTTTCTAGTCTTAGTTATGTCTTCATACTGCATACAATGCTGAATCTGCAAGTGTCAGTATTTTGTGGATTCTGAAGTACCACATAGTTATTCCATGACTGCCAGTTTATCTCATTTTTAGAGAAAAATATTGGAAAAAATCTGTTTAGATTTTCCAAACACCCTATCTTGCTAATTAAATTATTTATTTCAATTTAAATAATATTTGAGTGTTAATCCAATAATAAGTCATGATATTTTATATCATTGTAATTTTAAAATTCTTCATATGTTGCTTTTTTATGGAAAACTATGTCTTCCCAATACATTTTATAAGAAATAACATCAATTAATATAGCATGGACTTTGACAGTTTTATTTTCAGAAAACACAGGAAAATATTTACTTGTCAGAAACTCAATGTAAATTTCACTGTTCATTCTTATTTGGAGATGAAACCTTTAATTTTTTCTTGTTTTGAATAGCTTTGTGATTAAAAATAAACAATGTTTATTCACTTTTCCTAGTGTCTGTGACTGCAAATTAATAGTTTCCTAATATAAGTTATTCACTTACTTTTCTGCATTTGACATACTGCAAGTTTGTTGGCAAAAAGAAGAAACATTAGCAGGGCCCCAAAGCAACAGAGTTTTAGAAAAGTAAAATTCATGAAATGCTCTCTCTCTCTCTCTCTCTCTCTCTCTCTCTCTGTCTCTGTCTCTCTCTCCCTCTGTTTCTCTTAGTTTGATCATATTGTCTGTTTTTATTTTCTGGGAGAAAAATGAAGGATAAGATAAAAGTAACAATTGGGAAGGAAAGGGAAGAATAGGGTAACTGTCTTTAGAAAGCCACTAGGGAAACAATTTATATCATATCCCTATTAAGTATTCCAATCTCAAAATTAGAAGGAAAAAATATAAATTAAACATGACAGCTGATGATACATTGAAACTCCCCAAATTTCAGCCTGATGACTTACAAAGTGAATCTTTGAAGAATTATTAAAACTTTTGTGGAAAGAAAAAAAATAATAAGACCACATTTTTTAAAGTATATGCTTAAAATTCTTATAAAAAGGAAAATAAATACTTTGCTATTAGAGAGATATAGCTAAAAACAAATTAAATCACCCTCAAAGTAAACCTGTTATTTCACCTTAATTGTTTAGATAAAGTAATTTTTTTATTAAAAAATTTTTTTTGATCCAACATGGGTCTTGAACTCTGGGCTTGGGCGCTGTCCCTGAGCTCTACAGCTCAATGCAAGCTCTCTACCGCTTGAACCACAGTACCACTTCCGGTTTTCTGGTGGTTAATGGGAGATAAGAGTCTCATGGACTTTTCTGCCCCGCGCTAGCTTTAAACCGTGATCCTCAGATCTCAGTCTCTTCAGTAGCTAGGATTACAGGTGTGAGCCACCCGCACCTGGCATTTTTTTCTTTTTTAAATAAGTTTTTAATTGTGAAAGTACCGTACAGAAGGTTACAGTTACAAATGAGCAAAGTAATGAATACATTTCTTATCCAGCATTGTTGCCTCCTCCTATGCTACTGAGGTTCTTCAGAATGCTGTGCAAAATTAAGCAGATTGCTTTTCATAATATAAGTGAGCCTCTTGCACAAACTCTGTCTCTTTATCTGTCTCTCTCACATGCAAAAAAGATGTATATCCTATTGATTTTGTGTCTATGGAGAAAACTGGCATACCTAATTTCCTCAATTATTGATATCTTACAATAGTGCATTTTCCAAAATTAAGAAACAAACATCAACACATTATACCTAGAATTCATTTAAATTTACTTTTTTACTTTTTATTTTTAGATAATTTTGGGGCACTTTGAGTATAATTTATCCTGTCAACAAATGCTAAACATCTTCAGTATTAACATCTTCTCTGAGACTGGACATAAAGGAAAAATAAATCAGAGAAAAGCTTGGCCATTCTGCATAAAAGTTCTGCTATAAGTAATATAAATTATTTCAGAGTAAGAAGCAACAAATAATAAGATATAGCATACAATATCCTCTTGTTCCAGACTTATTTGTTAAAAAAGATTACCCCTTTCCCAATGTACAACACTGTACCACTGTTGAACTAAAATGAACACGTCTATGTAGGTTTATATTTAACCCTCATTTCTTTTCCATTATTTCATTAATTAACCTTGTATTATCCCACAGAGTATTGAACAAACTCATTTCATAATAATCTTGAAATTCTTATGAGAAAATTATCCAAAATATGTTTTTCAATTTAAAATTAGTTTCATTAGTTTCCATTTGTGTATTACTATTTTTGTTATTACAATAATAATATTATTATTATATTTAGTGGGTCATCTGGCATAGGAGAAGAGATACACACACTCCATTATACAGGAAGCAAAGATTCTTCTGGAATACTCCTTCATCCACCCCTCCCAACCTTCAATCTCAAAATATTACATATACAAAAGGCTTGAAATTTAATACAAAAATGTCTACTGGGATTTGAAAGTTATCACTTTGTATCTACAGAGAAGTTAATGGGTAACTTCCAATTAGTGATATTGAAGCCTCTAATGCATGTATTCATTATGTCAAGCCATTTACTTAAAAGTCATTTACAACAAAATTTTACAGTATTCAATGTATATGTCTTGTACACATTGTATTAGTTTTCTCTGCATTTGCATATGGTTACTTGATGTTATATTATAAAAGTATACAATTTCAACTTTTAATTTAATTATATTGTCAAATTGATGCACAGAAGAATTAGAGTTACATATGTAAGGTAGTGTAGTGAGTACATTTCTTATCAAACATTGTTACCGCTCCCTCGTTTTCTCCCACTTCCCTCTCCTCCAACTTTCCCTACCTCAAATTGTGAAGTTCATTTCCAAGTATCACTGAGCATTGGTTCTCTCTTTGTCCTTTGTCTCACCATTTTGTTGTTCTCCTTCCATTTCCTAATTCAGATAAACAAGTATACAATATACAGGGTACCAAATTCAAATACAGTGACAACAGTGGATAAAACAGAGGAAAAAGAAAAAAAAAAGGTTCCTCAAAAGACTCCACATAGAGCTTTCCTATTACCCAGCAATCCCACTTTTGGGCATTTACCCAAATGATCGATCACAAACAAGACCATACTAAAGCTATCAGCACAACTATGTTTATTGCAGCATTATTTACCATAGCCAAGATATGGAACCAACCCAAATGCCCCTCAGTAGATGAATGGATCAAGAAAATGTGGTATATATACACAATGAAATTCCTTGCCTCCATCAGAAAGTATGACATTGGCCCATTTGTTAGGAAATGGAAAGACTTGGAAAAAATTATATTAAGTGTAGTAAGCCAGGCCCAAAGAAACATAGGTCCCATGGTTTCCCTTATTTGTGATATCTAGTCATGCAGAAAAGGTCAGATATGTTGATGTTAGGTGAAATGAACCCCAAGATAAGTATTCATATGTTTTTTACTTTCATGCAATTTTTTCTAACATATTTATAAGATGATTTCTTTGTTGCTTTGTATGTTCCTCCCCCACGATATAACCCCTGCTTTCACTGTATTTGATGTATTTGATTGTATTTCACTGTATTTGATTGGTATAATTTGTGGAGAGGAAGGGAAAAAACAAGTCGTTTAGCTAGGGATACAGGTGGACCCATTACAACAATAGGATGTACAAGTCGTTATGTCGAAAAACGAACTTTACAACTTTGGCGGGGGTGTGGGGGGAGACGGGGAAGGGGGGAATCTGGGTGGGTGAGAGGATGGGATATGGGAAGGGATAGGAAGGGGAAACAAAGGAGGAGGCTACAATGCTTGCTAAGAAATGCACTCATTATCTTGCCCATGTAATTGTAACCCCTCTGTATGGTATTTTCATAATACATTTTTTAAATTAAAAAAATAAACTAAAAAAATGAAAGAAAAAATAACTGTCTTCACATAGTACATTAAAAACTACAACAACAATGAAAAAACGTCTCATTTTCATATCTTGGAGTTTATTTCAATTTCAAAAGTAACATGTATTTTGAGGAATATATACTTGTGTGTGTGTGTGTGTGTGTGTGTGTGTGTGTGTGTGTGTGTGTGTGTATGCAAGTAGAATCATATGAATCTATTTAAGGGCAGTTTTGACAACTGTAACATGGCATGCTAAGATTTTGGCTGGGTTTAGTGCTGTGCCTATAGAAAGTTAAGGAAAATTATTACATGTAAATGATACTGTGTTTCCTTATTCATGAACATTGAATATCTCCTCACTAAATTAGAATTTTTTTCAGTTAGTACATTAGAGATTGATTTGTAGACCAACCTCTGAATGTACTTATTTTACATAATTTTAAACATATTTACAGTACATATTTTGTTAGATTTATATATTTTATTTTTGGTGCTATTGTAAATGATGCTATTCATATATTACTGACCTATTGGAAAGTTCTAAAATTTTACTAACCGTGTATCCTACAATGTTCCTAAAATTAATGATTTTAGGAGTTTTGTTTATTGCAATTTGTTATTTGGGATTGTCTACATTGACAAGTGTGACATCTGTAAGTAAAGAAGCTTAATTAGAGTTTTCAATCAATATATTTTCTGTTTATTTCTTCTTATACTCATAATACTGATCATTTATTTATTTACATCTGAGGTATTAACATTGGGCCTTGTGTTTAATACATAGGCCTGAGCCATGCCTCCATCCTTTACTGCTCTGGCTAGCTTTGAGACAGGATTGGTTTTTACATAGGCCAATATGTTGAGATAGATGTTTAGAGGATTATTTTTATCATTGTATAATGTCCTTGATAAGGTTATTTGTCCTGACTCTGCCATATCTGAAATTAATGTAGCTATATGAGATTTGTTTTGATTGTCATCATATCACTTCATTCACTTATGTTAATGTGTTTTTATGTTTAAAGTTTGCTTCTTAGAGATATATTATTGAGCCATTTTTAAAATTCTTGCATGGCAACAGGTGTTTTATGCTATATTTAGTAACTTATATTTAATGTATTAGTTAATATGTTTTAATTAGTAATTGCCATATTTGTCATTCTTTTTTCTATTTATTAGCAATTTTATTTTGTACATTGGTTACTTCAGACACTGTTTTTATTCCCTAGATATTTGATTTGTGTGTTTATGTATAAATTTACATATTTATAATTCTCCACATTTCATCCTTAACAAAAATATTCAGTCCTGACTTCCACTAGCTTCTCTTGTGTATAGGCTAAAAATACAATAATTTTATTTAAATTTTTGCTAGTAAGTTTTACCCTATGTCTCACTTGTGGTTTGTTTCCTCTGTCTTGCTCTTTTGTGTGGATGGCCAATTTTTTATTAGCATTAAGTCATTAAGTCATATTTTGATTTTTTGTTTGGTAAGAAAAACACAGCCTAAAGTACTATAGTTAACTCCTACAATGATCACCAGCTACTGAATAAGTGAATGACACTTCAAATGTCCCAACGAAGGTAGTAAAGCTCAGATGGAAATATTTTCACCAAAATGCTTATGACAGTTTGTCTATTTTTATGTATACATAATTTACTTAATATTTTAGTGAATAATGTATCCATAGAGAAGGAATATTGAATTGTTTAATATTTTTCAAGAAGCCATAAATAACCTAGAGAAATTAATTTTATGTGATTGCTATTCCCAGTGGATCCTAGGTCCATGGTGAGTTTCTGGGTCTTGAGTAAGAGTTCAGAGTTCAAGCTCTTAATGCCCCATAGACAGTGTTTATGATTTAACTTAAAAATATTTACTTAGGTTGTTAACATGCCAAGTTTATATTATAATTTTAAACAATTTTTAAAAAGATGTATTATTGAGCTCTTTTTTGTTATTTGGGCATGGACATTGAAAAGTTCTTACTTATGTCCCACTTTAAATACAGACATGATTACACACTATTTGGCAAATACATTAAATCAGAAAATAATACAATACTATGGTTTTGATTACCAAATAATTGTAAGAAGTTTGTTGATTCAATGGAAATATATATGTACTTCATGCCTTTGAAAGGTTTCCTGGAAGAACATGAAATTGCTCATCATAGTTATTGGTCTTCCCTAATGAATAATTATGATTTATTAAATTTAATAACTTTTGTCAAACTCATTTTTTAAAGGCATCATTTTATAAATAATGTACTCACAGAGAAATATGAGTGTTCTCTTTAAATATTCCAAACAAAATTTTCAATGCTCTAATGATCCATGTTGAAGCTCTTTAAATATTTAGACTTCTAAGACTTTGATGTGTCATTATTTATGAAATTAAAATGTATCTTGGGTATTCTTGAATGAATTAGGTTACATTGTACAGAAAACATATTTGTAGATGGATTAAATTTATCAGTAGTTGGATTAAATTTAATAGGTAAAATATGCAAAATACCTATATTTCTTATAAACAAATTCCTGAATAAAATGTTTTAAAGAATGTTATAAAATGTTCATAAATTCTGAGTAACATCACCTTTGTGTTCTCATTTCCCAAGAAGAAAGCAGTAGTTTATGAAATGCAGGTAGTAACAGGAAAAAATTAATGAGAAGCAAAAACTCTCAGAAATCAAGTTAAAAATAAATGAACAGAATGGCAATTAATTCATTGTTTGAATAAAGTGAATAATTGAATAAAGTGATTTTTTGAACCATTACATATTAGGTAGAATAAAATGACCTAGTTAAAAACTATAAGTTTAATTTCTTTGAATACAATACTATTTATTTTCATATGCTTAAAATAATATGTTAGATTTTTTTTGGTGGGGAGGAGGGTCCGGTCGTGGGGCCTGACCTCTGGGCCTGAGCACTGTCCTTGAGCTCTTCAACTCAAGGCTAGCGCTCTACCACTTGAGCCACAGCGCCACTTCCATATGTTAGATTTTTATGGTACAAAAATGTTTCACTTTTTTATTAAGTAGTTGTACAAAATGGTTGTAATTCCATAAGTCAGATTGTGAGTACAATGCTTCTTGGTCAATGTCACTCCTTTCATCCTTCTCTCTCATTTTTTTTCCCTTCTCATCCTTATTCTCAATTTACATAGTTCAATTTTTACATAGTGTGCAATAGATACAATACCTGCACTTGCTCACCCTTTCTTTCTAATTTTATGTGGTTGATTTAAAAAACAAATAATACCAGGATTTAAATAATATTTGCAGTTTGAAAAATAATTCTTCACATAAGAAACAATATTCAGAATGGAACAGAGTTTATAATAAGAATAGAAAGTAAAACTATATTTTTTGTTGTTTTGTTCTGTCTATGGGCCTGAGCGCTGGCCCTCAGCTCTTCAGCTATAAGACTAGCACTCTATCACTTGAGCCACAGCACTACTTCCAGTTTTCTAGTGGTTTACTGGAGATAAGTGTCTCACATACTTTCTTGCCCAAGCTGGCTTTGAACCACAATCCTCAGATCTCAGCCTCCTGTGTAGATAGGATTACAGGTATGAGCCATTGGTGCCAGGCAAAACTGGATGTTTTTAAAGGTGAATGTATTCGTATAAAATTTTACATCAGTGATTTTTACAGTTATTTTTAAATATTTGTATTATCTTTAAGTATTTGTACAAAATAGCTTCCATTCAACAAATCAGTTTATGAAACAGTGCCTCACTATCAATGTTACCTTTTTCAACATTCTCATCCAATCTTCTCAACCCACTCCCTTCCCTCACTTTTCTTAATCTTTAGGTTAAACATATTTTTTTGGCCATTTAACGAAGCACTTTATTTTTTTATTGTGAAAATACTGTAGAGATGGGTTACAATTACATGGGCAAGATAATGAGTACATTTCTTATCAAGCATTGTAGCCTCCTAACAAAGCACTTTGTGTATACAATGCATCTTGATCTATATCATCCCTTCCATATCTTCATTCCCCTTCAACCTGCCTCTTCCCTTATTTTCCTCAATTTTGTGCTATACACAACACATTCTTACCTGTATCTTACTCCTGTCCTTCATTCTTCTAACTCTCTTTCCTCCCCTCCCCTTGGCAAGTACTCAGTTTCTGGTACTTCTTTTATTGGGCTTTGACTTAGTTTTGTTTTTGTTTTTAAAGAATTATACTATTTGAGTTTACCATATAGTCTATTACACGTTAGCTAATTCATTTATAATTTGCACACTATCAAGTGTGTTTACTTATAGATACATAGGCACAGAAAAGACTTCTAATAATGAGCTCTTTGTTGAGTTTGATTCATGATGTGACCATCAATTTCCTATCTTCATGAAACATGGGTTAAGACTGAGCTAAAGCAATCAAATTAACAAATAATTATAGCTTGTTTTAAGGATAACAAGGACAAAATTGATGCATATATAAGTTAATAAAAGTGAGTGAGTGCTGTAGATGTGATGATTATGGGATCTATGATTTGTAAAACTTGTTTCAGTCACAGAGAAACTAAGTATGAAATTGCAATATGAGAAATAGTCTGATATGCTCAAAGACCTGATAGGACAATCAGCTAATGGAGATCACAGAGAGTGTAAAATAAGAGATTATGAAGATAGTCTATATAGTATACTGGTTTGTCTTCCCAGGTGACCTTGGTGATGGTATGTATTCTGAGAAAGGTGTCTTTACTTGCTTTCATCATTGTGAAAAAATCATAGAGTCATCTTTCACTTAGATGGTACAGGTCAGTCATAGGATATGGCCTCTTGATATACCCACAATAAAGATAGCAGATGGCTGTTGCCATATTGAATGTGTTCAATTTAAGCTCATAATTCTAGATGGGAAGATAATAGACTCACTGTAGTACATGCTTATCTCCACATTATATGTACACATGTATGTATATGTATATATATACATATTTCTGAGGTATATTTGATGGCAGCCTGACATAGCATGGTGTTTGAAACAAACATTTTTAAAGTATACTCTTCCAAAATAATAATAAATACAAAGACTCATAAAATTGTCATTTATCATCATTATGGGGGCTATGTATCGTACAGAGTGTGGCTTTTTAAACTCCATATACTGATTCATCTATTCTGGTTAGCAAACTTGAAACTCTTTTTGATTAGTATATCCTATTGTATAACTACGTCATAGTTACCTATGTTTGATAGAAATTAAGATTCTCCAGTTGTATTATGATAGATAGTATTTTTATGAGTCTTCCAACATATACAATATGCAGGCATATACATGCATGTATATATTTAGTAATCATAAATATGCATTTTGGCAGGTATGAAAAATGGAATGAGTGAGTAACAGGATACCCATATGGACAGCTTTAAGAATTCTGCCAGAGACTATATTTAAGTGATTGTAACAATTTATATTTCTACCAGAGAACATTTTTAATTTTCCATCCTTGTCTTCCTTCCTTGCATAGAGTCTATTTTTGGTATGATATTATTTCAATGTCAATTTATTCTCACTCCATATTTACAATGGTATTGGTTATTTATTACTGAATTATTCATAGATCGCTGCATAACTAGTTTTGCTTCTCACTGGCTGCAAGTTATCTCATCAGCTTCTTGGCTGATTTCAGTGAGATTCATTCATGCAGCATCATTCAACTGATGGTCTTTGTGATTCATATGACTCGTTCTGGTTTTCAGATGATAGAATTTTTGTTATGAATTGAGACACATTGTAATATATAAAACATGTTTGTGCACTTACATATGTGTTTGTGTATTTATTCCTCCAGGTGTAGACAGAAGCATTTCAGCTCAGTCTGTTCTAAGGAAATTGTGCCAGTAAACATTGGATGGCAGGTTTTCTGTGTAGAAAGAAAGGCACAATCATTTGCTGAAAACCGTTTAGAAGGTTGAGGCATCACAGAAGTTTTCAGACAGGGAAAACATTTTTAAAGGGTCCTATGAAATGTGTAAATTGAAAGTAGATTGACACTTGAGCTACACCTCTACTTCAGAAGAATGTGAAATAATCTGGATATCCTTGAGTCACCATATAAAACTTGTTACAGTGGATTTGTATGATGTCATGACAACTGTTTCAATGGTTTCATGTAAAACATTCAGGAATTTTCTTAGAAGACAAAGAAAGTGAATATTTAGAATAGTTTGCTGGCTGAGATTTAAGGAAAAAGAAACCCTTAAAATATAAGTAACAAGCATGGTAAAAGAATGGAACATCTTATAAAGACCCATAGAACAGACAACTGATAGGGTGTTCATAGGAGACAGTATTGAAGGCAGGAAGCCATTGTGAAAGAAAACTGGAGAAAGAGAAAGCAGAATATTGTAGATTTTAACTTGAACTGTCTTGTTTTATTCTAAGAATGAGAGAGAACAGTTGTTAAATATATATTAAGAAAATGCATGGGCATGTTATTGGGACAAAATCAATCTATCAATAAGTGGGAAAATTACAGACTTTACAAGTTCTTTGAGAAAAAGACAAATGAATCTTTCATTTAAGAAAGCATTATCAGGAAAATAAACTCTAACTGGAGAAAGAATAGTTTAGCATTTGGGAGAGATGTTGGTAATAACAGAAACATACTCTATTAAGAAATTTAATGTAGTTGAGACTGCTTTTTAATCAATGTAAAGAAAGAAAAGAAGTGAGAAATTTGCCTAGATTTTTTTGTGAAATATTTATCCATGTGTCCTGCCTCATCCTAAATAAAAAGGCATGCAGACACATACTGCTCTTCAATTGTCCCACGACTCCAATAGTTTTTCTTTCTTTTCATAATATATATATATATATATATATATGTATATTGTCCCATGACTCCAATAGTTTTTCTTTCTTTTCATAGTAGGTATATATATATATATATATATATATATATAGGTATAGGTATAGGTATAGATAGATAGATAGATAAGCATTTGTGACTTCACTGTCTAATCTTAGTATGTAGCCATTTCTTTCTATATTCAAGCCATCTTAGGTGTTTGGGGAGCAACTTGTAATTTCCAAAGAATTCTTATCTATGATGATTTTATCTGTGGAAGTGACTTACAACTACTGTGAGGTGAGTACATTTTGCCAGCAGACAACAAAGGAATGATTTATTCCTGAAGAACGTCAAAGCTAAAGCAAATAAAATGCACCTTTTAACAATTCTAGTATTTTCATTGATAATATATTCAATACTGAACAATATGTGGCAACCTAGTTTCTAAATAATTGCTGCCATTACTTATCTTTTGGATCAGATAATCTTTGCTTTGTGGTTTTTTTTTCATGCACACATCAGTGACTGTGTTGTAGTAACATAATGACAATGTTCCAATAGCACATTTCACATTTTAATTAATATAATCTGTTGAGTTTGTATAGTTACATAAAATATAAATCTCACAGCTAGTTCTTCATTGAACAAACACACTTTAAGTAAATAGCAGTTGCACATTACCATCAACCACCAAGCAAATCACTTCTAGCAATGGCTGCCAGTGATTGCCACTGATGCTGTTATTCAGAATGCTTAGACAGTGAAGTCTAAATTTGTATGATGTCCTTGTTTCATGGTGATAAACTGACGTGAATAAATGAATAAAAGAATGAGGCTTTGGCCAACAAATGTAGCCAAATGAATTATAACTCTGACAAATAAGATGCAGATTGAATGGAATGTAAGTGGAAGAACAGAAGAAAGAGTTCATCATGGAGACATTGAACATTGCCAATAATTCTAGAGACTTAGGAGTCCCTTGTGGGAGAAAATTTAGAGACATAGAAAGAAAAATGTTTGCAAGGAATAAACATTGGTGACATCCTAAAGGAATCTGTACATTAAATGAATGTTAAATGAACACAGGTAAAAAAATACTGGAAGATGATTCACAACTTAGAATCAAATATGAAAATTGTTGGTGCAGAGAAAATATGCCCATAGGATATCACAAATTATATGGCAAAAGAAAATGAATTTATTTAGTTACTTAGAAGTGGTCAGTTTAATTTCAATATCTTATTGGCTTATACTTCATGGCAATGGAGAGATTAATGTGAAATATTTTTATATAGATTTTAAATTCAAGTTGGTTTTGTATTCTACTGTTATGGTAGTAAATAATACTTAAATTGGAAATTTAGAAAATAGAAGGTAAAAAGACTATCCTTTAAATCAATTCCTCAAAAATATATGTATGATAGACATATACATGCATATATTTTCTTTAATGTATTTATAATTTTATTTCTTATTTAAATATAATCTAGTAATTTTGTTCATGTTAATAAGTATGGATTATAGTATAATTTTTAATTTCTGCATAGCATAGTTTTCTATGAATATAGAATATTTGTCAAAAATTTTGTTACTGAACAATGGCTTGGAAAAATTGAGACTTTATGTTAAAATTAATTTTACTACTCTTTCTCCTCCATTTCTTTTTTTTCCAGTCTTGTAGACCATTCAGGTAACTCCTAGATCTTGATTATTCTTAGAGTAACAAATTAGCTACTTTTTAATTGTATTCTTGCTCCACTTTCAGTACTACTCTATAACAAATTATAATTAAAGACAATTAAAATTTAATAATATGCGGTTCATGAAATAATCAGCACATGAAGAGGAACTATAAGTTGAAGGCAAGTGATTTTATAAAAATAATTTTATTATAAAGACACCATAGGTTTAACAACTTTCCCAGTAAGTTTCTAAGTGAGTAAAATAAAATAATAAATGTGGCCGGGTACCAGTGGCTCATGCCTGTAATCCTAGCTACTCAGGAGGCTGAGATATGAGGATCGCAGTTCAAAACCAGCCTGGGCAGTAATGTCTGTGAAACTCTTATCTCCAATTAACCACCAGAAAACCAGAAGTAGTGATGTGATTCAAGTAGTAGAGCACTAACCTTAAGCTGAAGAGCTAAGGGACAGGGCCCAGGCCCAGAGTTCAAGCCCCATGACCAACAAATAATAATAATAATAAATGTTTTGTTATTATAATTTTCTATTAGCCTCACAAAGTGTCACATAAGGGATATTTTCCATATTATCTCAGGTTTTAAATTATGCAAATTGAATCTGTAGACAAGATATTACACTAAGGTTGCTAGTGTATGTGTACATGTCATGCATATGCATAAGTCAGGAAGAAAGGAATTACTGGAATGTAACTGTTGTGAGGTTGAAAAGCATGTTTATAATAGAAGTTTTAAAATTTCATTTGCTTGTGATTTGAGAGTTATTTCTTCATGTGGCAGCTATCAGTTTGTTTCAGAACAAATTATATAATTTGTCTGAGAAGCACATTTTTTTCTACATTATATTCAGAAGTTAGTGAAAAATTAGAAACAAGCTGTAACCCTGAGAGAACATTATCAGGATATAAGTGAGATGAGCTCTACAGTAATCTCGACTTAAGACTAGATTGGATGGATGTCAGGATTTTTTTGGTAACATTGGTACATGATTGATATTTTATTCCAGTAGAAGATTGAGTTACCAAGTAGCCAGTTATAGCGAGACAACCACTAAATGTATTACATTCTATCTTAAAATGCACTCTTGTCACAGACATGTATTCACACACATATACACACACACATACACACATATATGGTTTCATATATGCATTGTTATCTTTAATAATAAAAAATAAACACAGCTTCAAAGAGAGACAGATAAATATGGAAGAATATGAAACTACTTAACAAATGATCATAAAAAAGAAAATTCCCAAAGAATTATTTCTGTCATGTCAGTAGGCTTGTGTCAATAAAGTAACTCAGCTGAAAGGTGCAGTTATAAAGCATGTAGGCAGCAATCTATGTGACTTGACCAGTAATGTATTACGAGACCCCCTCCCTCTCTATAGCATACACTCTTGGCATGTAAAACAAAACATTCAGCTTCATCATGGAAGTGTTTTCTAAATTAAGCATAAATTAAATTGAGTATTCTATATACATTTATACTTCATTGTTTTGACTACTACAATAATTGTAAACATGCTTCAGCTTGTAAAATAGCTCACAGTCAAGTCTCAGAGGTAAATCTGTGAATATTAGAGCATGATATTAAATATTACCACTTTAGTGATTACAGTACACTAAATGAAGACAAGTTGGTTGGCATTCTACTATTAAAATAATGTAAGCAATCTAGTTCTTAGGAATTGGCATTGTACCATGGGAATTAATAATGCCAATTTTAGATAATATAAATGTTTTAATGCATTATTTTTTATGATTTTTTTAATAAAATCACATGTAAATATTAAAATTTGAAGAAAAAAGTTCTCAATGAATGATTTGCATTTTCTTTCTTTTTTGTTCGTTTGTTTGTTTGTTTTTTGGCCGGTTGTGGAGCCTGGGTGCTGTACCTCATCTCTTCAGCTCAAGGCTACCACTCTACCAGTTGAGCCACAGCACTTCCAGCCTTTTCTGCTTATGTGGTGCTGAGGAATAGAACCCAGGACCTCATGTATGCAAGGCAAGCACTCTACTACTGAGCCACATTTCTAGCCCTGCATAATTTTTTTAACTGAAAAGTTATCTCCAGGTAAATTCCCACATAGACTTGTGTATTCCTTCATTTTTCAATGCTTGCTTTTCTATCTGAAATATTTTTTCCAGCTTTACCTATGATCCAATGTATACCCAATGATATCTATTGATGTAGGAGGATACCTTGATGAGAGGCTTGAATGTAGAAAAACTTATGTAGAATATATATATATAGATAGATAGATAGATAGATAGATAGATAGATAGATAGATAGATAGATAGATATATGTGCCAGTGAATTATTGTCACTGGAAACAATAATAGAGAAAAATCACTAGGTTCTGTACTAAAAATAATTTGTCTCTGGAAAATACATTATTGGAGGCTTTTAAAATCATACCTTGATGAAATATTCTTAATAAAATCAGAGTTACACACACATTTAAATGTCTATGAACTCCTGTTAAATGCAAAATGAAGATTTCCTATTTTTCAGTACTTTTGCTTTAACAGCAAGAAGCCAAGAAAAGAAGTTATTGTACTCCAATGAAAACTGAAGGATAGCACTTGATAATGACAAGAAAGGCACTCAGTCTGATATTCATTAAGTTGTATTTCAATAATGTTTGTTGTTGAAATATATAGGAAAAGCAGGGCATTGGTGTTTCATGCCTGTAATACTAGCTACTCAGGAGTCTGAGATCTGAGGGTTGCAGTTCAAAGCCAGCTGGGGAAGGAAAGGCTGTGAGACTCATCTCCAATACACCACCAGAAAACTAGAAGTGGTGCTGTGGCTCAAGTGTTAAAAGGAATATATAGGGAAACATTGGAGACAGACATCAGTGGGAAAGGGAATATTCAGCTAAACTAAAGTCATTTATCTATCAATCTGAACAGATTAATTTCAATAACCCTAAACCCCAGATATCTATTCGGGCACATGTTGTTGCTGGTATGAGCTCACATATGTACTGACAGCAGTAGCTAATGGTCACATATGATTTACTTATGCATATCATTTTCATTGAAAAAAGATATTTATGATATTGTAATATTACTTTTCAAAATGTTCACAATCTAGTATTATCAGAACATTCTCTAATATTTGGTTAGATAAAAAAGAAAAAAGAATTAAAAATGGTTGTATTTTTCTTTTGGTATCTGAATTGGGGCTTCAATTCAGGTCCTTACCTAGTTTGGCTGGTGTTTTAGCTCTTGAGTCATGCCTCTCCAATCAGCATTTTATTGATTAGTTGGGGATAAGAGTGATAGATAGATAGATAGATAGACAGATAGATAGATATATTGGCCTGGGTTAGCATTGAACTACAATCCTGAGATTTTAATTTCCTGACTAGCTAGGATTTTAGCCATGAGCTACAAGCTCATGGCTAACAAATATGCAGGTTTTGATGGTTTACTCTTAAAGTGCAGGCTACAAATTATAGTGAATCTTTATTGCTTTAGAATCTTTAAGTCCATATACAATGATTCCAATTATATTTGGAGGAAAAAAAACTTTGTCTTTAGGACAGTTCATCCTCAGGAGTTACAGTGTATTAGAGTGACTAGTTTTAGTTTTAGGATAGACAGTTAAGTCACAAGAGGGAAAATATTAATGGAGAAAGTTGAGAGACTAGTTCTTCAGATATAAAGTTACCAAAATGAAAGGAATAGCATTCCATTATTATAGAAAAATCTTCAGCTAGCCTAGTTTTTGAAAACAGCACAACCAATTCACTTACAGGAAGATATTTTTTTCTCTTATTATTAGCGAAAAACGAATGTGATAATTTATTTTAAAAAGCAATCTATACATATTTATTTCCCCTTTGCAGAGTTCAACCTTTGATTGGCAAAACATCAAGCTAATGCAATATTTTAATGAGTTTTTAGCTGCCTACGTATGCTGGAACAATCCTGGCTAAGTGCCTGCTGTCTACCACTTACGGCAGGGATTTATGCTTTTTGAACCAATGTATGGAGCGCCTTGAGATAAAGAAAATACATTTTATCCAATTATAAAAAAGTTAAAAAAATAAAGGTTATAAATGCCTATGAGATTGAATAATGAATCTTAATTTTATAATTATTCTATTCTCAAATTATTGAAGTATAAGCATATGTGTACAATTTAACCACATATTTATTTACAGTGCTATTTTGTAAATTATCAAAAGAGATAAGTTAATATCTTAGTTATTTTTGTTCACTGAACTCTCAAAATTTAGCACTGCATTACTTACTGATAATGTTACTTAGAAAGGTTATCCACATTATTATAGAGTGGCTTTCCCAGCTAAAGTAAGGTACAGTCTCACTCAATCCTTTTTTTTTTTAATTTAAATTTTATTTTATTTGTGAACATGCTGTACAGAGGAATTACAATTACATGGGCAGGATAATGCATACATTTCTTACCAAGCATTGCAGCCTCCTCTTTTGTTTACCCTTCACGTCCCTTCTCAGCCTCCCCCCTATTTTTCTAACAAGTAAAAAATAACTTCAAAGGAGGAAATGCAGTTTTATTTAGAAAAATAGAAATTTTAAACTTATGTGTCCAAAGCGCAAGTAAATCACCATAGATTTTTCTCTATCTAATTTATATGTTTATATATGTGCAGAATCACAAAACTTTATTTTTATTTTTTTAGTTCTTTCTCATGGGGAAAGTGGACAGCAATGTATTGATTTTAGGAAAATATAAGAGATAAAGGATGTAAATATAATATCTGAAATACTTAGGGTAATTTAGTAGAATCACATTCATGTTTAAGTCAAAGAAACTATAATATAAAGTGTTAATCCAAAAAAAGATGAGCAACAAAGATATGTAAATAAGGAGACATTACAGGACATTTACATATTTGAAAATAGTGTTCAGAGATAAGGAAACCTCAAAAGCAGTATGGACAATATGGAACTTGTTTGTTTTAAGGAGCAAATACTCTGGAAATAAGGCTTCTACTTCACATTATGATATTATATGGAGAAATACAATTACCAATGCAATAAACATATGTTCAATTGTGATCCTGTAAAAGAATTATGGAGGTGATTGGGGCTTTTCTTATTGCAGATTAAGATTTAGATCATAAGGGAAAGCAGTTGATGGAAGTATAAGTAAATTACTTTGAATCTGAAAGCTCTAAAGGGCTCCTAAGTACTCACAATTTCTGAAGTTACTGACTGTAGACAATTCAGAGGAAGCAGTAAATTATACAGCTTCATATTCTGGTTATTTCACATGTTTTGCCCTTTGTAATCTCCAACTGAAAGAACACAGTCTGAGAAAAGCATAGATCTCTCTCCACTGATTGTGTCTAAGTCAGCTGTAGAGCTGAGAAGTATAAAATCTGAAGCTTTGAAGCTCTTCTTGTTCACACCATCACCTTAGAGTTGTGCATTCCACAAAGAAAGATAGAGGATGCGGTAAAGGTACTCAAGGAAGTCATAGGGGAGATTAAAATAATCAATATATGTATGATATATGATAAGAAATGGCAATGCTGTTTGTCACCTGCTCTTACTCATCAAAACAAGATAGAAGGGAGATGTATTTATATTTTGTAAAATATTAGTAAGAAAGCAAAAATTACCTTCTTTTTCAGTGAGGTAATTTGTCTAGCCAGATTATTTTAGCCAAATTCAAGTTCTAATCAAAATATAATTTTACCTGGGTCATTAAAAGCACATATAAATTTTATCTTTAATTTTAATTGTAAAGTTTATAATGACATGTATCTTTGATAACTACTATGATAGTACTTATTACAAGTAGAGTCAAATAAATGCTTTACAATTTTTCTTCACCCTACACGTATTTTGAAGAGATTACTTAAAATAAGCTGAAGTTTTCCAGGGGATAGTTGTACAATAGAACCACCTAGGGATTGATTTATGATAATAAGGAAATTCAAATCTAAATTGAATACAGGGATATATGAATCTATTTGATGAGAATGATGAAATTGCTTGTGTAGAGAACAATGTGTTGATAGGATTTTCCACTTTTCATTTCAGTGGAGGCATGATCTTTTTTGAATCTTCAAATTCTCCAGCACTCTGTAGTTCAAGTCAATTGGGAGCTATTGTGGATCAGTAGCTAAGCAACAGATTTAAAGTCCAGAGGCTATTCTCATACACTTCCTTTGCCAATAACTTAGCATGAGATACTGGGCAAACCATTTAACCTTCCAATTTCACTATCCCTCATCTTTTCAACAGGGAGGTAATATAGCCTATTTCTCACAACTCAGTGAAATGACTCTTAAAAATATCCCTCAAGTGCAATGGAAAAGATGCCCTACTGTATTGTTGTGAAGCAAAAACAGTTCCTCTTGCTTTTCACACATTTTGTAAATCATTAAAGTCAGTATTTTCTAACAGAAATATTCCCTCACCATGCTTTGGGGCCTCCACAATAACCTTTATAACTTTTTAAAATCTTATCAACTAGCAAAGCATGGAAAGCATTCATAACTGAGGCTAGATTTTCTTAGTGCCTTTGTAATTTGTAGTTCTATATGTAATATGCTTAGAGTGTTAATAATCGTGGATTGTTTCTGGGCGTATATTCAGGGACATAGTGCATTTCAATTCTATTGTATATCAATATAGACATAAAATCAATTTTTTTGCTTCTTTTATAAACCCTTGGATTTGCTTGGACTTCTAGCTTGCTATTGAGTGCCAGTTCAGGTCAAAAATAAAACAAAACAAAACAAAAAGAAAACAGATAAGAAGTGCCAAGAAAGAAAATTGCTCAATATTTTCTTATTAAAAGGTAACTTTACTTTTTTTAGTCTGTAGAAGTAAGGCTATCTCAGGTGGAATCCTTCTGAAAGGAACCAGAAAAAAAAAAGTAGAACAGTCAGAGAATTATGGCACAGAGAGTTTGCAAGTAGCAGAATAAGCTTATTAATCCAAACCTACTTGACCTTAAAATGGATGAAAGAGTTACAAAAGAATAAAGAAGCAAGAAGGAAAAAAGAATCCTTGGATAAGGAAGGAGCTAGGAGGCCACAACTTCGCATGAAACATAATAGCCACCAATAGAAAACATCTTCAAAGATTCAATTCTCTCTATTTAACCCAAGGATAACCAGTGTAAAGAGGAAGTTGATATAAGATTTCAGGGATAAGCTGTTACTTATAAAATTATCATAGAATGGCTTCTCCAATCCAGCCTCAGCTTCTGACTGGTTATTCTGAATCAGTCCACCATGCTCTGTCCTACCTAATCATCAGATATTAATCAGTCAGGAGTAGTCAGGAATAAGATCCACCAACTCTAGAACTGCCTGGAATACACGAGACAGGAACTAGCCAAGTCATCCAATTTTTTCCTCTTCCATCCTGAACAGATGGCTTCCCTTCCCTCTGGCATTTATAGGCCCTCTAATGTTGTTTTATCTTTTCTTACTGTTCAGTCTCTGCCTCACAAGACTTCTTTCAGATTTCATCCGAAGACATATACATGCTTTCATGTATATGTAACTGGTGTCTTCTCCTGGACTGGTCGACATCTTTGGCTTCTGTCCCTGAGGTCAATACTCCTTTTCATCAGGAAGTAGCCAGAGAGAATCAATGGCCCTTTATAACTATCAAAAGCTAGAATGTTAGTTCTGCCTGGGAAAAATGGCCCTTTCCCTTTGTTTTCTCTCTGTATAAGACTGCGCATGGCTCTCCCTAGAAGTCCCCATCCACCACCAGTGACCCAGGTAATGCCATTCCTAAGTATAATGGGAGGCTCCCCCATGCTCTAAGGTCACTTCCTCATCCTCTGAAGTCACTTCCTCACCAGCTTCAGTTACAATTCCTTCTCACCCTCCTCTATATAATACCTCTCCACTATTAGTTCCTGCTTTGCATGTGTACATCTGGAGGGGAATGGTGGGTTTGGTGCTCTTAATAAACTCTCTTCTGCCTGAGCCACATGGAGGTCTCTTTTTCCCAAACTTTACACTTCGAAAGAAAGTGCAGTTTGATTTAGAAAATAATAAACTTTAAACTTAAGTATCCAAAGTACAAGGGAATCACCACAGATTTTTCTGTCTAGTTTATATGATTATATGGGGGCACAATCAACTTTACTTCTATTTGTTTAGTTCTTCCTCGTATGGTAAGTTTACAGGAATGTACTAATATGAGTCCTCTTTCTCTGCCATATTTCATTTCTAATAAACTTTTCTATCATCTTTACCTTGGCTGAATTCTTCTCTTGCCACACATAGGAACAGAGTTTGTTTAGCTGCCCCAAACTTTCTGCTAATATATTTTGTACATTGGGCAGAAAGTTAATGATTGAGTGTCCTTTTCAGTCATGGGCTCATCAAAAGGAAAGAGTTCTAGGATCTCAGGTGCTAGTTCTTTTTGTATAGCATAAAATAGTCTAGTCTAGTCTAGTCTTGAGGCCAAATTCCAGAGTATCCAACCAACCTGTCATAACCGGTTAGTTGCTCTCAACAAGCACATAAAGATTTGAGATATGGTAAAGGGCAGAAGAAGATTTATTATGCAACAATAGCAAAGGCAGAGGTGAAGTAAGCAACCCACCTGAATAGCATGGATTGTGAGCTTTACATTGTAAAAAGAACTATCTCAAGGAATAAAAAGTGAGGATAATTATTAAACAGTATTGATCAAGGGTGTGGTTGAGTTGATCAAGACCTGGTCAAACAGGTATTGTTATGATAAGGAAGTGATAACTGATTGTTGATAGGATTAGCTTGGCTTCTTCCTTCTAGATTTAAGTCCTTCAGACTGATCTTTCCTTGAATTCAAGCTGACAGCAGGAGAAAATGACTCAGAGCAATGACAAATAATACATGGTGGCAAGTATATTAAGCTTTCCCTGTTTTTAGTCCATTTGTGGTCCCCGGTAAGAACTGTTTTTGTTGTTGTTGTTTGTTTTTTAAAATTTGATTTTCTTGTAAAGATACTGTGCAGAGGGAATACAGCTACTTCAGTAATGAGTACATTTCTTATTGATCAATGTTATTCCCTCTTGTTTTTTTCCTACTATCTCTTCCCTCTTCTACCTTTCCCACTCCTCCTCCATTTCCTCCACTCCTCCCCCCGAAAAAAGTTGTAAAGTTCATTTCCAACATAGTGTCTTGTTAGTATCATTGTTGCAGTGGGTCATCCTATGTCCTTGTTTCAGCATTTTGTTATTCCCCTTCCCCTCCCCAAATTAGATAAATGCATATATAAAATGCAATGTACTAAAATTAAATACAGTGACAACAGGGATATACCATAGGAGGAGGAAGAACATACAAAAATAAACAAAAAAATCACATAGTACATTAAAAACAACAACAAAGAAAAACCTCTTGTGTCCATATCTTAGGGTTCATTTCGTTTAACATCATCTTATATGGTCATATGAACATAGCCCATAAACTGGGAGATCTTCACTAGCTATACAACAGATAAGTGCTTCATATCTGAAATATATGTAGAACTCAAAAAATTAAAGCCCCCCCAAACAAATCTCAAAGAAACAACCACAACATTAACAAATGGGCTAAAAACTTAAAAGAGAGACTTCTCTGAAGAGGAAATAAGAATGGCCAATAGACACATGAAAAAATGCTTAACAACTCTGACCATAAAGGAAATGCAAGTCAAAACAATATTGAGATTCCACCTTACCCCCTGTTAGAATGGTTGTAATTAAGAAATCTAATAACAACAGATGCTGGAGGGGATATGGCCAAAAGAAACCCTACTGTAAACTTGTTCAGTCACTCTGGAAAGAAGTTTGGAGGTTCCTCAAAACACTATACATAGAACTCCCTTAAGGAGTGCTTTTTTAAAGTAAATATTTCTACATATTTGTTACAAAAGGAGGAATGATTTTCAGATTGTTTACTTTCCAATATTAGTTCAAGAATCTAAAGATATTTGCTTGAGTATTTTCTAATACAAACCCCAGTTCTATTATTTGAGTGACAGTAAGAATAATGATAAGCTTTCAAATGAACCTCTTCATATACCTTTCGTTAATATGAGCATACTTAGCAAACATGTGTACATCCTTGTGGAGCCAAAGACAATACCATGGCAGAGCACTTTAGGCATTTGTTTGTTATGTGATAAATTTGTGATTTATGTTTTCATTTTTATTCCATTTGTTTTTATTTTATTTTAAAGAGCTGCCTAACGAATGCAAATATGAGAGAATATAGACAGAAAAAATGTAATTTTCCATTTGAAATTTAGCCAGCACATCGTAAGAGCTGAAGAAAGTTGCTGCCTCTGACATGATTAAAAATCTTTTAGAATCATATTATTGTAGCATATATTCTACAATCAGGGCATATTTTAATAACTACCCATAGTTGATGCTTTGCCACTGAATCAGCAGAGAGAGAAAAAAAGAGAGAGAGAGAGAGAGAGGGAGGCAGGCTACATAGGATGAGAGACAATGGAGCAGAAATCAAGATTTAGTAGAAAGCAAGGCTTTACAGGATTAGCATCAAAATAGAAACGCTAAGCTCCTTTGCACTTCAAATTCATTTGCATATCCCTGATGACTTGGAAATCACCATTGAAAAACTGACCAATCTTTCTCTTGCCAGGTATTCTTCTTTTCTTATTCAATTTTTGTGTCACTTCAAACAGTATAAAATACTTGATTACTGACTGACAAAATATCAAGATGTGTGTTGATTCATGCTGTGCCCCTAAATCATGTGATAAACTTCTTTTTACAAACTATGATAAAAAACTTCTGTCACTATATTGTTATGTAATTGTCAATTGATATAATGTAATGGTTTTAAATTTTCTATATAAGTTTACCTTTTCTAAAAGTGGAAAATAATTTCCTTTTTTTTGAATTTTTGAAATTTTATTTTTATTTATTTATTTTTATTGTGACAAAACTGTACAGAAGGGTTACAATTACATGAGCAGGGTAATGAGTACATTTCTTAGCAAGCATTGTTGCCTCCTCCTTTGTTTCCCCTTCCCATACCTTAGCATCTCCCCAACCCCGTGTGGAAGTTGTAAAGTTGTTTTTTGACATAATGTCTCGTACATCTCATTGTTGCAATGGGTCCACCTGTATCCCTATTTAAACAATTTGTTTTTTTTTCCTTCCCCTCCACAAATTATACCAACATCAAATACAGTGAAAACGGGTTATACCATGGGGGAGGGACATACAAAACAACAAAAAAATCATCTTATAAATATGTTAGAAACAATAGCAAGAAAGAAAAAAATATTTGAGTCCTTATCTTTGGGTTCATTTCACCTAACATCAACTTATCTGACCATTTCTGCTTGTCTCAGACATGTACTAGTTATTACAAATAAGAGAAACCATGGGACCTATGTTTCTTTGGGCCTGGTTTACTTCACTTGATAATTTTCTTAAAGAAAAAACAACTCCTCTAAATTGTGGAAAATTATACACTACCATCTGACACATAAAATTTTCCATCAACTTGTCAAAACAGTCTTCTTCCTTAAACAAAGTAAAGAGTAATCAACCAATTTGGTGATTCTTGATATTTCCAGTCTTATTTATAAATAGCTGTGATAATTAACACACTTAAAGATCTTAGATTCAAAGTAGGACGTTTCAATTTAGGATTCACGTATGACTGCTCACATCAGTGGAAATAGTTAGCATAGATTTATCTGGAAGTTATTTTTAATACCAGTGAACTTTTTGCAAAGATAAATCAACCATAAAGGAACAAAATTGCCTTAATGTTTGATTAGAGAGAACTGGCCTATATGTAAAGGTTCTACAGAGGAACAGAAACCAATGCATGTTATGTGCATATATGTGATATCATATATTTCACATATGTTATATATAAATTATAAAAGGAATTATAAAATGACTTACATGATTAAAGGCTGGGAAGTGCAGCAATACCTGTCTGTATTCTGGAGAGACAGACAAACCAATAGCTTTGCAGTAGAAGAAGCTGAAAACTTAAAAATGTAAACTAGTGAGTGGTCAGAGTCAGAGCTGGAGGAGTGGAAGCTCCCTGGAGACTTGCTGGTGGGAATTCACAGTAAAAGCTGAAAAAGAGGGAAAGAAGCCTGAAGCCTGATGTCTACAGGTGATGTCAGCAAAGCTAAGAAGAATGGAGCTTGCACACTGGTTCCTGTCCTCTCTTTGATATTTTCATTCCATCTGGATCCACATCCTATTTTTGGTGCTGTCCATATTTGTGGCAGGTCGTTCTTCCAAAGGTCCATCCTCTGTGGAAAAGTCATGAAACAAACCCAAAAGTGTGAGCATCTCTAAATCTAGTCAAACTGACATTCAAGATTAATCATTACAGTATTTGAGAGGGACCTCCTTACTTCTTATTCAAGTATCATGTTTGTACTTTGGATTCATGGTTCCCAGGTTTCAGGTAAGAAAGCATCAAAAAGAAGTGGATAGTAAGGATATATATAAACACTACTTTAACTCAGAAGATTACAGTATAAGTAGTGTCTAAATTGTGAGAGAATGTGGAGGTTCAGTTAAATTTTCAGTATCAGGAAAACATATAGGAGCTAACATCAGAAAGATGACACTGGACAAAGGCAGCTTAGCTTGCCCATCAGCCACTAGTCCATACTCTTGACCTACTGACAATATTAGTAGTCATTATCCACATATACTCAATTTTCATTTTCCATTTATTTACAAATTTTTACTTTCATATGAGTCACCAGATGATCTTAACTAAAATTGGAGATTCTGATGCAATAGGTTTGGAGTGAGTGTTAACACTGCATTTTAAATTGTCCCAACATGAAATTGATGCTTTTAGTCTGGACAGGCCACTGGGATGGAACTAGTTAACTCAGGTAAACAGATAGAAAGCAGAAACTAGCAGGTCATAGGTGACAAAATGTCTTGTGAATAAATGTAATAACTTAGAAGAAATCTAAAGTGATTCCAAATTCCAAGAAGCAGTGTAACACAACTTTTTGAATCATTTTCTAACTTTGATTCAATAACATGAATTAGGCACAAGTGTTACATGTAATAAACAGCATTCTTAAAATGTAAAGATGCTCTTCTTTCATAGTCAAGCTAGAAATATATAAATAATAGGACTTTAAAAAATTTTAAAGCAGCAATTACAATGTTTTTGTCTTTCTTTTATAGTATCATTGTTGATTCAGAACAGGGAAGGAGCTCCAAAAATAACTTTAGTCATTCAAGGAAGAAATACTGTCAAATAATGTTTTCTAGGTTTAGAAAATTTGAAGGAAAAATATGGGCAACAGCTTTCACAAGCATCTTTCTCTGAGATCTAAGCAGCCACATTGGCCATCTGTACCAGATAGGGTTTTCATTTGATTCATGTGATGCTTACATTGCATGATTCAAGAATCCTTTATTTTTTAAAAAATTATTTTGACTAAGATGTTTGGATTTGGAATCAAAGAGATGTATGAGTAAGGCTAATTGCTTCAAACAACCATTTAGAGATGGTTAATATTCATTTCACCCCAACATAACTATCATGTTCCTAGTATACAGAAGGTTAAACCATATATATTAAGCAGCTATGTATATATAGACAAATGTATGGATTAGGAGAGGAGGTAATTATCTTTACTCTTAGGATTGCTCTATTTTATTGTTGGGAAATGCTGCTAATCTCAACACAAGATGCTATTTCCTTCCCAATTAGAATCTATTCTTCCCCTAAATCTCACATTGTTTTTAATTTCTGAGCCTTTCTATTTCCTTACAGTGAAACACAAACTTTCACCTGTAGAAATAAGTTTTCACATACTCACAATCCTCTCCTCCCGTGGACATGATTGACAAAAACTTTTCAAAAATTTTGGTTCATGGTGGAGGGCAGACTGAGACTTTAAATTTCAAACTTTCCACCAAACAAAGGATTCTTTGCTTCCTTAATTACCCTGAGTGACAGAGAATTTATCTGCACTTAGTTGAAATAGTACCATGAGTTATTTTTTACCCATAATTTAACGATGATTTTTGCCTTATTTTCTCTATTATTTGATTTTTAGATATTTGGCCCATAATGTGTTTGTTTTCATGTATTTTCTTTCAGGTTGAAAAACTAATATATTCTTTTCACAGTACTTTTCAACGTTGAAAAATACCAGGCCTTTCTTGATCAATGTCAGGGACATACAAAACATTAGCATATTAATCATAAGGGTTTTTTTTTTTTTGGTCGGTCGTGGGGCCTGAACTCTGGGTCTGGGCACTGTCCCTCAGCTCTTCAGCTCAAGGCTAGCGCTCTACCACTTGAGCCTCAGCCCCACTTCCGGCTTTTTCTGCTTATGTGGTGCTGAGGAATTGAACCCAAGGTCTCATGTATGCAAGGCAAGCACTCTACCACAGAGCCACCTTCCCAGCCCCAATCATAAGAATCTTAAATTATTAAAAGAAGGAAACTTCAGTGGCAAAGCAAAGTGCAACTCAAAGAATTGCAAAGTTCAACTCAAAGAATTGAAAAGTTCCATGATTTGTTTTTGTTTGTTTTATTTTTTGTTTTCTTGTGTGCTGATCCTGGGGTTTGGACTCAGGCCTTGGCTCTGTCCCTGAGGTTTTGTGGTCAAGGCTAGCACTCTACCAATTGAGTCACAGCTCCACTTCTCACTTTTGGCTTTTTCTTTGTTTGCTTGTTTAAGGTTACCTAGAGGTAAAAGTCTCACCAACTTTCCTCATTGGGCTGGCTTTGAACCACAATCCTTAAACCTCATCCTCCTGAGTATCTAAGATTACAGGCATGAGCCACCAACACCCAGCTAGTTGTTTTTAACAATGGGATAAAATATTCCAAAATAAGACATATTATCTTTTATAATGTGCCAATATATGCCAAGATCTAACAAAAGTAACATTTATTTTTTCAACATTTTAAAGCTTTTTTTTGGGGGGGAGGGTGTCTAAGTGTATTCCATACCAATTGGTTAAAAGCTCTATTTAATATATGAACTATTTCTGGAAGCATTTTCATATTGCTTTTATTATGGTTCATAGTCTCCTTTCCTTTGATAAAGTTATTATAATAGCTTAGGATTTTCTATCTCTGGGATAATTACAATGTAGGCCCCCTCATCTTTGCACTAATGGCCTCCTACGTATACCATACTGTGCAGTATGAAGTAAATTTTTTAAATGGAGCCACAATGCTGCCATCCAATGGCTTACATGGAAAATTAGGGAGTATCACTAAATCAAATGCTTATGTCTTAAAGAAAATAAAACACTGGTGCTTTAAAAACATGTCACTTTACGCATGTAGTGGTATAAGGAGAAAGCTGTTACACGTAAAAGCATGTCAGTGTAAGTCAACCTTTAAAACATAGCTCAGGACAGAGTTCAATTTATTTATGGCCCATATCTGAAACTCCTCACAATTTCAAGCTTATCTTCTTTTACAGAAGGAGATCAAAAAGTTGTGCAACACCAAGTTGTAAATAGAAAAACAGGAAATTTATTTTGAAGTCTTAAAAAAAGTCATACCATGTCAATGCACTTCTATATTTCCTTATGTGTCTGCAGCATTGACAATCTATCTCTGGAATCTATAAGGTGGTTCTGATTGCTTAACTTAGGTGTTTCTACTGCAGTTTGTGTAACATATTTAGTCTGAAGCTAAAATAACCTTTTATCATATTATGAACATAATACATTTCTAGCTGCCTTATTTAGTAGTCCATTAAAGGTTTTCATCTTAGTTATCTTTAAAGCTTACAAACACTACTTAACAAGTAACAATTTATCATGCTAAATTTTATGTGTCTTCACTTTGGCATTGCTTCTGGTAACTGACTGTCCATATTCTTTAAAATAATTGATCACCTCTGTAGTGTGTTCATCTTATAAAGTCAAAGATGTTCAAATTGAGAAAGACACCTAGCTGAAGGCAGTGTGGTACTAGAAATCTCACATTTGAGCAATGTTTCTGACCACTACATGAAACACTAAGAGCTGTGAGTACAAGATAGGCACATGTGAATCCTGAATGGTCGTTCCAAGGGTGTCAATCCAGGTGTTACATAATTATGTGGCTTCGTAGGCTCCGCAGTCTTTATCCATAAAGCTCTCCAGGACAGACAATGCATTATGACTTAAGAAGTATGCATCCAGCCCGGCCCTGGTGGCTTACTCCTGTAATCCTAGCTACTCAGAGAAAAAAGTACATGAGACTCAGGGCAGTGCCCAGGTTCTGCGTTCAAATCCTAAGGGCAGTGTGCATGCATATGCACACGCACGTGCACGCCCACACACACACACATGCATACTGTTTACATTGTCACTCAAACCTTTTGTAACATTTTCCTCAAACCATAATATCCATTTATTTCTTTTACTTTACTATTGCCATTCAATGCCCTGGACTAACCTTTTTCTCAAACATTTTCTGCTAAGGTTATGACAGTAAATATTTTTTTATGATTTTTAGATCACCTCCTCCTTTTTTCTTCTCCTATTTCTTATAAAATCCTTCAAAAAAGTCTAAGAAAAAATAATTTTTGGTACACAAGGCAAACAAAAACAGAATCCCCAAGAGCTGAATTTGACATTTGTGAAGTCGTGAAAGCGCGCCCAGAGTTCCTTTAATGTGGAGTGATTTGTCAATATTTATTCCTCTGGGCCATTTTAATCCTTTTTCCTTGAAAATATTTTCCTCCAGAGTTTCTAAATTTGCTCTCACTAGAACTTCTGGCACACATCTAGTCTCTAGAATAGTGGCAATGTCAATGTCACTATGGTCAGCTTCTTCTGCATCTTCCTTTACATTCTGCTCAACCTGCACCTGGTTTGTCAGCATGATAACTTTTCATTTTTTTACTGCATTTTCATCTTTGTTGGCCAATTTTCTCATCCTGTCATCTAGTTTTGAAGCTGTCATGTGGGTAAATCTGTGAGATAAAGTCAGTCCTCCTTCAGGCTTCACTGAGGCTCTGATAGAAGTGACATGGTTGGTCGCCGATGTGAATCTGTTACTTCATAATGGGGTGCATGTTTGTGCGCTTCTGCATGTGTATGTGTGAATACGTAGCAGTGACACTCATGCTTAATGCAAGCACTCACACAATGTTGTATAATGACTAAAATATAAACAGAATTTCTGAGAAACATTTTCCTAAACTGTGGTAAATTCTAAAACATGAAGATTTAATACATAATATCTTTTCCATTCCTGACAAACTGCATTTTTGCTTCTTAAAAATAGTATTGTTTCCTTCTAGCTTGTTGTCAAAGTTTATTTAAAATATAAGTATATGCATAGGATAAAAGCAAGATTAAATTTTGTTTGCTTAGTTCTGAAATAAATGGGTCACTAAAGTCCAGAGCATCTTAAATATGGTATAGACATGCAACAAATACTGGATAGTTGTATACTACTTACAACAAGATTTTTTTTTACTGGATAATAATTGTTATAAATCCATTTTTTTTTTGGTGGAGAGGATGGTGCAATTCTGAGGCTGAACTCAGGACTTGGGCACTGTCCCTGAGCTTCTTTTGCTCAAGGCTTAGCACTCTATCATTTAAGCCACACCTCTACTTCTGGCCTTTTGTTAGTTTATTAGAAATAACAGTCTCACAGACTGTCTCACAGGCTGGTTTCAAACTATGATTCTCAGATCTCAACCTCCTGAGTAGCTAGGATTACAGGCATGAACCATCAGAGCTCAGCTTGTTATAGATTATCATTTGTACATGTAGGTTTACTTGATTCCTCATAATTGCTCTGTATTATTTATTATCCACAGAATTATATTTTATACATTATTTCCCTGTTAATAAAAATGTGTTTTATTCTATTTATTCTGCCATTTATAAAATAAATGAAACATTACATATTATATATGCATACACATATTTGTACATACATATATACGTAGCATAATATATATTGCATGCTATATGTATAGTTTTCTCTAACTTATTATTGTTAATTTTTTGCCTTCTATTTTTATTCTTTGTTCTGAAATATATTAAAATAATGAATCTTTCCATATTTTAGAGGATATCAACTATAATCTATTTAAGCCCATCAAAATCAATGTACAGTGTACTTGTACATCTTATGAGTTTCCCTTGGGATAAAAGACATTTGTCATTTTCTGAATATAGAAAAGTTAAAGTAGAATTTTAAATGACAAGCACAAATATTTATTCAGTCCATGTGGAAAATGAAACAAAAGCATATAGCTATAACGATATCATGACTTGTTTTAAAATCATCTATTTTTGCTCTTGAACTGACTCCTTGTCTGTCATTGGGTAGCAAGAGCTGCTTTAACCAAAAAAATATTGCTGTACTTCTTTATTTTCCAAGGCCAATGTAGCTAAAATAAGTTGCAGTTGTGAAGATCTTTGTCTAAATAGAAGCAAAGTCAGTGATTAGATTTCAACTGAGCTGTCCATGGGCATCCAGACACAAAGAGTCGCCAACAGGAAACCTCCTAGGCTAGCTTGTCCTATATGGGAATGTTTCAGCAGAAATTCACAGGAACCGTTTCCCAACCAATTTGTTCGGAAATGCATTTTCAGGATAAAAATAATTTTCTAGTAGGTTTATATGCATCCACATTATAATAATATTCTCATTGACCTATATAACAATGTATTTCAGGGTTGAGAAAGTAAAATATTAATAATTTCAAATCAACTATATGACAGTTCTGTAATATATTATAAATTCATAATTTTTTATCATTTCTCTAAGGTAACTTTTGAAAGATATGTAACTCCCTGGTGCTTGAAATTCTTGGGGCCTGTCCTTGATTGTTTATGCTCAAGGCTAGTACTCTAGCACTCGATCCACACCTCCACCTTTTGGACTCTCCTGTCCTATGCTGGCTGGCTTTATATCACAATCCATACACCTCAACCTCTCAAGGAACTAGGTTAAAGGTTCTTGCTAAGTGCCTGTTAAGTTATATAAGATATATGGCTTTTATTAGTTAAAAGAGGTTGTATTTAACAAACTAAAATGAAAAGCTTCTTCGTTATT
The DNA here is from genome assembly GCF_000151885.1 of Dipodomys ordii. Lineage (NCBI taxonomy): Eukaryota > Metazoa > Chordata > Mammalia > Rodentia > Heteromyidae > Dipodomys > Dipodomys ordii. Next base: position 33,204,430 of record NW_012267221.1, on the reverse strand, counting down.
TAATGTCTTATGATTATTTTAATATTTTTTGATTTATCTCTAAAAATAAATTATCTAGCCATAGAATTATTTTTTTCTCTTTATTTTATGTTTTGGTAACTTCAATGTGAGTTCAGGGCTTTGCATTTGCTAGAGCAGGCACTGCTAGAAGCACACCTCATGCCTAATATTTTCTTTCTACTCTTCATGCGTCTCTACATAATTAGAGAGAAGCCTATTTAGAGTGCTTTTATTTTACAACTGTCTCTTCATCTGTTTCTTTGTCAAATAAGCATTACTCCTATTTGGAAGGAATAACACTACCGTTCTCTCTCTCTCTTTCTTTCTCACTCTTTCTTTCTCACTCTCTCTTTCTCTATCTGTGTGTGTGTGTGTGTGTGTTACTTTTGCTTTGATTTTACATTTCAGAAATGGTTAACATAGTTTTTATGTTCTTAAAATCTGCATGCTTATAGAAAAGTCATGTAACTAAAGACACTAACATGACCTTAGTATGTAAATATATCATTTTGCTTTTTATTTCTGTTTAAAAATTCTGAATCTGCAACAACATAGTTTAGAATAGTTACTTTCTTGTTTTTCTCTACTTGATCCAATTTTCAGAACCTATAAACAATGGCTTCTCACTTATTGAGGTTTTTCTTTTCCTTCCAATTAATAATGGCATTTATTTAAAAATAAAATGTGGGAATAGGTTAGTTTCTTGTGTGAAAGCACTCCTTTTTATAGTTATCTGTGCATATGCAAGAAATAAATAGTCATTGCCTTCAGGTGATAAATCTACACCCTGAGGAATGCTTAATTTCCTCTGACAACCAATTTGCTTTTGAAATATTATTCTCCCTACATAATGACCAGAAAATGTAATTGGTACAGTAAAGTACAAATAGCTGAGCATATTAAATGGTAAACTACTTTGACAGTATTGGGATTTTTGTTTTCCAAAATAATACTTCAAGAGCAATATTGCTTGGCTACTATGAGAAAGGAAGAAATTACGGTTACTTACTTGGTCACAGCTGACTTTTTCTGGTCTTATGTGTGTGTCCTGCCCATTATTTGATTACCTTGTGTTGATTTAAATAAGAAAGACATTGTGAACTGGAGAGCAGTTGTTTAATACAGTAGGCAGAGAAACATTACATTATGCACAGGCTTTACATCTGAGTAGTACCAGAGAATCCTAACATGCGCAATTAGACTTCCAGTGGTTTTTTTTTTTTGCCCAAAATAATAGGAATCATTGTTAATCTCATGATTTTGGAAACAAATTAACTTAATGTTATGTTTTAATTCAGCTTTAATTTATTTTTTGTTTTATAGATCTATATTACTTTAATTAATTTTGACCAGAGATTTGTATATATTTGTGATTTGCTTAAATATATTTGCTTAAATATTATTTAAAGCAGTAACTCATGACAGAGTTTCAGAATAAGATCCATTTTGAGGTTTAATTCTTCCATCAATTCAAATTTCCAACTGATAACACAAATATGAATTACAGCTCTATGCCAAGGAATTGATTCTTAAAGCTTCTTAAAGATCTTAAAAAATTGATTCTTAACACATTCTATCATTTTGCTCAGGTAGTTGTTGCTTGAATGCATGCTTAGAAATACTAAGACAAACAGAGAGAGTGTAAAAAATGATCATCATTATAGATAAAGGCAATATTGTTCATTTTATTTTAGGATTCTATAGATAATGTACATGAAAGGATACTGAGTGTTTAAAAAAGACTATTGCAGTAATACTACCTAGCTCACATGTCATCCTCCTTCAGAATAACCTTTGAGACCTGAAAGTTTTTTGTAAGACTAAAACTGCATATGTGCCCCTGCTTTCTTTCTAGAATTTTAATCATATAGGCCATCGATTCTGAAACTCTATAGATTCTTTCGCTCTACTTTCAGATTAAAAAATTAGATTGTGACTTTTACACTGGTGACAAAAACCTGTAATTCTAGCAACTATTCAGGCTGAGACCTGGAGAACCATAATTGGGGTCAGTCTGGGAAGAAAAGTTCACAGGAATTTCTCTCCAAAATAGCCAGCAAAATACTGGGATGAAAGAGGCATGATTCAAACGGCAGAACTCCACTGACAGGCAAATCAAACAATTATGAAACTAAGTTCAAATTTCAGAACCAAGAAAGGGAGAGACAGAGAGACAGAAAGAGACAAGAGAAACAGAGTGCACATACAGAGGTACAGTCAGAGACACAGAAAATTTCAGAAGAATTATAATTTAAGATTAGTTAAGGTAATAGTCCTTTGGAAACATTCACTGTTTTTCTCCAGTCACTATAATCTCAGATTGTAAAAAGACATTTCTTTCTACAAAAACATCCAGGAGTTAAAGTTTATCCTTGCTGGATAAAGTAGTAAAGGAATCCCACACTACACATGTTCACAAATGGAAGCTGCACCAGACACTGAGTACACATGTAATATCTTGCTACATGATAAAACAAACATAGGAAATGCAAAAACATTACATGTCACCAATGTTAGCCACTACATTTTAGTTATGTAATTATTAAAATATTAATAACAAAAATAATTAAATCATATAATATAAAATTATAACAACAAAATATTTAAAAATAGTAAAATTTATATGTAAAATATTAGGAAGTACACTAAAAATCATCTGGAACAAAACTGAACCTTTTCTTACATTTTGGGATTAAAAGGCTTAATAAAATTGTCATTTCTAAGTTTATGTAATTCTCATAAAATATCAGTGGTGCTACATTTAATGATACTAAAGACATTAGTCATATTGGATAAGGACCAACTATAATGATTTCATATTAATATTTATTACTTCTGTAAATGCTTGCAACTCTTAAAAATGTGACCATTTTGAAGCACTTGGATTAGGACTACAATGTGTCTTCAGAGGAACAACACTGAACAAATAAATGAAGTATAAAAGAAAGTACACGTGTGCCAATGCATTGGAAAAAAGAGTGATTTATAAAATTGATTAATTTCTAGACTGATGACATATGAAATGAATAACTACATGTAACCTTAACATTATGCTATTGAAAACAGCTATAATCAATGGAAAAATCTACTCTGTAGTTTTAGAGCCTGTAATCATGAACTCAAAGTTTTAAAAAAACATTATTAAATCTTCCCAAGCAAAATCTTTTCACAATTGGATTACAATAATGTAGTAATATCAGTGAGATTATTCATTCTGATTTTTTAAATAGTGATGATTTAAGAGCTTCCCTATGAATGCCTAAATGCAATCCTATTTTTAGGCATTTGCCCAAAGGATCACAAAAAAAGGCCATACTAAAGCTCCCAGCACAACTATGTTTATAACAGCCTTATTCTCCATAGCTAAGATATGGAACCAACCTCGATGCCCCTCAGTAGATGAATGGATCAAGAAAATGTGGTGTATATCTATATCTATCTATCTATCTATCTATCTATCTATCTATCTATCTATCTATCTATACATACATACATACAATGGAATTCTATGCCTCCATCAGAGAGAATGACACCACCCCATGTGTTAGGAAATGCAAAGATTTGGAAAAAAATCTATTAAGTGAAGTAAGCCAGGCCCAAAGAAACATAGGTCCCATGGTTTCCCTTATCTGAAATGACTAGTATATGTCTAGGACAAACAGAAAAGGTCAAAAGCTAATACATATGACCATATAACATAACCCCAAGATAGGGACACAAGAGATTTTATCTTTATTGTTGTTCTTTTTAATGTACTTATAATGTATTATGTGATATTTTGTTTCTTTGTGTTTTTCCCCATGGTACAACTACTTTTGTCACAGTATTTGATTCTGGTGCCCTGCATCTTGTATACACAATTTTCTAATTTTAGGAGGGGAAGAGAAATAACAAAATGCTGAAATAAAGATACAGGATGACCCATTATAATATTGAGATGTACAAGACCTTATGTTGAAAATGAACTTTACACCTTTGTGGGGGTGGTGGGGAGGAGTTGAAGAGGTGGGGCAGAAAAGGATGGTAGGGAAAAAACAAAGGTGGGGTTAACAATGCTCAATAGGAAATGGACTCAATACCTTGCTCATGTAACTGTAACCCCTCTGTACAGTATTTTTACAATAAAATATATATTTAAAAAATTAATAAACAACTTGCTCGCCTCAAAAAACCATGCATAACTTCTTAGACCATGGTCAATATATGGCCATTCTACACATTATAATAAAACAGAAGACACACTACATAGAATCTTTAATAATATCAGAACACCATTAGAAATCTGCCTATGAAAGAATTAAAAAAATCTCATTAGCTAAGCATCCTCTGCCATGACAAGGACAGCTCATGAGCTGAAAGGAAATAATTTACAGAACATTTTCTTTTCAGCAATTAGGTCTAGAGTAAACAATCAAGCAGGTTTGACCTCTCATCATTTTAATACCAATTACTTATGAACATGAAGTTATATTTAGCCTTATTTTCCCACTAACTTCAGAATGTATATTGCTATTAATAATCTGTTTATTATGAGCTAAATGAATCATGGTCAGACAGTATTTACTGAATATTTATAAAGTCTCACTCCTATTTGTATAATGAGCTATGTCTGTCAGAGTCATACTAGGAAAAGGATGAAATACTCCAGTGAGGATATACAAATGTGAGGACATCATTTTCTAGTCTCTGACAATCTTCTGTTAATGTCACCAGAACAAGAGGTGTAAACTGTGTATATATGGATACTCTACTGAATGAAAGTGCTTATTAAAGTTTCTATTAACAAATAAACAATCAAGGCATCAGTTGAAGATGTGGCAGTTGTATCACTGAGGGAAAAATTGAGAGCCATTACCTTTATCTTGATCAGCACTGCAAGAACTTGTGAAACTATTTTAGAAGTGATTGTACTGAGTAATTTTTCTCAATATATTAGTATATGGTTTCTCTTCAATGTTGAGTAAATAGCATAAGAATGATCAAAAGGTACAGATAAGACAGAAAAGCAAGAGACAAAAGCAGGGGGAATAATTTCCATATACTCAGTCTTATCAAGCCTGTTGATTAGATGAGTCATATCAAGTAGACTATCATCTAGTCTCCTTTAGCCTACCACAAGGCTTGCCAGGAGTGAACAGACATTGTCTTGAATTAACTAATAGGATAAACATATACATACTTATATGTATATATATATATGTGTGTATTCTGAATATCCCTTGTCATTGACACTACAATGTGTACACAATTTTAATGTTTAAAGTTCTCTTACTTACAACTTTAGAATATGTTATATCCATTCCATTTTAATGTGTGTTTTTTTGTTTTGTTTTATTTTTAAAGAATTCCTAAAATTGTGGAACAATGACTTATCTTTAGGTAAGAGAGAGAGAGAGAGAAGGAATAAAGTTAAGTGTTTACTGTTTAAAAGTTCAAATTTTTCTGTTATGTCTTCTTTCTATTCCTCCATCGACCCCTCTTTTCCTCCCTTCTTATCCTCCTCCCAATTTCCTTCCTTCATTCCTTACTTTCTTTCTCTCCTTCTCCTTCTCCTATTTACTTTCTTTTTATTTTCTTTAGTGGGTTCTCCTTATTTGGTCAATGTAGAACTCACAATCCTCCTGCCTTATTCTTACCATTATTGTCATTGTCATTACAGGCATATGCTACCATCAAATACCTTAGTAAAGCAAATGTGTGTGTGTGTGTGTGTGTGTGTGTGTGTGTGTGTGTGTGTGTGTGTGTTTGTGTTTGGTGTTCCTGAGGAACTGTTTTATTTAATTGCTATCTCGGGACACCTTTTGAGATATTTCTAACTAAAGCATGGCAGTAAAAATGCTATTGTTTCACATTTTGTGCTCTTGAATTTTATTTTCTATTAATCCGATACCTCTGACTTTTCAATTATGTAACTGACATTTTGTCTTTTATATTTTTAATATAATTCTTAGAGCATGAAGAATACAAAGACAAGTTTTCCAGTTTGATCACTCAGTTTAAGCTAAGTTCTATCCCTAAAATACAGTGTCTTTGCATGCCTATGACTACAGAGGCTAGGAAGGAGGATTCGGTGAGTCTGTAAGCTTGAACAACATAGCAAAACCTTGTCTAAACAAAACAAAAGAAATCCCATTAACACTACCCCACCACCACCACCAACGACAGCTAAAAACTCTTGGTTCCCACATAAAACCTAATGGATCATTAATCAAATTCTACATTCAAGATCCCTACATGATTCCAAGGTCTTCGGATGATTCACAAGGATATGAAAATGTAGAAACCATTGCTCTAGTGCTTTTCAAGAACCTTTATATGAAGTTCTCTTCCTTTTCCTTTACAATTGTTTTTGTTAGCAGTTTGAAAAGGAAATGATATGTTTCTTCAGTAAAAAAAATTATTCTTTAGCTCCTTCTCCACCTGTTGTATTTACTTATAAGCTTATTTAATTGCTACGCATTGACAATCACAGTCTCTTTCACCACATCACCAAGTTTTGAATACCTGTCAATGTACTTTGTACCTACTCTGACTCTGGCTACTCCTAGGAAAAGGTTTATGTGTTTGTAGATAAAGCCAATCAATGTTTTCTTTATTTAGTGAGGGACTCATTTGATCTCTCTAGAATATAACTATATTATTGACATGTGCTGCTTAAAATATGTAATGTTTGACTAGGATACTTTATTCTATCTTGTTCTGTTTGTAACCACTCATGATCATCTCCCTCTGATATCCACCACTGCCACTCCTAACTCAGCTTCTTCTCCTCTCCCTAAAGTTATTCAAAATAGTGCTAGAATTCTGAAACAAATCAATAAGACAAAAGAAATAAAAGGGATTCAAACAGCAAAAGGAGAAACCAAATTGTTCCTACTGGCAAGTGATATGTACATGTACCTAAAATACTTTTAAAGTTAATTCACTTAATACAAAATAATAGGATGTAAACCAATATTGAAATTTGGAGGCTTTTAAAAACATCAACAATTAACAGATTAAGAAATCAGAAAAACAATAATATTAACAAAAATGTAAGTATACAGAGGAATAGAAGACGTTTACAACAAAAACTACAATGAGTCACTGTAAAAAGAAATCAAAGAAGGTACCAGATGTGCAAAGACCTGTCATGCTGCTGAGCCAGAAAAATCAATATTGCAAAATTGACCACACAAACAAAAGCAGTCTATATCCAATGGAATCTTCATCAAAATCCCAATGACATTCATTGAAGAAATAGAAAAATAAACCCTAAATTTTATATGAAAACACAAAAAGACCTCAAAAAGCCAAAACAATCCTGAACAGAAAGAACAATACTAGAAGTATACAATGCCTGATTTGAAAATACAGTGCCTGACTTGAAAATATAGTACTGAGCCATACTAATAAAAACAGCATGGTACTCATACAAAACAGATATCTAGCTGAGTGCTGGTGGCTCATGCCTTTATTCCTAGATACTCAGGAAGCTAAGATCTGAGAATCTTTATTTGAAGCTAGCAATGGTATGAATATCTTTGAGACTTTTATTTCCAGTTATCTAGCAAAATGCAAGAAATGCAATGTATGAGAATAAATATCTATAACCTCATCACAAATAGTTAAGAACTAGCCAATAAGAAGAAAATAAATTATGTTTGACATACAATTTGTTTGTTGAAAACATAATCATGACAAAACATTCAGTAATTCCCTATAAGAGTGCCAGCCTTGAGTTAAAACAACAAACAAACAAGAAAGCAATTGAGGCTCTGAAACTTCAAGCTGAGAATTGGCACAATATCAACAACAAAGAAAACAAGACAAATGGCATTGAAAAGAAAAAATAGAAATAAGCCAAAGCAATGAGAACACAATGATTTTTGACAAAGGTAACAAAAACATATTGGTGAAAGACAGCCTCTTCAAATGATGTTAGAAAAACAGGATATCAACAGTGGGAAGACTGAAAGTAGATATGGGATATTAGTAGATATAAGTAGATATTAGTACCCATAAACAACTTAATATAAGACCTAAAACTTGGAATCTACTACAGGAGAACACTAAAAAATATAGGCATACACAACTTCTGAAATAAAGCTCAAATATCTCTGTAAACAAGCAAAGATGGACACACGGTGTTACATCAAACTGAAAAGCCTCTGCAGAGCAAAGGAAAGCGTCACTCACATGAAATCACCCTACAGAATAGGAGAAAATCTTTGCCAGTTACACATCTGACAAGGGGTTTATAGCCAGAATATATATATAAGGATTTCAAAACACTGAACTCCTCAAACAACCTAATTAAGAAACAGACAAATGAACTAAACAGAAGTCTCAAATGGTATAAGAGAATATATGAAGAAACATCCAAAATATCATTTAATAATTAATTTTAATTATGGTTTGTTCTCACACTAGTGATTTCTAGTATCTTAGAGATAAGTTCTGCAAATATAAAGTATAAAACTACATTTTTCAATTACTTTCACACATTTCAAAGTACAAAATAAATGTGATGATTGATGATATGATTGATATTTAGATATCATTTTAAGTTTAGTATCTTCAAACATTTTTCTCAAAAATTATTGAAGTGTTTACTTAGTAAAAGTGGGATGTATTTAATCTCATTTTTGATTGTATAAGAGAGAGCATGGCATCATCCTCCATCCTAAAAGTGTGAGCTTGAAAATATTCCTCAGTGTATTTCCATGTGAAGTGAATCTATTTGAAAAGGAAGTCATGCTATAAAAGATTGGAGAATTTATTTATATGTCTTAAATGTTGAAATTTTGTGTGCATAAATATATAAGTAAAATATTTTATAACATGCTTAATTTTCTATTTAGAAGTTGACTTATTTAATTTTTAAAAATTCAATCCATTTTCCAATCTGCTTAATCCTCTTAAATTACAAGTGCTTGGCATATTTTCAATTCTTAATAGGTGCCTCTAGGGTTCTGTAAGTTGGTTATATTGGAGTATATTTCTCACATAATAAAAAAAGTACTTAAAGGGAATTACTGAATGCTTTTTTCATGCTCATGTTAATCTTTTCAACAAACAAATTGTATACCAAGCATAATTTATTTTCTTGTTACTGGAAATTTCTTAAAACATTAATTATGATACTGTTACAGATATTTATTCTTTTACATATTTTTGTCTGTGTCTCTATTTCTCTCACACATACATCACAAAAAAGATCCTGATGAAATTTAATTTATATTTATTATTTTTATTCATTACTGAAATTTATGTTTCCCTTTCATTACTTACTCTATGAGTTTTAATTAATTTCTGCAGTTTTATATATTTTTTCTCCAGAAATTTTATAGAAATAATATTTAAAAATTGGTTTAGGTTGATCAATCAAAGTTAAGTATAGTTTAAGTGAAATTTCTTTGAAGGATTTCTTTGGAAATTTATTTTTGTTTAAAACTAGGACAGCACTCCACAATTACAAAAATGGGTAAACTCAAGAACTGTGGGAATGGTAAGTGGAGGTATAGATGTGTTAGGAATTCAAAATGTAGACTCTGCAAACAATTTCGTTATTTCTTACAAAGTTTGCTTATAAAGTTATTTTTTTCCTACTACATGGCCCAGCAATGTTATTTTTAAGTATTTACCTCTGCTTGGCAAATGAAAACTTACATATGTATGAATATTGTTACCAAATGATTAACTTTATAAATAATAATCTGAAACTGAAAATGACCGGTGTATCCATCGAGTGGGAAATACATTGTGCTGGATAGAGAAAATGAATGCTACCAACTACTAAACAGAATGAGCTTCTGATACATGCAACAACATGGAAATATCTCAAAAACATTGTTTCAAATGAAAGAAGCAAGACATAAAAGACTGTTTCCTATGGGAAGGCATCAACAGACAATTCTAGTAAAGATGAATCATTAAGGACAGAGAGATAACCAGCCATTCCTCATGCCGTAAAATGGAGAGTGGAGGAACTCTCCAAGGTGCCAGAGTTCAGAAAAATCTATACTTCAATTGAAGATGGCTACATATTAGTATGCAACTCCAAACTCTTAAAATTGTTTCAGTATATTGTATATAAATTATTCCTCAAAGCAGTTATGGCAAAAAGTTAGAATAAGTAATGTGATGTTTCTGTAAGATATACTAAAAGAAAGATGAATGTTTACCTTTTAGGATAGGACTTGAGAGGAGTGTTTTTTTCAACACATGGCATCATTATTTTAATTGTCCTTCAGTTTATTTGACTGTTAGGTTTTCAAGCTCATGGAAAGTGTGCTGTGGAGATGATTCTCAGTAAAACTGGAATTGGCCTGAGTAGTTTTGCTGAAATAAAATCATGACCCTCATCCCAGCTAAGGTATCTAGTAAACAATGTGGCTTTCTAATCATGTTTATTATGGATGTTTTGCAGAAGTTTGTATTGAATTATAGGTATTAATTCTTGGTAAGTTACCAGGGTTATCAGCCAGTTTTTGGTAGCTTTGATTAAGCCAAATGTCCCTTGAATTTCAAGAACTATTACTTAGTCCTCTTCTGTTACATCTTAGTATGAGTGATAACATTGATGTCTTTACAAGTTCTCAGTAGTACTGAATAACAAAAAAATATTGTGTTCACAGCCTGAAATTTAAGTCAATCTTCTAGGTTCCCATTATTCATTCTTTTACAGATTTACCAAAACAGAGTTTGCTTATATATGCATGAACTCTAAATTTCTGGGAAAGCAGAATGTCTGGAACTCCTTTCTTCTGTCCAGTGAAGGTTAGAAAATATTGCCTATACATGAGTTTTAAATTATTTTATGATGTTCTTATCTAATTTCAATGAAATATATTACTTTGAAATTAAATTATTTATTGATATTCAGTAATAATCACAGAGAAATTTATGCTTGTATTTTATGTTCATAAATTATGTTCATATAGGAAAAGGCTTTTCTTTTAAAATCTTGTATAACATAGTCTTTTTCCCTCAAATTGTCATTGTACAGCTGTGCATTCAGAGAGGAATGTTTCCATTTTTAAATTCTAATTTATTAAAACAGACTCCAATTATATACAGATATTTCCCTACTTGCAGAAGATGTCAGGTAGCTGGAGCTATTTAATGAACCTAAGAAATTAACAGAAGTACTAGTTGTAACAAGAGATTATACCAAGAAAAATGTTTGATAGTGCAGCTGTAAAAATATAGGTCAAGAACAGAAATATATACATATATATGTATACATACATATTTATATATGAAATATCAGATTTTGTAATGATAATATTTTGGGGTATGATGTATTTTAAGTCATCTTTTCAATTTTTATATTTCTGTACTAGGTTTATGTTCAGGGCCTTGAATTTACTAGGTAGGCATTCTACACATAAGCTATACTCCTAGGTTTGGGGGGGGGGGAGTTTCAGTTGTTTGTAAAATAAGTACTTGCCTTTTCTCTGGGAAGGCTTTAGTGTATGAACTTCCTTTCTCTGCCTTGTATTGATGGAATCATAGGTACATACCATTATAACTGAGCGACTGACATGAGATCTCATTAACTTTTTGCATAGGTTGATTATTCTACCGATCTTTTCCTCTCATAACCACTAGGCCAAATCCTAAGGACCTTTATTTTTTGTAGTGGGGATGGAAGGAAGGTTAGGCCTTTGCGTTTGCTACCTAGGTGCTTACAGCGACATTTCTAGTCCATCTTTTTAAAAATTTTTACACACAACTTTCAAACTTTCACATTTGTAGCTGGAAAATTTTTAAATTGTCCCCACAGCTTTCAAGTTAACTTGAAACTAACACATCACTTTGTATGTTGACTATTTTTTAAAAAAATAGCTTGATTTTATATAGACAGCATACAAAATTACATCACAACAATTGTGGACAAATTACCTTTTTTTGAGAAAGCTTTCCCTTATGTCCATAGGTGCCCAGAGAACATTTTAACACTTTAAGCAATTCAGTATATATATTTCAGCGTGTGAGTTACAGACTTGGTAGAATATAAATAGAGGAAAGAATGAGCAAATAATCCAGGATTAATAAAAGGAATTTTGTGTTTATTTTCTAAAAATACATTTGTTCTATGTAAGCATTGATATTCAACATATAGTATATTCATGTCAGGAATAATGCTATTATAAAAATTTTGTGTGCTGTGCATGTGTCTATGCATATATATGTGTGTTAGAGGTACATATGCATGTGTGAAAGATATAATTGTTATAAGTTGAAAATTTTCAGTTAATATTTTAAAAACTTACCATAGCTTTTGAAACAGTGATTTTAGAGAATATATTAATAAAATATTAGGTAGCAGTTAGGATAAATGATACTACAAAGAAAAAGATTGGCTTTCTTTTTCTATCTCTTAATTCTCATAACTAAATCAAGGAAAAATGACCAGGCTTTTTTTCAACATTAAAACGGAGGATTTTTATTTTAAAAAGATGATAACTATATTTGTTAGACTAATATTGTTACTGTTATTAGTTTTCTTTGGGAAATATTATATTTTAACTTATTGGGAGATTATAAAATATATTAAATCCATATATTTAACTAAATGCATGTCAATATACATCTAAATTAATTACTTTATAAAGTACTTCTTGCTTATATAACCCACACATTGAGGCAGAGAGGAGTATTGAGTTACAAATTAAGAAAAATCAGGCCGATTTCATTTCTTCAACATTGACAGTCCAATTAATGCTACAGAAGAAAATGACATTCTACCAGTTTACCAGATGACTCAAAATGTTAATAATTTACAATACAGTTTGGAATGGATTGGGAAATTCATGCAAAAGATCTTTAAAGTGTAGATATACTATCTTCTCTATTTTTGAGAGAAGATTATTAACTTTATTAAAGATAGTATAAGAAATCTTAATAGAATTTAGAGCTGTAATATTCAAACAGTTTTGTTTCTATTTTGGAGAGGAGACACACCTATACATGTGAACACCCATAACTTTCTTCTTCATTGGGTTTCCTTAATACTACAGAAACAGCAGCAAATGACAGAACTGTTTTTTGTAGATATAGGATGACTTGAAATCATCATATCCCACTCTCTTTTGACCTTCTCATTTACACATAAAAACATAAACCAAACTATTTCTTACACTAACTTACTGTAGATCCTAGCCACTATATTGAGAAAATACTGGCTATACAATGTAAAAGTTCTATCTTTTGCAAGCCTGGGTCTTTTCATTCCTCTTCTCCCTATCTTCCTCATTCTCTAGTAATGATCACCCTCCTCATAACTTCCAGGAGGTCAGCTTTCTTTAGATTACATATACATATTAGACTTTTCTTTTTGTGCCTTGCTTATTTCACGAAGTATGCCTCTGGCATCCTGTTCTTGCAGATGACTAGAGTTTGCTTTTTTTCTGTGCATGTGTGCCACATTTTCCTTATCTGTTCTTCACTTGATGGGGTCACATTGATTTCACACTGGGGTTCTTGTAAATAGTGCTCCAGTCAATCTGAGAGTATACATGTACCCTAGACAGACTCATTTCATTTCCTGTGGAAGATATATCCAGAAGAGGAAATATTATATCCCATGGTATTTCTATTTCAAAATTTGAGGAAATTTTATTCTCTTTTCCCTAATATCATTATAAATTTATGCTCTCTATTAGAGTGTACAAAGATTCTCTTTTCCCACATCTTTGTTGTTACCTTGTCCCCATTATATTTAGATTAAATCATACTTTCTAATGACTCAAAGAGTATTTTAGGTGGCTAGAACAATATTAGTTTAGTAATCAAAGAAAATGATTAATCAATGATTAAATTGGTATAATATAAAAGAAAATGATTAATCACAAAAGCTCAGGGGCAGCACCCAGGCCCTGAATTCAAGCCCCAGAATTTAAACACACACACACACACACACACACACACACACACACACACACAAATAGACTTTGAGATGATAGCCTGCTGTAATTTTTAAAAAAGAACATGTATATTATGTAGTGCACAAACTTTAAGGCGAATTGAAAATCACGAATTGCTAAGGATTTCTCTTTAACCTATTCCAGAGTGCCTTCTCACGATGATCATAGGATGAAGATTTTAGAAAATGCAGATGTGTGGGCTCTACCTTGGGCCAAATAAGCCAAACTATACAAAAAGGATTACAATTGCATAAGTGAGGCAATGAGTACAATGTTTCCTGGACAACGTTTTTCCTTTCTTCACTTTTCCCCCATTTCCCTCCTTCCATTCCTGCCCACAAGTGCATAGATAATTTTTTACACAGTGTACATTGAATCTAGTTGACTACATTTGCCCATCCTTCCTTCTTTCATTCCTGAGAAGTTTGCCTCCACCTTGCCCCAATGAGCAACAATTAAAAAAAGTTTCTATATCTGGAGTTTGTTTTAGTAAATAGTACTTTAGATGTTCAGAGGAGTAACATCCTTGGGTTCCTTCCTTAAGCGTATCCTCTTTTAGTCAATTTGTTTGTGTGACAGTGCAGAGAGCCCTGTATAGGTTATCATATCCAGTTCTATTTTGGCTCTAGTTTCCACATACTAGGGGTAATATGTGCAATTTTTCTCTCTGTTCTTGGCTTACTTCACTTGTTTGTTCTAGATCCATCCATTTCCCTGCAAGTGACATGTTATTTTCTTTAATGCATGAGTAGACTTCACACATTTATATGTACTACACTAAAAAAAATCAACTCATCTATTGTAGCTCGTCTGGGTTGTTTCCGTAACTTGTCTATTGTGAATCAAATAAAAAATTTTGAGACTAAGCTAAGTCATTATTGATTTCATTAACTTTTCAGTTTCAAATAGTTCAAATGGTTTTCAAGTGCAATTACATTGTTGAACTACTGTTTCAGTAATGGGCCACCATTTAAATATTCCTGCAGAGGCTCAAGGAATTTAGATATTCTTGATAATTATGTCTGTTTTTGGATATTAAGTTACTGAAGTAGCAGAGAATGTCAAAAAGGACATTGTTATAAATATAATAGCTTGCAATTTAAGAAATAAATAATTTTGGTCCAGTTAACAGATATTTTATCTTTTGAGTTAAAATAGTAAAGATGGAAATGGTTGGATGGAAAGTGAGCAAGTGCTAAGGGATTAGGACTGTGAGTTTACCAGCACAATATTTAGAACAAATTGTGTAAGATTTGTTTTGTGGTGGAGATGGTGCGTTTGTGTTCTTGTGCATCCCATTCTTTCATCATTTAATGCTTGACACCCCATTGTGAGGAAATGGATTGCTGTTGGATTGGATGTTGATAAATAATCAAATATTTACTCCATCCTGACTCAGTTGTTTGGATTGTTTGTAGCTTTAAATGGAGAAATAGATCTTGAACTTAATATATTGATCCAATTTAGTACCTGAATTGATTCTCTTATTGATTTAAGCAATATAATTTTCAGAATCAGATCCATTTGGATGAAAAATGTGTACTCTGAAGTAACTTTTATATATAATTTTATATATTCTTAATCATTGTATTTTAATATTAAATATTTATGTTTACGTGATCATTTATTCTGGATGGTCTTCACATAGGAAAACTGAAGTGAAAGTAAAATTTAAACTGAAATAAGGTAAGCATTAAAGATCAATGTTAATTTTTATGTTTGTAATCATAGAGAAATATGCATATATTTTAGATATTAAAAATATGACAGGCATTTTGAATTGATTTGTATAAAATTATTGGCAGGCACACATAAATGATTTGGATTATTAATAAAGAGAAGTACCATGGCAAGCAATATGTATTTAAATTATCTTTTTAATTGTATGCTGTTATATTTTATGTATGGTGAGCTTCTGAAATAAATAGAAGGAAAAAATAGAATTCTACCTAAAACATGAACAGTGTGACAAATATTTTTGCATCCAACCACCAAAACAATTTTATAAAAAAGTGTTATTTGACATACATGATGAGAAATAATGTATTAATTTAAAATAAATCACTCTATTGATCATTCTAAAGAACTTTGGCATATGTCATTTAAATAAGGATACAGGTGAACCTGTTGCAACAATGAGAAGTACAAGTTGTCATGTCGAAAACGAACTTTACAACTGGGGGGGGGAGGAGAGTGGGGGGAAGTAGGGAGGATGGGAAGGGATGGGAAGGGTAAACAAAAGAGGAGGCTACAATGCTTGATAAGAAATGTACTCACTATCTTCCCCATGTAATTTTAACCCCTCTGTACAGTACTTTCACAATAAAAAAAATTAAAAAAATAAATTAAAAAAATAAAATTAAATAAATAAAGATTTTAAAAAAAGCTTTGGCATAAGAACTATATTTACCCACAGATATGCAATTTACTCATCTCTTTAAGGCAGATAATACAGTATTTTCTGTTATGCTCTGTGTCCTATATGATTTTAATACTACATTTTACCTAATACGTGGTTTGCAGAATAAAATAAACATACTTTTTACTATATCTTTAAATATATAGATAATACAGCCATGAAAATACTATTAATATATTGTTTGAATATTGAACATATAGGTATATATAAATATTTTCACCATTACTAATATGTAGGAATAGTATTTAAAATATTTTCTACAGATTTGGAAAATAGCTTACTGGAAGTTCTTTTACTTTCCTTATATGAAACAAAGGATTTGGTCCCCAGCACCACAAAAAACAAAAAACTAAAACTAAAAAACAATTAAGGAAAACATTCCAGAACATTACAACTTGTGCTTATATATCACTCATAATTAATTTATTTTTAAGCATTTTGTATACATTGTTTAATAATGATCTTTTATATGTATCTGTGATCAACTCCAATCCATTTTAAGAGTCATCTACTATTAAAAGATGAAATATCTAGACAAAATTTAATACAGCATCACTTACTAAATGCCATGAATGTCTCTTATTATTTATTATTGGCAAGCTGCCAGTCATTTTTCTCTTTTCTTTTAAAGTTTATGCAACTTGAAGTGCAAAAGCATCTCATTAAAATATTCATTTAGGGCAAATAGCTCCTTGGGTAAAACCCCAATGGGAATGCTCAAAGAGAATAACTGAGTAGAAACTGTGGTAGAGATTGATATTTCAAATGATAGATGTAGACACTAATCTATTTTTTCATTCCTTATAAACTACTCAAGAGATGTAGAAAAGTTGTCAATACTAAAATACAAAGATAGAAGCTAAATAGTTAGGTAGCTGGTGGATTGACACGTACAGAAAAGTAGATGAGGAGGATGTAGAGAGAGAGGAACATAAATAGGTGAAATCTATAAACAATAGGAAGGTGAGATACAATTTAGGAAACAAATATGTAACTGTACAAGTAAGAAGTTATTTTACTATGTACAACTATATATTGGCAAGAAGAGAGAAACAAAAGTGTGTGTCTGTGTCACAATATTATGCAAACAAGACACATTTAGGGTAAACTGTTCAGAATTGCAACTTCCAGAGAATTCATTCCTAGATATTTACATCTATTGTTAAATTACTACATACACACAAATGTATAACATATTTTTCCTTTATTATAGGAAGCAGTATTGAGAATGATTTCTCTTAAAAATCACACACACAGTAAAAACAAAACAAAACAACAGAGATCTTACATGGAGGGGTTGGGAAGGTGGCTCAGTGGTAGAGTGCTTGCCTCGCATGCATGAGGCCCTGGGTTTGATTCCTCAGCACCATACAAGCAGAAAAAGCAAGAAGTGGCATTGTGGCTCAAGTAGTAGAACACAGCCTTGAGCTGAAGAGCTGAGGGACAGTTCTCAGACCCAGAGTTCAAGCCCCATGAACGACAAAAAAAAAAAAAAGATTTTCTTCAGTTTTGTTGCTGTACTTTTTTGTGTGAGAGGAAAAGTCAGCTAATGTAGCATACTTAAAGCAATAAAAAGATACAATAATTACCACGGTTGACACTAGCTTCTTTAATATCTCATGAATATTTGAACTCTAAACTGCATCTTTGTTTTTAAATTTCCTTTCCTCAATTAGAGATATCTATGTATTTTTTGAATCTTCAGATTTAGAGAAACAAAGAAAATTCTCACATTAGGTTAGCATCTTATACTATGACTTTGAAACACTTAAAAAATGAAAAAGTATTGTTGCTACTTAAGTAATTATTTGATTTTATGTAAAAATATTTTGAGTTAATAAGTATTTGTAATATAAAGGGGTTTCATTGGAGCATCCCGTACATCTTACATTGTACTTTGAACAAAATCACTCCACATTTCCATTCCTCCTTCCCTCCTCTAACACATTTCAAAGAGTATTTGCAGGAGATAATTACATATTTCAATATATCCTTGGCTTTCTTCAACCTCACTCTTTACTTTTCTCCCACTCCAGCCTTCAGTCTTCCTACACAATCCCCTTCCTTTTACATTCCTGTCCCATTGTCATATCATCATCATCATCATCATCATTATCATCATCATCATGGTCATCACCACCCTCATCATGGTCATCATCATCATCATTGTCATATTAAGTCTATAAATGAGTGAGAACTTGTAATATTTGGCTTTGGGGATGTGGCTTATTTGCTCAACACAATGACTTCCAGATCCATAAACTTTCCTAAAAATGACATTATTTCAATTCATTATGTTTAAGTATTAAGTAGTATTCATATATATATATATATATATATCATATTTTCTTCATGTATTCCTTGGGTTTGAATTCTTCAGTTGATTCCATAGTGGTAAGACAGAGCCAAAAGGTGGGTCAACTTTTAAATGTTTGTTTGTTTCAGTACTGGGGTATGAAATCAGGTGTAAATTCAGGGTCTCTCACTTTCTCTCAGCTTTCTGACTTATTACTAACACTGTACCACTTGAGCCATGCTTCAAGTTACAGCTAGTTAACTGGAGGCAAGAGTTTAGTGGATTTGTCTGTCTATGCTGGCTTTGTGCCTTGATCCTCAGGTCTCAGCCTCCAGCATAGCTCAGATTATAGGCATGAGCAACAACTTTTGTTGTTGTTTATCTTTAAATTTTTTTCTCTCACCCAATGATTGTTTAAAAATTCATTGCTAAATAAATTTCCATGTATTTGTAATATTCCCACTTGCATTTTTTATTTCTGACTTTATAATGATTTGATTTAAAAATGATACCTTGTTTTGGGGCATAGTATGTGATCTATCCTATAGGATTTTCTTGAGAACATTGCAGGAATGAATTTTTTAATATATATTTTTATTGTGAAGATACTGTACAAAGGAGTTACAGTTACATGAGTAAGGTAATGAGTACATTTCCTATCAAGCATTGCTACCCCCTCCTTTGTTTTTCCCCTACCATCCCTTCCCTCTCACCTCCACAACTACATTCCTCCCAATCTCCCCCTCCCCACGTTGTACAGATCATGGCCAACATATTGTCTTTTGAGCATTGCTGTTGCATGGGTTTGTCATTTGTCCTTTGTCTCACCAGTTTGTTGTTCTCCCTTCCTTCCCTAATACAGATAAACAAATATACAATACCCAGGGTACCAAAATCAAATACAGAGACAACAGTGGACAAACCATAGGAGGTAACAAAAGCTAAAAGAAAAAAAAGTAACTTTACATGGTACATTAAAAACCACAGCCATAAAGAAAAACCTGTTTCCATATTTTGGAGTTCGTTTCACTTAGCATCATCTTGAGCTATTGTGATCTACTAGGAGTATATTAGCTTAATTTTGTAGGAAAGAAATTAGATTCTTGTCTGCATTTTTCCCTCTTCTCTCTATTGTTAAAACTGGCTTTGAAAGTTTCCTTTTTAATGTATTACTATCTCTCCCTTTAGTTACATTAATATTTATTTTATGCATTTCAGTGCTCAGATATTGTTTGCATATGTTTATAGTTATTATATCTTCTTTATGAATTGTTGCATTTTATACTTTTTTCCTATAACTATTTTTATTTTATTTTAAGTCTCTTGCTTTGTTTTATTTTCCATTTTTACTGGAATGATTTTGTGTTCCCTTGAAGTTAACTCTAAACATATACAATGGATAGTTGAGTCTTGATGTCTTTAAAGATAAAATTTGTCACTCCATGTCTTTGTAATAGGAATTTTAATGTACTTAAGTGAAAAGTAATTGTCCTTAGATAAAGGACTTATTGTTACTATTTTAGTAAATGTTTCAGATTCGTAGATCTGTTCCTTTTTTCCTCTTTGCAGAAGTGATAAAAGATAAATTGTTGTTGTTTAAGCCACCATATATATGTTATTCCCTTATGAGAGCACAGCCTGGCTAATCTACCAGTTTGCTCATCCTAAAACACATTGCTGCAGCCCAACTGGAACTTCATGAAGCAAAAGGACATACCTTTCCTTCCCTTTGCTTTGTTGGTGTCTTATAGTAATATTCTTTTATTTGTTTCTTCTTTTCTCTTGTGTGAATACCATGAGGCTACATGAAATACCTTACAGGTTTAGATTATGATGATTTCTTATTTTCAATTGCATATACACTTTTACTCTGGATACAAACATTATATTGTTGTCAATCCTCTTTTTCTCCAAAAAATAAAATCTGAGAATGTTGGATTCCTGCTCTGTCTTTCCTATGCAGGCTGAGAAGAACTCTCTCAAGATTAAGCCACATTGAAGTCTTCTTATTTATTTATGAACCTTTTTCTTGGTTCAGTTTCATAGTATATTATAAGTGCCACTTTCAAGAAAATCTGCAAATAGAAGTTTGTAACTCATATGAAAACATTAAAATTACATGTTTCTTTTAAATTTAGGAGCTTCTGAATTTTAATTTGTCTAATACCCATAGAAGAATCTGAGCCAATATTCAAATAAATCATTTTATTCCAGAAATATTTGTAAGTATTCAGAATAAGTGAAATCAATCAGGATTATATAAGGCTTTTTATATTATTCCAGATGAAGTTTTACTGTAATAAATTACTTTAAAAATGTTATTTGTGAGCATTTTTATTTTGAGCTCTTTGGGTTTTGACAACATTTGTTAATGACTTTATTCTGACTGGGTCAGTTGCAACCATTCAATAATCTTATAAATATAATGAAAATACCTATTATATAATAATTTGTTTAATATATGCCCTAACCACTGAATTCAAACCCTATTAATTCAGAAGCTAGCCCCTGTTATCTATTAGTGGATATTTGCAGATACTAGTATGTCTCACACATAGTTCATTCTTACTTAGGAAATTTATGTTTATTGAATTCTGTATAAAACACTTTTGTGCAAATTGTTGTTTAATAGTTCATATTGTGTGTGTCTTAACTTAAATGCTATTAACTTTAAGAGCTTTCCATGAGAGGTATAGCAAAAGGAAGATACTAAGAGAATAAAGAAAAGAAAATGGCACTCACTGATAATAATTACAGTGAACAACAGTCCATCAGGGCCACAGTTATCATAGTGAGCATCTAACTTCAATATGTGTACAGATCACCTGGGCCACAAAACTCTGAAACCTACACATGGATTAGTTGTATTAGCTACATCCACACTCGGATATTTGTCACATAAAGGCAGACTGTGTAATCAGCTGTTTACATACAAGTTTCCACTGCTTATATGACTCTTGTCTTCCATCTTCAACCCTTTCCATCCATGCATGTCCTTAGCCTGTTCAGGGGTACAGTACCCGTGCCTATGATATAATCTCCACCTTAGTTACCACCACCTAGGCCTCCTACATAGCTCAATCTATATAAAATACTCAGCCTGCTTACCTGCCTATTGACACCAGTCAGCAGCCACTACATCTGCAAGACTACAAAATGGTAACAAGCCTATCAAAATTAGTCAAGGTAAATCTAGTATAGAGGGTTATAACCAGTCCAGCCTAAGAATCATATGGAACAACTACAGCTGTTCAGAATTCCTATGAGCTATCCCATATGGACAGTCATTACACTAGCATTCTACCCTTTACCTACTATGCCTCTACATAGCTGAGTAATTGTGCCCAGAGCCCATACTCTCACCAGAATATATATAGGTAATTAAAGAGCTATGAATAGAAGAGCAGCTAGGTCAGCAAAGTATCTATCAGCATTTGATCTCTTATTAGTCACAAGCCCCCTAGACTGGATATCATAGCTAGGTTCCAAGTAAATTTAGCCAATAGAAAATCAGCTATGAGAAGCAGAGTCCATTGTAATAGGACCACCAGCAGGACTGGTGTTTATGCCCTACTAAGGGCAGCAACCTGAAGAATATTCTATGCCAAGATGAGGATATGATGGAGGAGACATGAGCAAAAGTTCTGGAGAGTAGAACCCATGGAATGGGTACAAGAGAACATAGTGGCTTAAATTTCCTACAAGACCTATAGCAAAAAAATGAAATCTTGAATTAGACCTTCTTATACATTCTGATGTGAATATAATTCATGTGCAAACATCAAATGACAGTGTAAGTATAATCCTCTCTGATGTGGAGGACTTCTACAAACAAGGTGGGCTTGTTACACTAAATAGGAGAACTCAGCAATTTGTGGTCCACAAGTTACCTAGACAAGAAAACAGAAAACCCCAAATGTAGAGCTATGATTTCTGATGAAGACTCATTGACAGCTGAGGCTTTACTTTTAAGGCTTTCAATAAGTGAATAAGACCTATTCACATTGCAGAGTCAACTGATAGAAATGTAATTATATGTAAAACATATAAAATATAGATAAAGGCAGGCGCTGGTGGCTCACGCCTGTAATCCTAGCTACTCAGGAGGCTGAGATATGAGGATTGCGGTTCAAAGTCAGCCTGGGCAGGAAAGTCCCTGAGACTCTTATCTCCAATAAACCACTAAAAACCAGAAGTGGCCCTGTGGCTCAAGCAGTAGAATGCTCTTCTTGAATTGAAGAGTGCAGGGACAGCACCCAAGCCCAGAAATCAAGCCCCACGACCGACCCCCCCAAAATTAGATGGATAGCTAGCTAGCTATCCATCTGCTAGATAGCTAGCAGATAAAATATAGACTGCTTTTTCCCCAAAGGAAAAATAACAAAGCTAGCCAAATTGAAATGCAAAAGAAACCATAAGGAAGACAAAGTGTACCTCCCAGGAGTAGAGAAGGTCCTGCTAACTGCTATAGCATCTTCTGCTATTAACCTGATTGCCTATAGAGGCAACAATTTATTATGTTAAAAGCACAACATTCTTTGCTCTCAGAAGCTAAACTACTTTGTATACTTCAAATTGTCTAAAACAGGTTCTGTTTCCATGCAATTTTAAAAGTGTTACTTAATAAGCTATAGAGATGATGGGAAATAACAATGGATTATATGTAGGAAAATAAGTTTCTGAAGTGCCTATGGCAATTAATATCTATTGCTGTTATGTTATCAAAAACACTTTATATAATATTAAAAACCATTATTAAACTTCAAAGCTCTATACTCTCAGGCTAAAAGGAAGTATTTCTAAAAATTTAGTTTTTATGAATTTTCTTTCAAACACTGGTTTTTCTGTGACATTTCTGAACTGAATATTGAGGTCTACAACTGCAATAAAAGTCAGTTGTATAGAAAGCTAAACTTCATATAGCATTTTTCTTTGCTTTTCTTCATACATCCTTTTCTGTGTTCACCTTACATCTGACAGACATTTCTTTGTTTAATCTAACATGCTTCCATTATTGAGAGTATGTATGTAAATGCTTCTTATTAAAATATAGTGTGTGTATATGTTGTATGTGTGTTGGAGAGTGCCTTATGTTAGTACTTAAAGGATATAAAATAAACTATGGTATACTACACAATTCAAAGCATACTTTTGTTTAAAACTTAATGAACTCAAGTCTGTGTTTTATTATTACTTATTGTCCCTGCGTATTGCTGCAACCAAAAGCCAAAGAACCAAAGCTGAAAACACACTCATGCATTCACTCAACCCAACACACACATATGGGTGTACACACACACAGAACCATATTATGTAGCTGCAATGTTAGACTGTTAAGTTCTTCTTCATCCTGACATATAATAGAAATCCTCATGAGGTAAAGGGCAACAAAATAAAATTAAAATCTAAATGAGATATTGTTCAGTCGAGTGGAAGAACTGAGAAATTTTTCAGATTTGCTTTTGTATTCTGTTTTACCACTTCATGCTTCACTGAATTGACTGTAAGACAAATTTAGGTGAGACTCCTGTTCTTGAGTGTGAATATAAAATAACTCTATACAGATTCTCAGAATTATGAAAGCACACAGCTTTGTTAGAGATAGACTTGCCCATCAAATGATGAATGGATAAAGAAAATTTTGTATATGTACATCATAGAGTACTACTCAGCCATAAAAAAAGAAAATAATGTCATTTTAGGGAAAGAAATTGAAGACTATAATTTTTTGAGAGAGATAAGCTAAGCTGAAAACATCAATAATAATGTTTTCATTATTTCTGAATCTAGACCTAAATTGATGACAATTATAGTAATAACAACAGTAATGAAATATGAATGTAAATGTGCATAGTTGGTAAATCGGTTGGAGGGAACAGCGGTATATGATATTGATAAGTAAGGAGTGCAAAGTTTGCATCATATATATATGCATAATATGTGTGCATATGTAGGCATATGTTTGTATAGACATATATACACACATATGTGTGCAGATGATAGATAATAGATAAGCATGCATTGATGACTGATTACAGATAGATAGATAGATAGATAGATAGATAGATAGACTGAGAGGCCTCATAAAGAAACACTGTCTGATGCATGGGTAATAAAAGGGTATGGGAATGTAACAGCAGAGGGGAACTTGTTCAGAGTTCACTGTATGCATGTGTAGAATTGTCACAATAAAAGCACCTTGTAATCATAATGTGTACAAAATTTTAATGTGAAGTAATCTTCAGATCTATTGAATTTCTCTGTCTCTTTAGCCATTCTATCCCTTTTAACTGGAGAATGTCATTCATGTATATTCCCAGTATTTATTGGCAAGTAAGGAATTATGTCATTGATTTTGTAACTAGTTTTCTAATTTTATTATAGCACTTTTCTTCTTTTATCATTCTCTTACAAGTTTATTTTTAGGTGATTTACTTTACTGCTGTGTTCTGGTTCCATGATGATTATTTTTGTTCGATTTTCTATTTTTGTTTTTTGATTACTATGAGACTTACACAAAATATCTTTTATTACACCATGTTATTTTGAAGTTAGAGTAACTTAAACTGATTTTAAAGGTAAGAAACAAACAAAAAGGAGGAAAAGAAAGTATAAACTAGTAAACACTAAACAATACTCCATTCCTTTTGATTTAGCTTGTTTGTCATCTTAATTTACTTGTTACTATATTGCTCATCTTAATACAATAATAATTGTATTAGGTGGATTTGCTTTTAGTCTTTACAAAAGATATGATCTATTTATATATCAAATTTCTGATATTAGAATATCTGAATCTGTGTAAATAGTTATTTTTAGCAGTGAATTTTATACCTTTGGATATATTCTGATTATTCAGTAGTATCCTTTATTTACAAATTAGAGAGCTTTAATTTTTATTAAAGCAGGTATAATAGACATATATTTTCTAAAGTTTTGTCTGGAAAATAACATTTGCTAAATGATACAATTAATTTCTGAATGTATTAGAAATTTAGCTTTTAAAAGAAGAATTTTCTGTTAAAATAAAAATTATAAATGACATACTAAATATTAATGAAATATAAAGACAAATATATGGGTATACAGTAGCACATCCAAATTAGTAGTTATTAAAGACTTGAAAAGTGTAAACCAATAAAATACACAATAGAAATGTTCAGTATTTTGAACATTCTAGAGTAGTAGTCACTTGCTTTCTTAACATAAGGAAGGTAAAAAATTAGTGTTTTTAATTCATGTTCTTCAATAAAAATGACTGTATGATGGCAATAAAATATTCTAGAATTGGTTTAACACAAATTCCAATGTTTTTAATTTCATTCTTTAAAAAAATGTCAACAATCTATCCACAAACCAACTAGCAAAATATACTACTAATTGGAAACTTATTAAGAAGGTAACAAAATTTATCAGTTATTATAAAATTATTCAGAAATTTTCTATAGCCAAATATAAAACTTGATTAGACATGTTAATTTAAATCATTTGTTGAAGCAACATATATAAAAGTATATTAATTATAAATATTATAATGCTTTTTCAGTTTGTAACTACAGTGCTTATGATAATTTTATAATTTTCTTACAGGAAACAAGTGAATTCCCAAGGCAGATCTTTACTCCTTAGCTTTTCTGATTTCTCTCTAATTTTTTTTTTTTTTTGGCTAGAGACTGCAACATATATTTGTGCTGCATCTGGGTGACAAGCTGACCTTGACCTAGTTATAATGAAATGTGTTGTCACTCAGGCTTGAGAAGCCATTAACGCCTGACAGCCTTGGCTCCCACCAGCGATTTCCAAATCCCTGCTGAGCAAAAATGTCCACTAGAATTATGACTTTGTTTCACTCCTATTTCTTTGGAATGACATCTTAACTAATTAAAAGTAACCTGTTGGATTTTAGTTCTGGATGTCTAGGAGCTAAAGGTCAGCCTATTAATGGTTTTCTTATTGACAAGGCAGCAGCTTTGCTTTGTACAGCTACAACTTCATAGCTGAATATGGAGGGAACTAAACCCTACCTGTTTATCGTAAACCCTGAATTTGACTTAGGATATTTGAATTTATGGTTTTCTAGCCAATAATTAATTAACTCTGAAGGGAAATGCACACACATACAAAGTATAGCATGAATTTAGAGAAAGATTTTAACATAACAACACAAATCCTAAGCTAATGTGCATTTTTGATTACAGTAAAAATAATACTAGAAGATCAGCTTGAATCTAACTTAACAAGACATTTAAATATACAAACAAAATATGCATATCAAAGAAGGAAGGATAAGTCTGAAGGATAAAGTGAATTTCACAGAAGAACAATTTAAGTAAATTTACCATTCTTTAGGATTAAAGAGAGATGAAAGAGGCCACCATTAATGTCTGGGAATCATAGCTAAGCTGCAATTTTCATCCATTAGCTATTATCATATTTTTAAACATAAAAGAACTGGGAAGAAAAACAAAGAACAGTTTGAATTAATTCCCACAGTAGTACTTTAAAATGCCTTTTTTCTGTTCCAGCTTCAAATTTAACTTAATTTTATCTGTGATTGCCCTATGAATATTGCTAAATGGCACAAATACAATAAAATAAAGGGAAAAATTAAAAAGCTATTAAAATTAAAAATGCATTCTTTCTGAGAACAGTTATGGAAAAGAGAATATATTACTGACTCCTAGACAAAAGCAATCCATCATGCAAATTATTGTGCTGCCTTACCAAGTTTTAAATGCAGTGGAGAGTATTTTAAATGTTATATTTGACAAAGAGATGAGAGTATCAGCAAATAATTATTTTGGTTCAAGAATTAAAGAAACAGACTTTCTTTGATGACAAAAGGCATATTTAGTTCATAAGGAATGCGATTCTAAGTCATCAGTGAATTAACAATGATAGGAGACATTTAGATGACTGCTTACTGTGTATTTTATCTCTCCAATGATGAGATTTTCTTGGAATCTCAGCATCCATGTTAATTGTGACCTTTACGGCATGTTTGCCTCATTATACTCCTAAAGTGAAACTTCTGATAATAAAGAAAGCTTCTAAGGTTCCTTGTAAACTATTACTACTTCAATGCCTGTACTGAATACAGGACAGGAAAGACTGAGACTGATTTGGATTGATAAGAACTGATAAACATTATTTATGAAAGCAATTCTTAGCTGGACACTAGTAGCTCACACTTGTAATGCTAGCTACTCAAGAGGCTGAGATCTAGAAATTGCAATTCAAACCCAGCCAGAGCAGAAAAATCTGCAAGACTCTTATTTCCAATTAATCAACATAGCTGTGGCTAAAGTGGTAGAACTCTGGCTTTCTGCAAAGAAGCTTAAGGACAGTGCCTAGCACTGAATTGAAGCCCCAGGACCAACACTATAATAATAATAACAACAATAGCAAAACAATAATAAAAAGCATCTCTTGTAACTCATAGGATGATAATATATCAAAAGGAAGAAAATAGTTGGAGGACAATACTGGAACCCAGAGGGAAATCTACACCAGGAAAGAGAGCTAATTAAAAATATTGGCTAGGGCACTGGTGGCTCCTGCTTGTAATCCTGGCTATAGAGGAGGCTGAGATAAGAGGCTCTGTTTTTTGGTTTTTGTTTGTTTTTGTCTTTGTTTTTGGTCGGTCGTGGGGATTGAATTCTGGGCTTGGGCAATGTCCGTCAGCTTTTCAGCTCAAGGCAAGCACTCTATCAATTGAGCCAAAGCACCACTTCGAGGACCCCTCTCTTTGAAGTCAGTCCAGGCAGAAAAGTCCGTGAGACTCATATCCAATTACCATTAAAAAAAAATCTGGACATGGAGTTGCAGTTCAAGTGGTAGAATGCTAAGTTTGAGTAAAAAAAAAAAAAAACTTAAGCACAGTGACCAGGCCTTGAGTTTCAAGGGCAGGACCAGAACAAACGCATTGACGATAATACTCTATGAAGACTTGGTGACTCACTAGATGTATTGAAAGAGAGGGAAAATGGGGAGGGGGGCAAATATAACTTGTAGGCTTCCGCTTTGTGAGCACAGAAAATCTTATTAAGCATTAAGGTTAAACACTAGGAGAAAAAGAAGTTGATAAACCAAAACTACTGGATTCAGTTGAGAATTTTGACTTACATGTCTTAGCATATGTAGGTGATTAAGACATTATAAAAAAGGAGCATAAGGACATTTTTGCCTATCAATACATAAAGAAAAATTATATAGTAATACTGGCCCAAGGTATTGTTAAGAGATAAAATTTTCATGAGAAATTGTAATTACGTGTAGAAATTCATGTTTTAAATTTAAATTTTTATGGAAAGAACATTTTAATGATATTAAATATTTCAATCCACAGACACATGATGTACTATCATTAATTTTTGTTCTTTAACTTCTTTTATGAGTGTTTTATAATCTTCAGGAACAGGCTTTCTACTTTCTTGGCTAAGCTTATTTCTCAGAAGTTCATTGTATTATGAGGCTAATGTAAATTGAGTTATTTTCTCATTTTTTCCCTATGGTTGGTTCATTGTTACTATAATAAAATAATAGTAGTTTTTATATGTTGTCTTTTTATATCCTGAAAATTTTCAAATTTATTTATTAGTTCTGTCTGATTTTCCTTTTTTAAATAAAGTCTTTAGTGTTTATATATGTAATAATCATATCTTCTAACACAGATAATTTCATTTCTGGTTCGGATATTCTGTTTGCTTTTCTTGTTTTCTTGCTCTGGCTATCACTTTCCATACAATATTGATAAAAGAACAGTCTTCATATTTCCCAAGGTTCTCATCTTAGCAGTTTCTTACTATTAGTGTGCTGTTCTTACTGAACATGTAATATATAATCTTTGGTATGTGACTTACATTCCCTGATTGCACTCTTGATTTTTGTTATTTTTTTTTGTCAGTTGTGGGGCCTGAACTCCTCCCTCAGCTCTTCAGCTTAAGGCTAGCACTCTACCTCTTGAGCCATAGTGGTACTTCTGGCCTGCTTATGTGGCTTAGGAATCGAACCTATGACCTCATGCATGCAAGGCACACACTCTGTCACTGAGCCACCTTCCCAGCCCCTATAACTATGCTTTTAAATTTGGTAATGTACCTTATTTTTACGTACATGTAGATAATATAAATTTTATTTTTAATTGTCATCAGGTACACTACATTGATACATTTCACTTGAAATATTGCAATAAATATGTGAACATAATTCTGATAAAGCAACAGATGATCAATGAAAATAATCTGTCATTATTAGTTATTGAAATGACAAAACAAATAAATTAATAAACCTGTATTTACAGGATAACAGCAACTTCATGATTTCTACAAGTGAGATTATGTAGCTAGATTCTACATTCTCAAAAGGTTTCCGTTTTATGGAGGCTACAGATATAATACATTCACTTTAAACATAAATCTCGTGAGGAAAAGAAAGGCTGATTTTTGGAATGGAGCACGAGCATCAATATATGCTTTATGTACACTGCTGCCAAATATCATGTGCTTTAAGTTATGTCATCTGTCATAATACAGTTGCATAACATGATGTGCTAAGCAACTACTAGTTGATATTTTAAAGTAAAGATCAATGCTACTTAGTGATTTAGAAAGAAAAATTGGAATAGGATTTAATAAAAATGATATCTAATAAAATGATATTTAAATAGAAGAAGAAGCTAAAGGTGGAGAGAAATGCCCATAAGCAGAATGAAGACCAGGAATTTCTGTTATGCATTTTGAAATTGCATTATATTTGCCAAGGTTGTGGAGGAGTGGGATACAACACAGTAATAATTTATTACTGCAGAAACATAATTGTATAATACACTGGGGAGGACTTAGATTCTCTATGAAGGCCTATGCTTTTGGGATATGTATGTTTTAGGCTAAGTAGTACTGATGTTGATGCTGTTGGCCACAAAAATGACAAGATCATATTTTCGTATTAAAGAAGTGAATTCTCCTTGTAACATTATTTACCATACCTAAGATATGGAACCATCCCAGATGCCCCTCAGTAGATGAATGGATCAAGAAAATGTGGTATATATACATACAATGGAATTTTATGCTTCCATCAGAAAGAATAACATCATCCCATTCGTAAGGAAGTAGAAAAACTTTGAAAAAGTTTTACTAAACAAAGTAAGCCAGACCCAAAGAAACATAAGCTCCATAGTTTCCCTCATTTGTAATAATAGTATATGTCTAGGATAGTCTTAGAAAAGGCTACAATAGCTCAATAGCTATGTACATGTGACTATATAAAATGATACTAATTGAAATGAACTCCAAGATATGGAAACAAGAGGGAATTTTTTTGTTCTGTTTGTTTTGTTTTTGTACTATGTGAAGTTATTTCTTTTTTCCTTAATTTTCCTCCCTTTGGTTTATTCATTGTTGTCACTGCTTTCAGATATTGGTCCCCTGCATATCGTACATATGTTTATCTGATTTGGAGAAGGGAAGAGGAATAACAAAATGGTAGAAGAAAGGATACAGGGTGAACCAATACAACAGCAATACTCACAAGCCACTATATTGGAAATGAACTTTACAGCTTGGTGGGGAGGGCCAAGAAGTAGAGAAAGTGGGAGAAAATGAGGGAGAGGGTAACAATGTATGACAAGAAATGTACTCATTACCTTACTTATATAACTGTAACCCCTGTTTATATCAACTTTATAATAAGCTAAAATAAAATGAAAAAAAAGAAAACCAAAAAAAAAATAAGTGAACACTCCTAAAGTATAAAAAAGAAAGCTTGTATAAATAAATATGTTTGTATCAGGAGAGCAAATTATCATGTTAAATGTGGAAACAATATGAGAAGAAGCTAACATATAAATGGTGACTTGAAATAAAGTAAATAGTAGTTGTAATATCAAATTTTAAGAAGAAATTTTAAGAAATAATATGTTGATATTTTCACTACACTGTGTACTAAAATATTACTAAAAATTAAATTACAACAGAAATCTTTGTTAAAATTTATCTTTCTCTTTAAGAAATTGTACAAAGGAGTTACCATTTAACACAGTAGTTTATAAATGCGACGTCTCAGGATCCACGTCACTCCTTCCAACAATCTCAACACACCCTTTCCAGTCCATCCCTTCCCTTACTTTTGTTAATTTTGTACAATGTACATGGTCTTCTTGGCTGCAATCTCCCTGGCTTCTCTTCTTCATTCATATATCCCTCTCCTCTGACTTCACTTTATCTCTTCAAGCCTGTTTTCTCACTTCTAAAACAAACCTAAAAATTAAAGTTGAAAATTGAAAAGAAAAACAGTAAAATTTCACTATACAATGAGACTTTGCTTGCCCACAATAAAATACAGGTATATTAGTGAATGGCTGCAATCCCAGTACTCAGGAGGTTTTATGAATTCAACACCAGCCTGAACAATAAAGAGTGAATATAATGCCAGCCTGAACTATTATAGCTAGACATCTGAGTAAAAAAAAATCCCAAAGCAACCGCAATAACAAACAACAAAAACTAAAACAGCAAAGTTCTGGTGGCTTGTGCCTTTATTCCTAACTACTTGGGAGATGAAGGTGTGAGGAAAGTTTGTGAAACTCTTATCTCCATATAACTACCAAAAAGCCGGAAGTGGAACACTGGCAAATGATAAATCTTGTTAATTAAAATCACTAGATGAAACCTTACGGTAATGATCCAACATTAGAATAGTAACTTGGTAAATTGCAAAGAAGCATTTTTTGAAAGAAATAGTTTAATCAATACTAAGCTGATATACTAAAGTATCCTTTAGTACCCTAAGAAAATTTTATTCATATGAACAGATATGTCTGCAAAGTACAATTAACAGCATTAAAATTTCTTTTTAAGTTACTATTGTTGCGATAATAATTATAAAATAAAAACTATAGATATTTTTTACATGATCAATTGTGCTATTTTACTATAGCACAATTAAAATAGCTATGTCACTAAATATTTGTTAGTTATTGCTTTCATTTATTTTTTATTAGGATGCAGGAGCATGTCACTGTGGTATTTCTACATATGTCTACATAAAATGTACCCAATCCATCCATCCTCCTTTGAACAATTGCAACAGGTTTAATCATTCTATTTTTATTTGTTAGCATGGTGCCAATCTTCAAAATTCTTTTTTGTTGGCCATTCATAATATACAATACAATATTATTGTATAGTCTTATTGTAATGACAAAGCAACAGGAAGTAGCTTATGGGCACATACAATTTTTGTCTAACTATATCTTAGCTCCTATAAGACATCACCATCTGATTATCTTTTTCTATAGAGAAATCAAAATCATCAATTGCTTCAAAAAGCTCTTTCCCTTTGGACCTATGAATATCCATTTTTCCAACTTGAGCATCAAATAATAATTACTCAAACCAAGCATTCAAAATTAATCCTTTCTTAGTTTGCTTAGATTTTCTGCATACATGAAAAAAAAGTTTAATTTACCATCTTTTAAATTATCAAGTGAACAGAGAAAAATGTGTCAGATTAACAGTAAATGCAAGCTTGGTAAAAGTTAATATCCTAATAAATTCACTCTTTTCAGATGAGCTAAACCTTTATCTTCAGTACAGCCTACTGATACAATGGTTCATTCATCCAATATTAAATATATTCCCTTCTGGTGAAAATATGACTGAAAAAATAAATGATCAAGCAAAAGATAATTAAATCAGCGAGGATGTCTTATCAAATGAGCCATGAAAATTGTTGTATGGGATGCATTCAATTGGAAACACCACTTAAAATGCAACCTTTTTCATGCTGTTAAATGCTTATTGCTCCTTAAGGAGGCCCAGCCCGGATCTCAGGATCCTCAACCATGCTCTGGTTCCTTGATGGGACCCATAAAAGGCTGTTTTCACTTGTGTAGGGTCTAAAGTGTGGTGGTGCTACTTGTTTTGTAGTATTTCACTAAAGAAATCCTCATCACAATGGAAGAAGCTGTACCTTACAAGGGATGAGTATTCAGGCTGCATAAGGAACTCAATAAGGAATAACTCAATAACAAAAATGCCTGATTAAAAAAAGGCGACAGAACTTAGTAGATATTTCTCAACACAAGACATACAAATGACCAGCAAGGTACAAAACAATGTTTTTTATCACTGATCATCAAGAAAATGCAAATAAAAGTCATATTCCACGAAGAAAGGTTGTTACCTAAAATATTAAAGATAACAAATGCAGTCAGGAGTATAGGGAAAGTGAAACTGTTCACTGATACCATACATGTAAATTAGTACAAAAACATTATAGTTATTTCCACCCAAAATTAAAAAATAGAATTACCATAGGCCTAGCAATCCCACTCTTAGATCTATATCCAACGTGGCATACATACACAATGGAATTTTACTCATTCTTTAGAAAGAATGATATTGCACCATTTGTAAAGGAATGGAAAGGCTTGGTAAAACTATATTAAATGAAGTAAATCAGGACCAGACAGACAAAGAATGCATGTTTTCCCTCACATGTGGAAGCCAGATTTTCCCTAGAAGCTTATAAGTAAACAATGTATTAACTATATAAAATTGTATACAGATGTATGTTTATATATACATGTTCATCTATATGTTCTTGATTATGAGTTATGAAAAAGACAAGGAGTAATTTCTTTAAATCAAATGATTATAAGAAAAGTATGAAACAATTAAAACATTTTGCAAAAAGTAGAATTGTTATTTTTATTGATTAGTTTGTAAGTTTTATTTTGCTTTTCTTACAAAGGAGATCCAAAGAAAAAGATTATGGTAAAACTAATTTATGAGAGAAATAAAGAGGTAGGTATTCCTATCTCCTTACTTGTTTGAATAAAACTCTGAAAAATAAAATCTATTAAGTATGATATATCCAGGTTATTGAATACTTAATTATTTTTTTGAACAATATATATATACTTATGCATACTATGTACACATGTGCACAAACATATATATTCAATGCAGCATTTCAAAATATGCAAAGATCTTATTTTGCAGACTTGTTTTTAATTATATTTCCTACACAACCAAGTAGAAAAATAAAATATATAAATTAAAAAGTCATAATTTCTCCTCAGTTACATTTTCATTCTATTCATACAATGAAATTAATAAAGATTGTCCTTGCCATGTGCTGTTTGCTCATATCTATGAGACTAACTACTCAGGAGACTGAGATCTGAGGATTGATTGCACTGCAAAGCCAGCCTGTGTAGGAAAGTCTGTGAGAGTCTTATCTCCAATTAACCACCAGAAAACCAGTAGTGGTGTTGTGGTTCAAAGTGGTAGAGCTCTAGCCTTGAACAAAAGAACTCAGGGATAGTGTCCAGGCCCCAATTTCAAGACCTAGATCTGACTTTAAGAAAAATTTCATTCATCATTGTAGTACTATTGTTATTTATTGAGGAAGAAAAATACAAACAATAATTCATAAAAATACAAGTTACATGGTTATATTAAAATATGTTTATTTAAATATATGCTATAAATTATAAGAAGGAGTTAGAGAAATGAAGAACACAGTATGCAAACATGAAATGATGGGTAATAAGGTAAAGTTCAAGGGCTTATACCAAGTTCATAGGACAATTTCAAGAGTAATAGAAAATTTAATTGTTCCTACAATAACACTGTCTTAATGGAAATCCAATTTAAGCACCTAGTTCAAAAGCTGTATTTTTTACTCTCTTCTTACTTTAGGAAAGTGTTGTCTCAATATATTAAGAATCCTGAGAATGTAGAAAGGGTGACACTGATCAAGATATATTGTATTCCTGAATGGCAATTCCTTTGTATAACTTTTTAAAGATAATAATGAAAAGAAGTCCTTTATACTAGTTCTCATTTTCCTTTTGTTCTTCCTTATCATCTCCTTTAATCTCATCAGTCTTCTGCTGTCATTGTGTTCAAATCCTTTTAAAAATTCATGAGCCTTTCCTCAAAGTATTCTAGTTTTTATCTGCTACCTGGTCTCAAGGCCACTTCCACATTTTTATTTTCTAAAATGGTGTATGTATGTGTGTTTGGATCTTGGTGCAGAAGTTTTATCTGGATTTCATCAAGTGTTTGTCTGCCTGTCATAGCCAGTCCCTACGTAGAACCTAAGGAAGGACCCCCCTGTGTCAACTTACTAATAAAAATCAGATATAATCTTATGGGATTCACTATGAAGAACACAACATTCCTATAATGTGGGAAATTCTAAGCGTTTTTGAAGCTTTATGCCAGGATACTCTGATAAAGATCAGATATACACTGTATTTTATCCCAACAAATGATACAATGACTTAAAAACTTCCTATTCATTTCAACTCTGCTTTTTAAAAAGACATTCATGAAGTTATCAAAGGACAGCAATTGGTAAATATTATCATTATTAGTGTTAATTTTGCTTACTTACATTTTTAAATATCACTGATTTTAAAGAAAATAGATTGCTAAGGTAGATTTGAAAGTTTATTTCCATAATTTTGATAGAATATGCATCTCAAAATTTGAGTAAAACATTTCATTTTCAGAGAGAAACTGATTTAATTAAATTTTCTACGATATGGATTGAGGAGGTTAGAGTATAGGTGATTAGTAAGATTATACTATATGAAAAATGGAATGTAAGAAGGTGCCTTAACTTTTTATCAAAATAAGATTTATTGTAACATATTTAATTGATAAAAGACATTTGATGTTAACCTCTACATTTATTGACTTGGGAAATTCTTTTGCAAAGGCAAGGTATAAAAATAACTCAGTACCTATTTTAATGTAGCTAAAGGTTTCATTTCTAAAAAGCCTTTTTTTGTTTTTTTTTTTGGCTTTCCTTCTGGACTTCAATTCACAATGATCTTCTTTTAACTTCATGTCAATCCTGTACAATGCAGGAGCTGTATCTGCCCTTTAAAGACATTTCCAGCCCTGAAACTCTTTGACTTTAAAATATATTTATAGGATTATTTGGTGTCAGAGCACCTCATTTTCTTCTATTCAACCTATCTTAAAAATATCACAATGCAATGCTCATGCAAACAATTATCACCACACATCTAGGTCAAATTCTAGGTCCTTTGTGACAATTAAAAGGAGCTTTATTTATATACTATGACTGAATTGACTCTAATTCAGTTTATTCTCATCAGACTCTTGTTTTAAAATCTAAGATGTAGACTTAAGACAATGCTAGAATAATGTCTGAGTTCCCAATTGAACATATAAATCTCAAAGATGCTATATTTGCTTCCTAACAATGGTGGTGCATGAAAAAATTCTCCCCCTCCAACTAAGAATAAATGATCTCTGATACCAACAGGATGTACACTCCTGTCTTCATTTAGAAACTCAAAACCATACTTAACGTGAAATATCTCATCCTTTAGTTTAATTCCTATCCTCTGATTCTGTTTGGCGCTGGATAGAAATAATGAACTTAAGGTTTGATTTTGTTTTTCCTTTCCTTTTTTAAAGTTATATTTAAGTAGATGTAGAAAGGAGGTTTCCATTCAACATGTCAGTTTTTAAGTACATTACATCTCTTGTTTTGACTGTGATTTCTTTTAACACTGCTGACCTACTGATGTCTTCCTTTAGTCTTATTTTCTGTTATACTCTTCTATCTCATATGGATCAGTATGTTTATTTTTGTTATGCAAATGAATGGACTTTTACACCTATAACATGACAGGACAATTGACAGTTTTTAATAGAAAGTGCATGTCCTGCTCATTCTAGCACTTTCCTTTAATGTGAGATGGTTGTTACCTGGACCAAATGTATAGCATCTGTCTTGGTATCACACTGATATTCCAGGTTTCCCCAACAACAGTGTAAGTGGAGAATTACACAACACTTTTAAAGATTTTATCCCCATTTTACCAGCAACATTCCTGTGGTAAATTCAAGACACATTACCAAATTCAAGGGTTACAGAGATACCTCAGTACTGATTTAGTTTTTCAAAATGACAAAAATCATATCACAAAAGATACTGAAATTGGAAGAGATGAATGCAATCATCAAATACAGTAGAGAAAACCAATCCATTAAAGTGAGAATGTGTTTTCTTAATGAAAAAATTTAGTCTTCTCTTTGCTGGAATAAGACATATTTCTTTGTCTTTAAATTTTTAAATCATGTTTGGATGTATTGGGTCAACTTTTGTCTGGAATACTGTTGTATTTTTCATCCACAATTTTCTCTTTGATTCAAAGAAAATTATTTTGAATTTTTATAGCAAAAATACAATGTAATAAAACAAAAATGTATCCAAGACTTTATCCAGTTACGTTGCAGTGGAAGAGAGAAGCCCCAACTCATCTGAAACTGGACTAAGATGACATAAAACAGTTGAAGGGTTTGTAGGACTTGGAATCTGATGATTAAAGCTCATCTCTATTTGCTAATCAGCCTTCTTCAAAGGTAAAATAGTCATCCTTTTTCAAAGGTAAAATAATCATTCTTTTTATTGGATATAAAGTTTTAAGATAAAATAAGGCTCAGGTAGAAGTTAGACATCTATTCTTTTAACAAAGCTGGAGAAGAGATGGATGGTAGGTTTTTGAGAGAAACATTCCTGTGTTGAAAATTCTCTCAAGAAAGTTTTATATTGATTAACATTTCAATGAAACAGACAAAGTACATATAGTTATAAGGTTTTTGAAGTATATTCTATAAATAAAAGTGTTATTAGGTCAGGGGAAGTTGTTTGGCCAAATGACATTTTAAAATATTTGTTCCATTTTAGTTATTTTAGTTCTGCTAGTTTTACTTTTCTACTACCTCTATGAGGAACCAGGAAGGTGTTAGACTTTAAAGGAAAGTTTATCTCCTCATAAAACCAACAAGTTTTAAAGTCAGAAAACATTTTGTTAATTGAAAGCAAACTTTTATCATGTATATTTATAATTCAGAATTATGAAAATTCTGGAATTTGGAATTAGAAGTTTGTCTGGAGAAATTACATAAGACCCTAACTCTGAAATCAAATTTTAAGTCAATGTTCTTC
The DNA here is from genome assembly GCF_000151885.1 of Dipodomys ordii. Taxonomy (NCBI): domain Eukaryota; kingdom Metazoa; phylum Chordata; class Mammalia; order Rodentia; family Heteromyidae; genus Dipodomys; species Dipodomys ordii. The sequence goes on along the minus strand of NW_012267221.1, from coordinate 33,165,798 downwards.
AATCTAAGTACAAATGAAGATGCTCTAAACAGGCCTAAAGGTCTAAGATCCTAAAACTATTTTCAAGGGATATGTGCAATCACCTCTACTAACATCACTGCATATTGGGACTATTGGCTAATTTAGCATTGATAAATCACTGATTAACATTATTCGATCTGTATACTGATAATCAATATACTGAACATCACCATCCAATCATCTTCTAAATATCCCAACTGCTTGATGCCAAGTCTTTAACACAGGAATCTTTTGGTAATACTTCAAACCCAAATGAACATTTCTATGATAACTCCAATTTACCGTATTAGTAACATTGTCTTCTTTGGCTGTCAGTAGATTGCATTTCTTATTTTGATATGTGTTATGTGACTTGAGGAGTAAAGTGATTTTTATTCTGTTATTTGATGATCTATAATTTTTGTGCTGGTTCTAGAACTGGCACTAAGAGTCTATGCTGTCCTTGAGCTTTTTCTCTGAAAGTTAACACTCTACAACTTGAGCTACACCTCTATATCTGGCTATTGATGGTTAACTGGAGAAAAGAGTCTCATAAAATTTCCTGTCCAGGATGGCTTTGAACTGTGATCCTCAGATTTCAGCTTCCTGAATACCTAGGAATACAAAAATGAGCCACCTGTGCCTAGCTAATTTTTTTAAAATAAAAGTATGTAAATACAACAAGGTATGGTGGCACATGCTTGTAATCTCAACACTAAGGCTGAGAAAGTACAATGTAAAGATTGAGGCCAGAATGTACTATCTGCTAAGACCCTGTCCGTCTCACAAAGGGAAAAAGTTAGTTAAATCCCTAAAAGTAAGATTTGACATATTAGCATATGTTCATAAATCCAGTTACACAGGAGGTAGAAATGGTAGTACTGCAGTTTGAAAGAGGCCAGGACAAAAGTGAGTGAAAACCTATTCCAAAGAACAATCCAAGTGCGTTGGAACATACTTATAATTTTAGTTACTTGGGAAATGTAGGTAGCAAGATCAGTCTGTCTGGTCTGTGAAAAGGCCACAAGATCCTATCTGAAGACAAACAAACAAAAAAAAAAAACAAGAACAAAAACTAAAATGAAAAAAGCTGTAGACATGGATCAAATGTTAGAACACTCACTTGGCAAACACAATGCCCTGAGCTTGAACCTCAGTACCACCATCCATGCAAAAGTAATATCATACTTAGACAAAAGTAAGTTTGTGAAATGACCATCTAAAGATATAAAAAAAACAACTCTGATATGTTGAAAGGAGAAAAGCAAAATCATTGTAAGAAATAGTTTGACAATGTTTTTGCTTTTAATTACCTCTACGTAGTACCTAGTACTCTTAAAATTTTAGTTATTAAATTAATACATTAGTCAATTAGTGTCTAATTGACAATTTTATGCAGTTCTAGGTATCACTAGCATGATGTATCTAGAAAAGACTGACATATTACTAAAGATTAGTTGATATGTTTACAATAATTAAGTTTTTCCTGGGAAAGTTCCTAAAAAAATATTTGGAAAATGATAGTGGAACCATTAACAACTCAATCACTCAAAGCTATTTATTTATTTATTTATTTGGTTGTAGGGCTTGAACTCTGGACCTGGGCACTCTCCCTCAGCTCTTCAGCTCAAGACTAGCACTACCAATTGAGTGACAGTATCACTTTAGGTTTTCTGTGGTTTACAGGAAATAAGAGTTTCACAGACTTTCCTGCCCAGGCTGGCTTTGAACCATGATCCTCAGATCTCAGCCTCCTGAGTAGCTAGGATTACAGGCGTGAGCCACCAGCACCTGGCTCAAAGCTTTTCATTAACATTCTACTTTTCCAGAAAATTCATACCATGAAGATGAATTTACAAATACCTTGATCCAAGGAACTTTATAAAATGTCAATCTTTCAAACCACAGAATATTGTACCTCTTCTAGATGGCTGCCCTCTAGCGACCATCTGAGAGTACTGTACTTGGCCTGTCAATGCTCACTGGCATAAGCCCTCCTCACTAAATCGACCAGGCAGATCTATAAAGTCATGTTGTCCTTGATCCTCCTGGTCCATTGAAACTCAGTCCTGGTAGCTAAATCTCTGACTGCAAAAATCCTCATTTAATCAATGAAATCTTTTGTAGTTTTCCTAAAGAGGTTTAAGTGGTCATGTGCACTGCTTAGAAATGCTTAAGATTACTATGGATTTACTTACTAAAAAGTATATATAAATAAAACACAATTTCCAGCATTGTTTTGCTATACTGAGCAGCTTACCATATGGTAAACATACATTAGAAGACAATTAAGGGTGAAAAGGAACCGCTTTTCTCACATCGCACCAGTCCCTAGTGTGAAAACATTCAGGAGGTGTTTATGAACTCAGGAGATGATGAGACATAAGCTATTCTTCACAAGACATAAGGAATGTTTTTTTTAAAAAAACAAACATTACCAATGTTTTAGCTCATTGCAGAGATCTAATTAGTATGACTTCCCAAAAAAAGTTGACTAAGATTTAGATGGTTTTCTGTAAATTTTAGTTACATTAAAATCTTCAGATTATAAGTCAAGATACAATCTTTTAATGCTTGATACTTTAGTATGTAATTATGTAAATATGTAAACCTAGTCCTTGAGTAAGTTGAACATACAATGCAATCGAGTCTGTCATAATGCCTGTGAGATTTAAATCTGTACTTATAAATGTGTGAAAAAAAATTTTGTAGAGAAAAGCACTGCACAATACAGACATTAAAATTCAACTAGAGAATATTATGGGAGTTTTGATACACATGAGCACTGAGTTTTTTAAGTGATATGCTCAAAAACTTGAATAGAACATCAATATAATAGTCAATGAAGTTCCATAAGCTGAGTTTCTGTGCTCCACATCCTGATGGAGAAATAAAGCAGCAGGTGAATTAACAAAGCTCCCCCTGCCAATGTTCCTTTCTGGTCACAAGAATGCTTCAAAAGTGTTAAATAGGTATTTTGTTATTTTCATTTTTTGCATACTTATAACATATATCTTAAATGAATGAAGTTCATTTTATGTCAATTGTAACACAAAAATTAGTTTATAAAACCACACATATATAAGATGATTTCCAATAACGGTAAAAAAAATTACGAAATAATGAAGAGGAACAACATTAAAATTGCACTATTCTTTTGAATATATTCATATTTTCAGGTAAACTCGGATGTTTTAGTAAGGACAGAATTATCTTATAGAAGTGTTCCAAACCAAGAGAATAGTGAAAATATGCAAACATGTGAATGTGGTGCACCACCATATTTCAATAAAGAATCTAGGCACTATGGAATATTTATCAGCAATGTGCTTTTTATAAAGTCAGAAAATGATTGAATATAATATTTATTATGAGAAGTCAGGAGAATAGACACCCCTGGGGACTAGGTTAAGATTACTAAGGGTATAAAGGGAGATTTCTTGGACTAAAACGTACAAGGGAGGCATCTGGAGGCCTTTTAATGTTTTAATTTAGTCTCTGCTTGTCTAGCTATATCCTACTTGATAAAATTTTGAGAATCATACATTTATAATTGGAGCATAATTTACTCATATATACCCTGTAGTATTTAGACTGTAATTTAATTTAAAGTTACTTTAAACATATGAAATATATATTATACCCATATTTTAGACTGTTTCATGTTTTACTCAAGCATAATGTTCCTCTTATGACAGAGAGCTGTAAATTATAAACTTCCAGGGTACAGAGTGCATTTTAACATGTCAACCTTTAATACAAGAATTGTTTCTAACTTATTTATAAGGTACCATGTGATATTTTGTTGCTTTGTATGTCCCTCTCCCACGATATAACCCCTGTTTTTACTGTATTTGATGTTGGTATCATTTGGGGAGGGGAAAGGAAAAAACTAATTGTTTAATAGGGATACAGATTGACCCATTGCCAAAATAAGATATACAAGACTCTATGTCGAAAATGAACTTTACAATTTAAAGGGGCTTGGTAGCTAAGGAGGCTGGAGGGAAGGGATGGTAGGGAAAAACAAAGGAGGAGGCAACAATGCTGGATAAGAAATGTACACATTACCTTGCTCATGTAACTGTAACCCCTTTGTACAGTATTTTCACAATAAAAACTTAATTAAAAAATAAACGAATTGCCCTTTATATATGAAGGATTGGCCCCAAGACCTTCACTGAATGCTTGAAATCATGGTTAATACAGCACCCCATCCATTAGCACTGTGATACTACTATCATCAGCATGATAAAGGAGACAGCTACTAAGTGATGAGTGGGTAGGTAGATATGAACGTGGAAGGAATGTGCCAGGTAATGGTTCGCTCCCTAAGTTGAACAGAATAGGATGTCATGAGACTCCCTCACGCTACTCACTGGGATAGAAAATTTAAAAACTGAGAATTGTTTATTTCTGAAATATTTCATGTAGTACTTATAAACTATGGTCAGATGAGGGCAACTCAGGGCTACCTCATGGCTGACATATTTATCCATTGATTAAGTAGGGTTTCTGGTTTGGCTTGGTCTCAGCTAGAAGAGCAATAATTACACCACAAACTTTCTGCTACTCATACAAGAGAGAAGACTGCCTAAGAATGTGTGAAGTATATATGCTAGAGAAGTTTGCCAGAGGTAACACAAGTCTTACTTCAATACTGTAAAGCTTTCTTCCAACCCTCAACATGGAAACAGGTTTTGAGAGAAAGAGCTTGGAAGAAAAATCTTTTAAAAATTCAAATTATTTGAAGAGCCTGCAGATCTGAAGGTTTTGAGTCAAAATATTTTGAGGCTGCTAATGCATCAGATGTATCCTAGACTTCAAGAAGGTGGTGATATGTCGTATATTGTCTTCCACTGGCTGAATAGTCTGCTCACTATTACCACAGGATCTACTGAGTAATGAGAGTATTCACTTGGAACCTGGTAGGTATTAAAGTCTAATGATGCAAAGTAAACACAGCTCCAGCGATACTTTCAATAAGATAATGTTATTTGAGAGTGACTTTATTAATATTATCAAGAAACCACAGATTTTTTGACATATGGTTAATGATCTCTTAAGTTTCATGTGCATGACATTAAAATTCAAACTCAATTTACTTTTCCATTTTTTCTGCATGTTTGTTATTTGCAGTTATCCTATGGAGATTTCAGTTAATGAATAAATCTATTTAACAATCTGCTTTTGAGAAACAACATAAAATAATTAGAAAAAGACAATTTCTATTAGAACAAACTATGTTTCTAAATAATTTGCAACAAGGAATTACTCTATAATGTCATAGCTTTATTTAAAGTTTTGTTTAGTTAAATTAGTTCTTACTCCTCTTAGTTAACATTAAAGATGATGATAGGTTGACACATCTAAACAGATTTCCTGTTTGGGAAGCATCAGTGTCTCCATGGGCTTTGTTTCTACAATTTATTGCCTCTCTAAAACAAATGACAAATTTCTATTTACATTGATAAAAGCTTTATTATTGTTTTTACTATCTTTAAGTAGTTATACAAAGGAGTTGCCTTTTAACAAAGCTTATGAATACAATACATTTTGGTTACTATCATACCATAGAGCATCTTACCTCTCCTTTCCAAACCACCACCTTCCCTCAATTTTCTTAATTTTGTGGAATATGAATTCATTTTTTGACAGCATTCCCCTCCCCACTTTCTTTTCTTCATTCCTCTACCCATCTCCCATTCCACCTCTTTCAAGTACCCATTTCCTGGTGTTTATTTTGCTGACCTCTGATTTAGACTTTCTAAAGAATTACACAATTTGAGTTGTCTCCTAAAGACACCTTATTTTAGTATATACATTTGGGTACACTTACATAGCTCCCAAAGTATTTACTTGCATGTTATAAATTAATATGTGAGTGAAAATATATAGCCTCTGTCTTTCTGGGCTGGACTTATTTCACTAAAGATTCTTTCCAAGTTCTTCCATTTCTTTGCAAATGGTGCCATATAATTTTTTGTAATGGGTAAGTAAAATTCCGTTATGTTTATATACCACATTTTCTTGATCCATTGGTCTTTTAAGGAGCATCTATCTGTACTGATTCAATAGCTTAACCATGGTGAATAGTGCTACAATAAACATGCTGGTGGCTTTACTCTCTTATAGTTTGAAATCTTTTAGGTACATGGAATTACAGGATTATAAGGTAGTTCAGTGTATTCGGGCTCTCTGTGGCCCACATTGTCTCCAACATGTTTTTGTTTGTATCCTTTCTTTTTGTGTGTGTTGGTCATGGAGCTTGAACTCTAGGCCTGGGCACTATCCCTCAGCTCTTCAGCTCAAGTCTAGCACTCTACCACTTGAGCTGCAGCACCACTTTCGGCTTTATGAGTGGTTTATTCGAGATAAGAGTCTCACAGAGTTTCCTGTCGGGGCTGGCTTTGAACCTTGATCCTCAGATCCCAGCTTCCTGAGTAGCTAGGATTACAGGTGTGAACCACCGGTGCTCGGCCTACCTTGCACCAATATCAAGTCATAATGAATCAAAGATCTCAATGTAAGATCTGAAATAAGAAACTATTACAAGGAGTAGGAGAAACATCCTAACTTCTTGGCACAGGTAGGAACTTTCTGTGTAAAGATCCAAAAGCACAGCAAATCAAAGAAATGTTTGCTATTTCTGTGTGGCAAAGAAGACAGTTAACAAGCTAAAAAGACAGCCTACAGAATGGGAGCATTTTCAGCTTCATTTTTGTACACATGGATAGGTAACACTGAGATTCTACCTAATTCCATTAGATTGGCAATTACCAAGAAAACTAACCTTAACTGATGCTGGCATGGATGTGGCCAACAAGGAATACTACTTCACTGTTGGTGGGAATGTAAATTTGTTCAACCACTGTGGAATGCAGTATAGAGTTTCCTCAAAATGCTAAACATAGAACTTCCCTATGAACCATCAATTCCACTCCTGGGCATTATCCAATTTACCACAAACCAGGCCATACTAAAGCACAACCATGTTCTTTGCAACATTGGTTATTGTAGCCAAGATATAGAATCATCACAGATGCCCCTGAGCAGACAAATGGATCAAGAAAATGCTGTATACATACACAATGGAATTCTATGCTTCCATCAGAAAGACAGTGTGCCATTGTAAGGAAATAGAAAGACTTGGAAAAAAAATACATACGTGAAGTAAGCCAGACCCCAAGAAACATAGGTTGCATGGTTTCCCTCATACATGGTAATTGGAATGTGTCTATAAATCTACAAATAAACCCACTGGATGGTAAAAAATAAAAAAATACACTTGGACATGATAATATACAGGATTATAGATGTTTATGCAGTGAGACCAAAAGAAGATATGCTTACAGAGGATCACAAAAGTTCCATAGTTATGGACACAAGATCACATAAAATATTTATTGAAATAAATCCAAGAAATGGAAACAAGAGGTTTTTATTATTTTGTTTTTGTATTTTTTCTCCTTTCTTGGTGTTTTTGTTCCTTTTGTGTTGTTTGTAAGTTTATGCATTTGGAGAGGTAAGAGGGAAAACAGAATTGGTAGGACAGAGTTAAACAATTCAGCTGTGATATTCAATAGACACTATGTTGGAAATTAACTATATATCTTGTAAGGGAGTGGGGTGGGAGCGGTGTCCATGAGAAAAGAAGATAAAAATTGTGAGAGAATGAGGGAAGAGGTGACACTGTTGAAAAAGAAATGTACTCATTATTTAATTTATGTAAATGTAACCCCTTTGTACATTACCCTTGCAAGAACAATAAAAACTGTGTGATGGTCAGGGCATAAAAGAAAAAGAACAGTTTCTCCTATTCCATCCTGTAATGTTTTCAGAGTGTCTGCTTTGACTCCGAGGTATTTGATCCATTTGGAGTTGATTCTGGTGCAGGGTGATATATAAGAATCTAGCGGGATACCGGTGGACCCATTGCAACAATGAGATGTACAAGTCATTATGTCAAAAACGAACTTTACAACTTTGGTGGGAGGAGGAGGAGGACTGCGTGGGGGGGGTGGGGGGAGTATGGGAAGGGATGGGAAGGGGAAAAAAAGGAGGAGGCTACAATGCTTGATAAGAAATGTACTCATAGCCAGGGGGCCAGTGGCTCACGCCTGTAATCCTAGCTACTCAGGAGGCTGAGATCTGAGGATCACGGTTCAAAGCCAGCCCAGGCAGTAAAGTCCGTGACACTCTTATCTCCAATAAACCTCTAGAAAACCAGAAGTGGTACTGTGGCTCAAGTGGTAGAGCGCTCACCTTGAGCTGAAGAGCTGAGGAACAGTGCTCAGGCCCAGAGTTCAAGGCCCATGACTGATTAAAAAAAGAAAAAAGAAAGAAAAAAAAAGAAATGTACTCATTATCTTGCCCATGTAATTGTAACCCCTCTGTACAGTATTTTCACAAAAAATAAAATAAATAAATAAATAAAATAAATAAATAAATAAAATTAAATAAAAGAAAATGAATGGGAGATTTTTGCCAGCTACACATCTATTGTATAGATAGCTTAAAAAGTTAAGCCCTCAAAGAATCAAAAACCCAATTCATAAATAGCCTAGTAAGAGACTTATCAGAACTTATTGAAGTGGAAGATTTTTTTAACATTTTTTTCTCCAATAGTAAACTTAATATTAGCTAACATATGTGTGTGTGTGTGTGTGTGTGTATAGTGAAGCATTGCTTAAACACACGGCATTTTAATACTAAAACATTATCTCTTCAAAAATTTCTCCAGTATAAGACTGAGTTTAATTTTCTTTTTTGTATATATTTTTCTTGTAAAAATACTATACAAAAGGGTTACAGTTACATGAATAAGGTAATGAGTACATTTCCTATCGAGCATTGTAACCTCCTCCTCTGAGTTTAATTTTCATAAGAAAAAAAATGAGAGACATATTTGGTGTAATCATGTGGGTTTATGTAATTTGTGTCATTAATGCCTTATTGCAGATCTCCAAAACATGAGATACTTTTTCCAAATTCATAAGTAAGAAACTTGAAAATTGAAGAGATTAAAAATATTTTCCAAAAATTAAAGACCTGGGACAATTATTCAAATCAAGCCTTGGGATTTAAATGACCTTGCTTTGTCTGATCATATTTTTTACAACAGTAAGTTGAGGTATCACCTCAGTCTTTTAGGCTTACATTCATTCTTAGCACTTTTGTCCTTGAGATGTTTTTAATCTAGTTTGTATAGTACATTCTAGTTTGTCTAGTACATTCTTGGTCTCAAATGCAGAGTAAAAATGGGGTTTATGTGTCTTTCCTTCAGATTATTATATAGGATGACTAACATTTGTTTCTTATTCAGTAGAAGTTACCCATGATCTTTATTTTTTTCTGATATATTACATGTATTTCATGGTTAATGTTTCCCTCTATTGACTGCTTTTAATAAACTATGATTCTCTATAAACATGTACATGTGTATTACATATACATTTATATGTATATAATGTAAAATATTATATATAAAAGATTTTATATAATATAAAATATAGAATTATTATATATAATATGAAACACACTGTGCATTTTACTGCATGTCAACATTAGCTCTATAAATGTGGTTAAAATCATTATATAATATTATTGAAGGACTAGCTCAAAGTGAAAACAAGTATTTTTTCTATGCATGTCTTTAATTATTCTTCAAATCTAAATATCAGCCATATATTTGTATATATATATATATATACACACAAATGAATGTTAAATCCTGTGTATACATATAAATTGTGAAGATTATCTGACATAGCAACTAAAAGAGTAGGAGACCAACACACCTGTAGGAAAATGTTACTGCAGTGTTTCAATCACTCACTAGATGTCTCTATGTTCTTTCATGGACTTCTCAAAAATTAAATTGATCACACTCACATTGACTTCAAGAATAATTAATTAGAAAAAAGTTCATAAAGTGTTTAAACGACATCTGATTATATTTGTAGTAGCCAATATAAATCATCTAGTCTGCATGAGTTATAGCTAGATTCTGAAATATAAATTACTTCTAACAATCAGGACTTAATTTGGAATTTATAAACACCAATCATTTTGTCACGATACCTGAATGCATGTAGCAATTGAGTTAGGGAATGATGTGAAATATTGATAATGTGCCTAAATAAGGTTGGATGAATATCAACAGAAAATGTTAGTTGTACTTTCCCTATGTACGTTAAAAATAGTTTAAAACTTATTATGAGAGATAAGCAATTTTATTCCATCAGAAATGCCATAATTATTTTTATTGTGATTATGAAGGTGATACACAGATGAGTTACTGTTTCATAAATTGGGTTAATAGTAAGTTTCTTTTTGGACAATGTCACCCTTTCCTCCTTTTACTCTCAGTTTTCCCCTTCCATCCAACAAAGTGCATAGTGAGAACCATTGCTGAATTTGCTCACCCTTGTACCTCCATTTCTGTGCCTCCCCTTACACTCCCAAAGATCTATAAATAATCAGAACAAAAGAAAACAAAAACATCAAAAAACCCCTCCATTTCCTGGAGTTCATTTCGATAAATATTATTTTGTATGGTCAGGTGCATGTAGGCATTGCACCTTGCTGTTTTTCTCCTAAGAGTAATGCCATAATTATAATGATCAAATAAATAACTGCATTTAATGATAGTTACTGAAGGGAAGCTAAAGAAAAACTAATGTATTAATTGAATGATGAAAAAGAAGCAGAGAATCAAGTGAATATCAGGGTAATTTGTAGTTATCTAACATATCTCTGAGAAGATGATGGGAATAATATGATTTTTAGAGAGCTAAAGAATTTATTCAGTATTATTGTTCTTACATGAGACTTTGGACTGTTATTTTAAAAGTAATATAATTGTTTTTCATATTTTGGTTTGATCTCAGAGATTTATGCTTACATGGCTGTGGATATACCATTTGAGGCATGTCTCCAATCCCTTGTTTGAGTTATTTTACAGATAGAGTGTCAGCTTTTTGCTCAGAACCAGCCTGAACTTAAATGCTTCTTTCAGTTCCTCTAACATAACCAGGATTCAGTGTATACCAGTAGAACATGTTTTGTCATTCAGAGGATTTCTTTAATTTTGTACTATGCTGGCTTTTATTTTTTTAATTTTTTTTTTATTTTGAAAATACAGTACAGAGGGGTTACAATTACATGGGCAAGATAATGAGTACATTTCTTATCAAGCATTGTAGCCTCTTCCTTTGTTTCCCCTTCCCATCCCTTCCCATCCTCCCTCTGTCCCCCCACCCAATCCTTCCTGCTCCCTGCCCCCCCACCAAATTGTAAAGTTTGTTTTCGACATAACGACTTGTGCTTCTCATTGTTGCAATGGGTCCACCAGTATCCCTATTTAAACGACTTGGCCTTTAACAGCCATCCTTTTGATTTTTGCCTCCCAAATAGCTGGAATTAATCATGCACTATCTCATGTAGCTACAACATGCATTTTCTAATTGGTAATGAAGATGATACATTTTTCTCATTAAAAACAATGTTACAAGATTTGCTAGTATTAGTTTCAAGATAAAAGATAATAATGTCAAAGGTTTAATTCTAAGCAGGACATTCTTGACACCTTTCCTGGCAAGCATTTCTTTAGATTAAAATGTTGATTGAGCAATCCCTCAGTGCAGAACACAGCCACAGCCACAGCTACAACAGTGTTTTTTGTTTGTTTGTTTTGGCCTAAGTTACTTTATTTTAGATTGCTTTCTCTATCTCCTGTGCACATAATTAACAAGATGAAAGATAGAATTAATTTTTTTAAATAGTCAATTGTGAGAACAAAGTCACTGATTTATGTAAGGGAGTTAATTTTTGCCTTTATGAGAAACATACCCTGTTTTTGTGTAGCTATTGATTTATCAGACATACACTTGTGAAGCATCTTTAAAGTATATCAGAAATTAAATAAACATTACAAGAACATATGTTACCCTTAATAATAGTTTTCTTAATTCATTTTCTGTTTCCATTTATTATGGTATAATGGACAGAATAACACATGAGGCAATTTATTTCATAAAATGCATTTTCAGTTTTCTCTAGTGGATTTTTCCAACCACTGATCATATGTATAATCAAAAACATTTTAAAGGTCTGGGCCAATTTAAAAATAATTGATACATAATATGAAGTACAGGGTTGGTTTAGCTCTTCACCAAGATAGGACTTCATTTTTATTTTATATAGATACTAAGTTTTCTTAATATAGGTATATTATAATTTTTGAAAATGATTATGCACAATTTATATTACATTCTATTCTGTGTATTTAATGAAAGGCCAAGGTACAAATTAATATAATCATTCTTATAATGAACCTGACCTTCAAGATTGTTTTACACTGTGTATGGCTTTATAATATCATGATACAATTGTAGACTTGTCACTTCCTCTCCTATTTAACTCCTTATGTTTTCGTATCTACACATCATGCCACAGGTTGTAGATCAGCACATGGTAGTAAGTGCACAGTACTCAGCTATTTCATATCCTCAAACCAATGTTTTCCTCAATCCCAGTAGCTAACACATGCATCTTGCATTTGCCAAGAGTTCCTCTAAGCCAGCAGAATTCATATATTTTATAGTAAAACTGACCAGCAAATATTCCCTTTATAAAGCATCTTGAAACAGTGACTTGTGGGAGTGTAAGCATTCTGCTCTACATAAGAGTGTGACTCTGACATCAAATACGGTGAAAGCAGGGGTTATACCATGGGGGAAGGACATACAAAGCAACAAAGAAATAATCTTACAAATGTGTTAGAAACAATCGCATGAAAGAAAAAAAAACATTTGAATACATATCTTAGGCTCGGTATAATTTATGGAGGGGAAGGGGAAAGACAAATCGTTTAAATAGGGATACAGGTGGATCCATTGCAACAATGAGATGTACAAGTCGTTATGTGGAAAACGAACTTTACAACTTTACAACTTTGGTGCGACGGG
>NW_012267221.1:33102901-33152562 GCF_000151885.1 Dipodomys ordii | reverse complement strand
TGTGTGTGTGTGTGTGTGTGTGTTTTCTTGAGAAAGAAATTTACCCATGTAATTGTAACTCCTCTGTACGGCATTTTCACACACACAAAAAAATGACATAGGGAAAAAAAAAGAAATTTTGAAATAAAATCTCAACTCCTGGTTGTATGAAGTCTATGGAATCCATTCTAAAAGAAACAAATCTCAAAACACTAATCTTGATGAAATCACCAAACTAAAAAGATAGGTCAAAATGATTATTGTAATGTGAGACAAAACTCATAAATGTTATTTTATCTAATTCCATTTCAGATAGGTATTTTAATATTTGAAGTTTTTGGCTTATAGAGAATAGCCACTATATTAGCTTTTTATTTCTATAAATTTATTGCTTTCTTTTATGTAAAAAGTAACATGCATGTCTTAGGAGAGCATTATATTTAATTATTACATATTCCATGCTGATAAACACCCACTGCATATAGTAAGAAAATCATTATTTTTCTTCATATACTGGGAATTTGTCTTTTCACCAAAACAAAGCTCAAAGAGTCAAGTCAATAGCTCAGCATTTGATCTCTAATATCTAGAAAAACATCCTGTGAACTGGGAATTCAATAAAAATGATTGCATCTATATAATAAATAATATATGAATAAATGAGGTAGTAATGATAATGGAACATGGATGTAGAAGTAGAATTGTCTAAGATAGGAGGAAAACAGATGACAAAAAAGGATAAAGAGAACTGAAGGATATTCATAGATAGGTATAGAAATTTGGCACAATAAAATGCAATGAACACTGAAAAATGAGGAGAGAAATGAGAATTTGCTTAAACTACCCTGTGCACATGTATGGAAATATCCACACGGAAACCTCTCATATAATTTATGTACATTAACTCCATAAAAATGAAATAATAATAACATATATAGCACATTGTAAGTTATATAATCTTTTCAGAGTTTTTTTGTGAAATATTACCCATATCAGTCAGTTCCTCAAAATAATCTTAGAAAGTATATTATAAGATTTTTGCATAAACTGTCCGGTCTAAATGTAGTTTGTAGATAATATAGATTCTAGTGTATCAATTAGGTAAGTATAAATTTAAGAATGAATATAAATCAGTAATTTTGAGTGAGATTCTGAAAAGGATTAACTTTGAGATTATGAATGAATGTATATTCTGTTTGAGAATTAGGCCTTTTTAAAGTTGGCTGGATAATAAGCAAAAGGAGAATATGAAGGTAACATGAAATGCAAAATTCATTTGAGCCAAATCAAGGATCTCTCTTATATCACTCTCAGCAGTAACATATATTGAGTAATATTGACACTTGGTTAGTTTTTAGAGAGGAAGGTGAGTATGACTTTGCAAAGCTGATTTTGCCTTCAGTACTGGCTATTCTATGCTTCCCATGCCAGGGCACCAGCAGTTGTTCCATTTGTTGACATGTCCAGCACATTTATCATACAAAGTTAAGATAAATGATATATTGGATCATATTATATGAAAGTATCATTTTAAAGTTAAAATGGCTGAAAATTGGTAAGTTGAAATTAAACATAATTTAGATGAATCATATTTTAGAAGGCACTTTATTCAACAAAACCCTAACTTGTTCTTGATATTTGTACTAAAGTATGCACTGTGTAGCCCAGCATGTGTGAGACACTTAGCTCACACCCTAAGATCACCAAAACTAAACAAAAACAGCAAAAAATGTGATGAGCAAATATGGTTTTATGTACATTACCGAACTGCAAAACTAATAACACAATTTACTCCACTCCTGTTTAGAGTCATACATTATTACTGAAGTTGGCTTCAATGACTAAAGATTATTGAAGTAAAGACTTTTGGTATTTTTTTAATTGTAAAAATGCTGTACAGAAGGGTTACAGTTACATGAGCAAGGTAATGTATACATTTCCTATTGAGCATTGTTGCCTCCTCCTTTCTCTCCCCCTCCCGTGAAGTTGTAAAGTTTGTTTTCAACATAGTGTTTTGTACATCTCATTGTTACAATGGGTCAACCTTTATTCTTCTTTAAGCAATTTGTTTTTTCCCATAACCTCCCTGAATTAAAGAAGTGTATATACAAGATGCAGGGCACTGACACCAAATACAGTGAAAATAGCGGTTATACCATGGAGGAGGAACATACAAAGCAAAAAAAAAAATCACATGATACATTATAAATACATTAGAAACAATAGCAAGAAGGAAATAAAGATATTTGTGTTCCTATCTTGGGGTTCATTTCGCTTAACATCATCTTATATGGTCATATGTACATGGATTTTGGCCTTTTCTGCTTCTCCTACACATGTATTAATTATTGCAAATAAGAGAAACCATGGGACCTATGTTTCTTGGGCCTAGCTTATGAAGTAAAGATTTTTAAGGGCCAAAATGGAAGTCAAGTTATTTTAATTACTTCTGATCATCAATATGTTTACTTGAATGTTTTTTCATATGCTCATAAACTTATATGGATGTACTAAAGGTACTTTCCTCTAAAACAAAAAAAGTACTATCACTTGGTATAATAATCTTGTAACAATAACTGGCAATTGCATATTCATCCCTATATCTTAGGGTAGTATCATAAATGACAATAATATCACTGGAATGAATTGAAGACGGTAGGTCACATCTTTTGCTCCGTTACTGACAGAATTAACATACTGTCTTTCTTTAATTAAATGAAAATAGCTTTGAGGTCTTTTTGGTTGTGATCTCAACTAACTTCATAAGTTCAATATATTTATTTTAATTGCTTCAGGATACTTTATCAAATAAATTAATTCAGCAGGAAACTCATCCTTGAGGGAATTCATTGTGCATAAGTTGCTGACCATTCTCTTAACTTAATAGTGCTAAATTATCAGTGACTTTTTGTGGCATCAAGTGTAATCTTTACATACCATATCTAATAATTCAGAACAAAAGGAAAAAATTCCTTTCCAAGTCCTTAGGGAGAAAGTAGTTGCCAGTTTAATTACTTCTTTTTTGTTATGTATAAAGTAGACCCAAGAAATTAGATGTTCTTTATTGCAATGTTTCAAGTGAGCTTTATATTTATATCAACTTCTAGAATCAGATAAAATTAATTTTGGAAGAGAACTTAAAGGTCATGAGCTGCAAACAGATAAGAAAATATTCTGTGTGGTTTTATGACTAATCAAAGACTGTGTGGCTAAGAGTATACAATCATGTACGGCATGAAGGGAACAGTATGAGGTAAAAGAGAATAGTTACCAAAATACAAATTACAGACACAAGAGTCAGGATACAAAGAATTTTCAGAAGATTGCAATGCTAGCTTTCAAAGGTGTGGAATTTAAAATGGAAATATCCATTAGGCAGTTAGAGATGCAGGGTCGAGATGTGATCTTCAGTTCAGGCTCAGAGCTAGTAAGTACCAAGCTCTAGGAACACTGCAGGAAGGTTTAGGACAGAGTAAGCTTTTATTCACAAATGAAGGGAAGATGAGATATAAAATGTATTCAGCAGCAGCAGACTTTGTGTCTGTTGTCCTAGTCTCTTCTGTGTATCCTTCTATAAGGCCAATGCCTCATTATGAATGAACACTTTGCCTATTTTACTCGACAATTTGGAACTGAGTATGCTAACATACCCTCGCCCTTCATGTTCCCTTTTCTAGTTATTTCAAGTATTCTGCCAATGTTACAGAACAGTCCTTTTTGATAGTCCTTAAGTGTTAGGAATTCCTTAACCACTTCACTTTCTTTCTTACTCAAAAACTATACCTACCTGGATAATTTCACTCATAGCATGTTGTTTAAATGAATTAGTGCTGTACAACTAAATTTGAAAAGTATTACAATTTCTATTTATTTAGTAACAGGTCAAAACTATTTTCCTTGCTGTTTTGCATTTGTGCAAATTCAACTTGCCAACAATACAAAATCCTAGGAGTGAATGGGGCCGGGGCGGGGGGGAGTTCTACACACAACCTGATAGAGCCCACATGCACAGCAATCACTTGGCACTGTAGACCATAGACACAACATGCTTAAAGCTAAGTTGCATATTAAGCTCTTTTGCTAACCATATATATATATATATATATGTATATATATATACACATATATATTTGTGGCGCTTGAACCCTGGGCCTGGACTCTGTCTCTGTCCTCTTCAGCTCAAGGCAAGCACTCTACAACTTGAGTCACAGTGGCACTTTTGGTTTGCTGGTGGTTATTTGAAGATAAGAGTCTCATGGAGTTTCCTGCCAGGGCTGGCTTTGAACCATGATTCTCAGATCTCAGCTGCCTGAGTAGCTAGGATTAATGGCATGAGCCATTGGCACCTGGCTCACATTTTTTAAATAAAGCTTACATTATGTCTGCATAGCAGAAAACGTCATACAAAAGACAACTGTTATTTTCTTAAATGGTGAACATTTTGCTGTATAATCAATTATTTAGAAAATTCAGTGCTTGTTCAAAATGAAATGGCTTTGGATTTTAAATGTCTTTTCCATCCTATAACAATGATCTATAATAATTTGGTTAAATTACAAATGGCATGTAACAATACAATTATACAATTCACTATCTTAGTAGCAATTATTGCAAATTTCAATCTAAATAAAATTGGTTCAAGATAAAAAAAGAAAATTCAGCACTTATAACTATAAATTTATACCAGAGTGTTGATATTTGCTTATGTGAGGTTAAGTAGAGACATAAATAATGATTTTATAACTGTATTTGAATATAATTTTTTCTCTCATACTAATGCACCCCCAAAGAGATGATACCAGTTGAAAACCAATTCCATCATTGTCTATACCTACTTCTCCCACTTGATGGTAAGGTGGAGATTTCTTGTGTGGAAGGATGAACAGGAATATAAGACTACTACTTTGGAGAGTATATAATTTAAAAAATAGAGATAATGCAATTGGAATTTAATCAGTGAACTTTGATAAAGGGTTAGAAAAATGAGAACAGAACATAAGTGAAGATGAACAGATGAAAAAATTTTGTCCAGGCCTGGTATGATTATGATAGGTGAATCTCCAGTCACAATAGGCTGGGTAATACTGACTTTAGCTCTACACAACTTCTAAAAATAAAAACAGAATGTTTTTCAAAGTTATACTATGTACAAGGATCCAGCTGACAAGTTTCCATGGTCTGTTTGTTACTGCAACACATATTGTATTATTATTCTGGGATATTGTATTTGCAGCAGAAGAAAGCTGTAGAGCCACAAATGAACCTTTTTTGCATCAATGTGAAGAGTTTCAAACTCCAGGCCATGAGTCAAAATAAGCCACATTGCTCTGCCTCTGGCTTGGAATATCAACAAAAGAAAGCTGACCAATGGAAAGTCTGCAGGTTCTCAACTGCAGAAAACCCACAGAATTAAATTCAGCTTTAATTCCTTTCAATGTATGTGGGATCTAAAGTCAAAATGCAAAATGACTTGAAACATAAGAAGGATGAATATTTTAATAAGTCTTCAGGCTAGCCACCATTTGCTGCTTCTTAGTTTTGTCTTTAGCTCTCTTTTGATTCATCTTTTCAATTTCTAGATTCTCTAATCATTTTAGGTTACTGTCATTATTATCCTGACTCTCTAACTTTTTCCTTTACACTATTCTTCTATTCCATAGTGTATCCTTTCCTTCTTGGTACATTAGCTTTTAACTGATCTTAGGTCCAACCTGTTAAACTTGACACTGTTTTATTTATAAGCTGCCCCAGGACACAGCATCATGTGGATTATGACTAGAAATAGGACTAGAAATAGTAAATCATGCTCCTGCTGAAAGCAGCAGGATTACACTACACAGAAATACTGTTTTAGATTTCTAATCCAGTATGTTATTTGATCATACAACTCAATCATACCTATCATATGACATACACATTCTAAAGATAGAAAGGAAGGATGCAATTTTGAGGTTTCTTTAAGAAGATCTCACTGTTAAATTGTTTCATTTTTCTAAAGATAACCACTTTGTTACGGACTTCTAGTAAACAATACTTGCTCTTTATATTCTTTGTTTTGATACAAACCAAGGTCAGGAAAAGTAAAACTAGCAACAAACAAAAGAGTATTCCATGGCATTCTCTTCGTTGGCAAAGATAAGAAAATGGAATTCAAACAAGAAAATAAAGAAAACATGAACGTATACATCTGTTATAAAGCGTTACTTCCATAAGCAATTCAATACTACAGTGCAACTCCCCCTTTATGAAGAGATGGGCTATGATTTGTCCAAATAGTGCTTGTTAAATCTAAATGGCAAATGCATACATTTTGATCATGATGTTATAGTGCTTTACAGTTTAGTTTAAAATTTATAAGTGTATGCTTAAGAGACTCTTCAGTACTTTACCAAACACTACCACATCTTGTCAAGTAGTGCTGCATATAAATTTTAATTGATATTCAATTTAAGAAAATCCACTAACAGAATAAGAGCAGGAAATCTTTTTTATTTAATTTTATTGTCAAGGTGATGTACAGAGGGATTACAGTTACATAAGTAAGGTAGAATCCTAACTCAGACAATGAGATTGAAATAAGGAGTCAGGACATTTAGTTTGGAAAAGTAAGGCATAATGCTAATTAACCAGGAAGAGTTGGTTTATTACATTTAATTATAATGCACATATCATAATAAATTTATTATACTACACATGTACAGAAATAAAACTGTCTCTCAGAAATTCATTCTCTAGAGTATAGAATGTCCTGTTTAATCCCTTGAAATATTTTTTGTTTTATTTACAATTTTCCCTAGTTAAGGCATTTACTGTTTTGCAAGTAAGTTAAAAATGATACAAAATATTTGACAAAACACTATTTTGCAATATTAGTGCAAACATATAGAAGTGCACTATTTATTTTCCTTTTTAATTAAATTTGGTGTGTTTTTCTGAGATGCCAATGCATCTTGTTAAACTTTATCATCAGACAAGTTTCAGAATTATTTATTTATAAAAATAGGGGAATATCTCTTGCATAAATAATGCTGAGAAGCTAGCATCTGCATGCAGAATAATGAAACTGGACAATAACACCATATATAAAAATCAGGTCAAAATGGCTTCATGCATTATGTGTAAAACATGTAATGGAAAACAATAAAATTACCAAACTATCTTTTTAATCTTCTTGACATTGATATGTGCATTTTTCTCTGGGTACAATAATAAACACAGGGACAAGAGAAAAAAAGACAAATAGAATGAAATAATCAGCTCATACATAGAAAGGAAGCACTTAATAAAGAAAAGGTATCTCACAGGTTGAGAGAGGATTTTTCCAAAGCATGTATGTGATGTGAGCTTAATACAAAAAAAATGCACTAGGACCTCAGACAACTCAGTGAAATTCTAAAGGATATCATTTCACAGAAAAGATTATAATTGCAAGTTACAAAAAAATTCAACAAAAACATTCAGATAATAATCATATTAGTTGGTTGAGGTATGCATGTAGTAAATACAGACAATCAGGCAAAATTTTTGGTCATGACATGAAAGAAACATAAATTGCTAATATTGGTTATAAGAAAAACAAACAGTATCATACAAAAATTTTGGTTAAAATTACCCTTGCATTGTTGTGAGACTATTTAACATATGTATGCATACATATAATATTCAGCTGTGAAAATATATGCATGTGTAAATATAGATATATATGTGCATATGTGTATATAGATATATAGATGTATATACTAAATATGCATATATGTGTATGTATTCATATATACACAATTAAATATACACACATATACACATATACATATATACAAATAGACATATATGTACACATATTCATACACATATAGACACATGTGTACACATTTATACATATTTTCATATATATACAGCTGTGGTTACCTAACATATACTTAATATATATTCATACATATTTACATATTTATTTTGTATATATGCATGTACACATATGTATAGATGGATATATGTACATCTTTATACAGTTGTGGTTATCAAACAAATAAATACTTATAATTTTTATTTATAGATAATTTTGTATTTATATATTTATAGGTGTATATATTATATGTTATATATATTTAAGTTTGATAACCACAGCAGGATCTTTCACTCTCTTTTCTCTTTTTTACCATTACAATTCTTTCCACTTTTCTGTTTAATATCTGAATTATGAGGAATAATACATTCTCAAGTAAGTGTTACTTTCTGTTTATTAGTACCATTGTTAAACATGATGTTTGAAGTAATACACATTGTGGAGTAGATAAACTAGTGATAGCCACTTGTATCACTTTACACAATCACCAATTTTGTGATAAGAGTACTTCATATTCACTTTCAGCTTTTTGGAGGAACACAATATATTGATGTTAAGATACTGAATTTGCTGTTCTGAAGGTATTTTAAACGTTTATCCTTATATTTAAGTGTAATTTTCATTCTTTGACCAACATCCTTCGAAATATACTATTTCATTCTACTCTCTACTTATGAGATGGGCTTTCATTTTAAAAGTTTTGTAAAGTATTTATTTAAGTATAACAAAATATTTAATATAATGTTGACATAGGAAGAAGTAAAAAAAGGAAGTGTTTCCTGTTCCCTATGCAAGAAATGGGAGGCAAAGCCTTTTTGGGGTTTCTCTGTGAGCATGAAATTGTATGGCACATTATCTTTCTGTGCCTTGCTTATGAATGAACTTAAATGTTTAGAGCAATAAATCAGGCATAGAAATTCCCCTTTTCTATCAAGCAATGTAATGAGGGCCTTATGAAAATATCAACAAGTAAAAAGATTCCCAGCTTCTAATATATCTACTCTAGCAGCTATACAATTGTAGTTAGCAGGCAGACCTAATTTCAGACTAACATAATTTGTAAGTTCCATTTCACTTCTTTTATTAACATTATTTTAGTCTTTCAAAGTATTCTCTTCAGCAATAAAAGCAAATTATCTGAAGCTTTAAAAACATTTCATTGTTAATCACCATGTTTACAAACAAGCTTAATGCATTCCAAGATCTCTCAGTAATCAATCTTCCAAATTAACTCCCAAATATTCTAAAAAATTAGAACACTCTCCTATTTACTTAAAATAAATTCAATTTTCTCATAAAACTTTGTGATAATTTACTCTTAGAGCATAGATATTTTTGTGAGTATATATACATAGACAAAAAATATATGGATATGTGTATACATTTGCATGACTATCTAAATGTCTATATTTAGTTATAAGTTTATCTGCTTTATAGATAATTTTTCAGGGTTTGCGTTTCCTGAAACTATTCATATTATTTTCCAAAATATATTTTAAAACCAACTTTATTAAGATATTTGTGATATCCACTTTGCATGATCAATATTCACTGATTATCTTTGTCTTTTCTATATTTGGATGGAAATACATTTTACTTACCAAGAAGGTTAGTAAATAGTGATTATTTATAATCCATAATCAGACATATTTACAATTATGACCTCATATAGGAAAGCACAATTCATTGTACAAATTAAATATTAATTAAATAACTGACCACAGATAAACTTTATTTCCTTTTAAACTTTAACTGTAGTACTTTTTTAACACCTCTTTAGGCAATTAAAAATCACTATTCTGCCAATTGAAGCATGAATCAATTACAAATGGAAAGTATATTTTAAAAATGACTGGACATTTCATTAATTTAATTACAGGGCTTTTAGAAAAGAACTTTACCATCTGCATGTTCAGTGCTGATACTCAGCTGATATTCATTGGCAATGTACTTATCAGTTGGCTCCATTTCTGTGAGCCATTGACCATGTGACACAAGTTAAATATTTTTAATAAAACCTTATCAATAGCAAAGATTTTGGCACGTATGGATCTGATAGTTTTACATTAGTTGTCAGATGAAAACGAGGAATATTCATACAAGCTGGGTATAATGGTTCAAATAATTATCTTAGGTTTTTGGAGACAGAGGCAAGAGTATCAAAACAGCCCAGGGACTTAGCAAGAACCTATCTCAAAAGCAACACAAAGGGACTTGTTCATCATGCTCAAGATAATAGGTCCTGTACCAAAAGATAAAGCTATAAAAACCAAAACAACAACGAAAGGTAAAAATTGAGAGAAAAAGATGCGAAAAGCTGCTATATTATTAAAGAAAAATATTTTCACATCAATAGACAAAAAGTAGAATGTGGAAAGCAGTGGTAGTTTTTCACACTTTATCAATGTAGTAGTCCATCAATCTATCTATACACAAGTACAAGAATTGTTGCCAAGATGTCATTGAAAAAGATATGTTCTAAAAAACTCCAAAGTAGTATTCTGGATGCAAATTTCAAACTACTCATTTAAAATATATTTGGAATCCAGGTACCCGGGATTCACACTTGTAATCCCAGTCTCTTAGAAGGCTGAGATGCAGAGGATCATAATTTGAAATCAGCCCAGGCAAAAAATCCAAAATACCCATCACAAAAGCAGGCGGGAGGTGTCCATCAAGTGGTAGGTCATTAGGTGAGTTAAGCACAGTGAGACCAAAGGAGGATATTCTCAGGGGAGGAACAAAAAATTGCAAAACCTATGTGCATCTGATCATATAAAATATTAGTTATTGAAATAAACTCCAGGAAATGAAAAGTGGTTTTGTTCCTATTTTTGTTTCCTTATTCTTTTATCTTGTTTGTTTATCTGTCTTTAGGAAAGTAAGTGGGGGCACAGAAATGGAGGGATAAAGGTGAACCAATACAGAAGTGATACTCACCAGAAACTATGTTGAAAATGAACCATACAACTCATGGGTGGGGATGGGAGGCAAAAATGGGGAGAGAGCAAGGAAAGAGGGTATGTTGTTCAAAAGTAATGCATTCTTTCACTTACTTGCTCTGTACATCACCTAGATGATAACAAGAAAAATGCAGGAAAGGAAAAATAAATAAGTACACAAAAATAAACTGAAAATTAATATTGTGTCCCATCTTGTCTTTTCTAAAATCTCATAATATACAA
Organism: Dipodomys ordii; assembly: GCF_000151885.1. Classification (NCBI taxonomy): domain Eukaryota; kingdom Metazoa; phylum Chordata; class Mammalia; order Rodentia; family Heteromyidae; genus Dipodomys; species Dipodomys ordii. Next base: position 33,141,558 of record NW_012267221.1, on the reverse strand, counting down.
AAGTGAAGCTTGAGTTGAAGTCACACGTGGAGTGAAGACCCCCTCCAGCACAAGCTGTAGAGGTCAGTGTCCCAGAGCACAAGGAGGTCAGAGATGAAGAGAGTAGGTATTGCCACAAACCGTGCTACTGATAGTGCGGGATATGGTGTGGATGCATGGTGAACATAAATAAGTTAATCTTTATAGATCCTGCAACTTTTTTAAGTAATTTTATTCAGATATTAGATAGTAAGCACTATTCACACAGATTGTCTACAATAATATTAAAATTATTCTCTTGATTAATGATATCTAAACACCAAATTAGTTAATTGGACATTTAAAAAATAAAAGATCATTACTTAGTGGAGTATTCACTTTATATAAATACTTAAAATTTAATGATGAATTCTCATTTTTGGTAAACTAACAGAGAATACTTTTTTAGGTCACCCTTAATAAAATGATGCAGCTATCTGTACAGTTCTGCCAGCTTCGAGAGATAGGAAACAGCTTGACAGTGTTCATAGAGTTGACCCCTGTTTAGATACAGACTGTGTCTTAAAAGCCAGGTATCTTCATTATTTTTAGGCCTTGCTCTTTTACACTTAATATTTTCTAATTTTGTACTTCAATTTTACTAATTGAACTCAAATTAGGACCAATATAATGCACTCTAATTTTGTGACACATTGGAACATGCTAAAAATCTAAATAAAACATTACTTATATAGCTGAGAAAACATGGGAAATGTTCTATCTAAAAATACAATGAGATGCTGTCATAAGGGTTGAAATCCCCTTCATCCAGCTCAGATTTTCTCCTGGAACCATTACATGAGATAAGTAAAGAGTATTGGAGTTGTGTATTCTGCTTCTTTTCTAGGTTGGAGCACTAAATAGGTATACCACATTTAATTTATCATAACACAAATACATAGAAAAACAGATTAACCTATAATTTATAGATGTGGAATAATGATAAGATTGAGGAATATATATGGCAATATAGATATGTTCAAGATAGTAATAAGCTCAATTGTTTTAGAAGATGATTTTGTGTTAATTACCTCAGGGCTGAGTTATTTAATAAAGTTGAGCAAAATGTCATTAGGGGGAAAGGGAATAATTTGAATATTTCCAGAAAGGTGAATGATCCAACTATGTGTATGGATTCCAACAAAAGGATTATGGTGTTGGAAATTACTATGAGTAAAAACTGATAGGCTAGAAAGCTAAGCAAAGGAAAGATCATAGGAGACATTTTTACGCTCTGATAAATGTTAAATGGTAAATGACACATATTTTATGCCAGGAACTCGGAAAAAACATGATATTTTATAGGTGGCCTCCATAAAATATTGCCATGAAAACTAGGAGGAACATTTCAGGAGAATTTTCTTTGCCAAATTAGAACTAGGAGAATTCAGTGCTATAGTAGCCATTCGAGCAGGACATTTTAATAATTGCTAAAAGAAATAACCATCTTAACATTTTTGTATCTTTTTTATTTTGTAGTTCCTGTGAATATGCATTGCATACCATACATCTTAATCACAAAAATGCATATTATTAGGTGGTTATTTTTAAAATTTCAATACACAAACTTTGCAAATAAATAGTATCTAACTAAACATAAAACATTAAGGCTACTCAGGAGGCTGGGCTCTGATGATGTGATTCAAAGTTAGCCCAGGCAGGAAAGTCTTTGAGAAACTAACCAAAAAAAAAAAAAAAGCCCAAAATGGAGCTGTGGCTCAAATGGTAGAGTACCAACTCTGAGCAAAAATGCTAAGGGACAGGGTCTAGGTTCTGAGGTTAAGCTCTAGTGATAGTACCAGCACACAGACACGCACACACACACACACACATTCACACACACAGACACACACACAAGAATTAATTGCAATTATTCCTTTTAAACACTCTTGAGTTTACATTGATTTGAAATTGACCTTGTATATGGTCAGTAGATGACTTGTTTATCAGAGATAATTGGTAAGTATGAGAGTGGTGTACATTATAAACATAAATATGCAAAGTTAGAATACTTATACTAACCATAAGATGTGTATTCAAATGTTTTTTTTCTTTCATGCCATTGTTTCTAACATATTTATAAGATTATTTCTTTGTTGCTTTGTATGTCCCTCCCCCACGGTATAACCCCTGCTCTCACTGCATTTGAGGTTGGTATAATTTGTGGAGGGGAAGGGAACAAAACAAATCGTTACAGGTGGACCCATTGCAACAATGAGATGTACAAGTCGTTATGGCGAAAGCGAACTTATGTGGGGGGAGGGGGAGAGGAGAATTCGGTGAGGGGTGGCGGGGAAGGATGCGAAGGGATGGGAAGGGGAAACAAAGGAGGAGGCTACAATTCTCGATAAGAATGTACTCATTATCTTGCCCATGTAATTATAACCCCTCTGTACAGTATTTTCATAATAAAAAAAGACAAAAAATGATTTAGTATATAGCAGTAGTTTTATATATATAATGCTTTTATAAATAAAAACATTTTAAATTATATGTATTTAATATTATATGTATAAAGTAAAATAATGATTCTGTACGTAATAGAAATTCATAAAAAGAAAAATATCAGCTTAGAACATGGGATTTAGATTTAGAAATACTTGTTACAAAATCTTATATAAGATCTTAGCAGTACACATTTCAACTTGTACTGGATATGCATTAAATAAACAGTGACAAATTCTTTCTTTTCTCTCTCCTCCCTCCCTCCCTCCATTTCTCCCTCCCTCCTTCCCTCCCCTTCATTCCTCCTTCCTTCCTTTCTTCCTTCCTTCCTTCCTTCCTTCCTCCCTCCCTCCCTCCCTCTCTCCCTCCCTTCCTTCCTCTCTTCCTCCCTCTCTTCCTTCCTTCTTTCCTTATTCTTTCCTTCCTTTCTTCTATTTTCCTCTTTGTTCCTCTTCCACTACCCCCTAAGAGAAATACTGTCTTAGTCTCTTTACAGACTGTCTGATAAAAGTATCCTTAACAGTAAATATTCAGCAAATTGCTTTCAATGAACTTAAAGATATTTTGCTCAGTTGTAAGAATATCTTAGCTGTACATCTACAGCTGCTTCATAACAGTATAAATGATGGCTTTAGAGTTGCTTATATAAATTAACTTCTTTTTATGGGTTAAGAGGGATGGGTGACAATGTTGTCAGACACTTTGTACTCATATACTGTTTTGTAGAATGGGAACTTCTTTGTGCAACTACTTAAAGATAATAAAAAATAAAAAAATAAATTAACTTCTTTTAAATTCTTATAATTTAACCAGTAATTTTTCTGTATTGTGAAAAATGTTGTTAAAGCCCAATGAGGGTTAGGAATAACTTCTGTTTCACTCAATTAAATAGGAGCATTGCTTAACTATTATATGTCTAGGACAAGCAGAAAAGGTCAAAAGCATGTACATATGACAATATAACCTGATGCTAAGTGAAATGAACCCCAATAGGGACACAAGAGGTTTTATCTTTGTTGCTTTTGTTTTTAAATGTACCATGTGACTTTATTGTTTCTTTTGTATGCTCTTTACCCATGGTGTAACTCCTGTTTTCACTGTATTCTATTCCAGTGTCCTGCATCCTGTATATACATTTTTCTAATTTGGGGAAAGGAAGGGAAATAACAAAATGCTGAAATAAAGATACAGGACGTCCCATTATAACAATGAGAGGTAAAAGAACACTATGTTGAAAACAAACTGACAAATTTTTGGTCAGGGGGAGCAGTTGGGGAAGAAAGCAGGTGGGTAAGAAAGGGATGGTAGGGGAAAAACAAAGGAGGGGGAAACAATGCTCGATAGGAAATGGACTCATAACCTTGCTCATGTAACTGTAACCCTTCTGTGCAGTATTTTAAAATAAAATATATATATATTAAAAATAGGAGCATTGCTGATTGTTTCAGGAAAGAGTGATTACAATAACAAACATATTTTATATTCAAAAGCTCAAAGAAAGGATTTTTTAAAGTTTTCATAGATCAAGGATCAGTGTTCCTCAAGGTACCTATATTTAATCTGATGTAAATATTAGATATTGTATACATGTGTCAAAACATCACTAGCTCTTAGTAAGTGTAGTTTTATGTCTATGTGCCAGTTAAAATAAATTGAATTAAAATTTTAAAAATCAAAAATCCATTTGGCGAAAGCGCTATAGAGCAAAATGATCATTGTATCATTATAAGATATTGTCATGTAGCTTATATCCTTTATTAAAATATATTGGCCTAAAGTATTATAGCTGTTCAATAAATCAGTTTTTCTTTTCTGTTTATAGAATTTTTTAAAAATACAAAAATATGAAATGCATCCGATATGGTACCATTCCTTCCAATATTTTATAGCTACCATGTAGCACTGATAGATCATTTTTTAAGTTAAATTGTAACAAAAATGCAGTATGTGTAATTTATAGGGGGTTCTTGAGAAATTGTTATAGTATATTTCACTAGTTAAGGATGATAAAATTTTGAAGACATAAAAAATATTCACCTTGGAAGTGTTGCTGTGGCTCAAGTGGTAGAGCACTAGCCTTGAGCTGAAGTGCTGAGGGACAGCACCCACGCCCAGAGTTCAAGACCTATGACCGAAAAAAGTATACATACATATATATGTATATATATTTATATGTAGTGCAAACACTATTTATAAAATTGAGCTTGAGCATCCAATAGATTATTAAATTGTATTCCTGTTAGTGAAAATTAAACAAATGTGTTTTTCCCTAACTGCCACCTTGTCAGTATTTATATACAGTATTTATATAAATAAATAATGTGACCTTTAGTAAAAAAAAATTATATAAGAGAAATCAACGGCAACATAATTGAGCAGTTCAAAAACATGTAGGTTAGTGAAAACTAACAGCTCAAGTTAATAAACATAAAACTCAACCTATAGCAGAAGCTCAGACATATAATTTTTTTCTACTGTATAAGAAACAAAAGGCCTCAAAATCTTGCAACTCTAGAGATGGGGGCAGAGATGGCTGGAAACCAGAAGTGGTTTTCTTTTTAATGGGTAGAGTCCAAATCTTAAGTTATACTTTCAGAGAAAATGAAGATAGGTCTTTGGAAAGTATTCTAGATACCAAATTAGGGCACTCAGGAGTTCTAGTAGCTGAGTTACGAAACTGAAACTGAAAGCAAGAGGCTGTTGGGAGTGTACAGACCACGCCTGCCTCATCATCTCTCATCATTGACAGCCAGGCTCCTGTGCTTTGGCTGGGAAGAGGAGGACTCTTACCTTTGAATAAACCCTTGAAGCTTCTAACAGATTGATTATGTTTGAATTCACTTGATAAGCCTTTCCTTAAAATATCTGCTCAATTTTTGCTGTCTCCTTTTCATTCCTGAGCTTAGAGCCGTGGATTAACAACTATTTGAGAAAAGCCTTAAAAATAGAAAATGCACAAATCAGGAGGTAAACCTACAGAAAAATACATTACCTTGGATGATCTTGGATGACTTTCGTCTGCAACATAAGAAAACATACACTGCTAGGAACTCGGATAACAAAATGGATGTCTGGATGGCTAATACTGTGGCAAATATTTTGTACCAATAAAGTTTTGACAATTTGTAAACAGTGTTATACAAGGAAAAAAAAGGATGAGGGCTAGGAGAGTATAAGTAAATTTCAGGAACACTTCAGGAATTTAATACCAAATAGTGAAAATTCCAGAAACTGAATATACTGTAGGTCAGAGTGCATGCAGACTTAGTGGAAAGAGTATTTGCAGAATTGTGTGTTTTCTGATTTTTTTTTCATTCTCCAATAACCTTTATTACTGTCTAGTTTCTGGATGCTTTGGGGTCTATGACATTAAGGTGGCATGCACCACCTTAATGGTTGTAGTGGAGGAACCATTATCCTCATCTTCATCCCTATATTCAACATCATCCATTCTTCTGCTCTTTTATTTTGTCTTGACTTGGATCATGAACTCAGGGTCTGAACACTGTCCCTGAGCTTTCTTGCTCAAGGCTAGCACTCTACTACAGGTAGAGCCACAGGTCTATTTCTAGATTTTTTATGCTTAATTGGATCTGACTCTCATGGAATTTCCAGCCTGGATTGACTTTGAACCACAATACTTAGATCCCAGCACCCTGAATAGCTACACTTATTGGCATGAGCCACCTCGCCATTCTCTCTTCTACATGCCATAGTAATTCAAGCTGTGTCCTGATATTGAATAACCTTGCAAATGTATTTTGACTTTATAATTTTGTCCATTACTAAGACAGTTTCTTGACCTAAATACCTTGCTCTCTTACCTTATTACAACGGCTTCCAAGATTCCTATCTAATAGGAATTATTTCCAGTAAGTTTTGATTACTTATTGTTGTTGGGTCACTTAGCAATGAATTTTTTTTGCTCATCTTTTAACTAAGTTTTTTTTTTAAATTGAATGAACTTAATACTCAGACTGGTTTACTTTGCTTTTTCTACAAACAATCAAAATGGTGAACAGAAAGGTTAATTGTGACACTAGGTTAGGTGCACATGATTTATGCCTATAGTCTAAGCTAATTTGGAGGCAGAAAATGAGAGGAACTTATTTTGAGGTCATGCTGGACAAATTGCTCAAAAAAATGAATAGCTGTGTGCGGTGGTGTGTACCTGACTACAAAGTGAAGTGTAGGTAGGAAGGGTAGGTACACACCAGTCTAAGAAAAAAGTACCAGAGCACAAAGGTGCTTGGAGAACATTTTATGTGGTGGTAGAGTGCCTTCCTTGAAGATAGAGTCTTGAGTTCAAACTCCTAAATATTAAGATTTTAAATACATGTGCAAGGTCATGGTTTCATGGAAGCATTCTGCACATATCACAAATACTTCTACTTAGAGTTAAAACTAGAATTTACCTGATTACAACAGATGCAATGTGAATGTACAGAGGGAAATTGGAAAAAGCAGTAAAGATATTAGTGTAAGTGCAGAGCCACTTCTATTCAAAATGGCAAGTATGAGGCTCCTTGCTGAATTCAAAAGAGTAGGAACAGTATTGAGCTTTGGAATCAAATACAGAAAACTTGTAGAGCATACCTGGAGAGCAATCCTTGTAATTGGTAATAAGGATCAAAATAGATTTTAAAATAATCAAATGCCTAAAATCATAGATTAGATCTTATTTTATATGTAAACTTCCAAATGCAAACAAAAAGGCCAACAAATGCATAAAAGAACAGTAGCAAGTCTAATCTTTAATAAATCATCAATTTATGGCTTTTCATATACATGTACACACAAAAAATAACAACAGTCCAATTATGAAGACTTAATTAAACTCTAGGAGTTAATGCTTATTATAGGTGTGTTTTTTAGGGGGTATTGAGACCATCAATTTTTCCTATAAAGAATTGACTGCACTAAATATTCATATGTGAAGAAGCCTGAATATTTTCCTAGCTAAAACATTTCTTGAAGAAAATAAAAATCAAACAAAAAGTTGTCATGAACTTCAGTATGTTTAAATATTTTCATTTTATTTTTTAAACTTGATCTAAGTTTCATGAATTTTACAGAATATCTAGAGCTGTTTCAATTATAAACATAAATACTATAGCTGGAAATACCACCTCATTTTATAAAATTTTGATTGATTTAGTCAGATATTACCTAAAATAGTCTTAAATTACATCATTGTTTGTTTTCTGTCTAAAAAAGTGCACTCTTTTTCATATTTATATTCATGAACTATGTCTTTTGTTCAGTTCTAATTATATTTCTCTCTAAAATTCTTACATTGGTTTCTAAATATGATGATAAAACATTCTAATCAGCTGGGGATTACCAGAGGATTATGGAGGATAGAGGAGCTCAATACAAATCAATACAAATGTCAGTGCTTCAAGCTGTTTCAGGAAAGAAATACAATACTCCTTTCTGATTTACATTTTAGGATTATTATACTTGTATTCCTTTAAAATAACTACTGGAGCAGCGATCTGCATCATTCTTAGAAAGACTACAAATGCACACAAATGACAGTTATTTTTACATATTAAATGCTCATAAAATGTGATTTATAATCAGCAGTGCTTGGTAAATTGTGTACATGGGACTTCTATACACATAGCAACACTTGCTTAAGACTTCTTCTGACTTGAAATACCTGTCAATATACCATCCAATGACAATTCTGCAATGCAATTGTTTTTTGCATACTAAGTAAGTTTCCAATGAATTGTTTTTATTTTTACCAAAACTTTTGACACTCTGGCTAGAAATTAATTTACTTCAGCCCTAGTATATTTGGTTTTTGCCGACAAGCTTCTGCCTCTTAGGTTGCACATAAAAAATTTCATGAAGTTGCTCTTTATCCTTTAATAATTGGTTTTCCAGAATTTCCCACTTCCATCTATTAATTCTATCTTTAGTCAAGAATTTTTTATCTCTAGTTCAATTTCCTCTTGTGTAAAATCAAGAAGTAGAAATAATTTGCCACTGTCTCTGCATTTCTAACATTTTATATTTCATACTTACATTAAAATAATCTAACATTTTATAATATAATAAAACCATAAAATAGCATATGATATATTACTATAATTAACTAGGATTTCATAGACTTTATGTTATACTACAAAACGCTTCTTATGGTCTTATTAGCTACTATAGGAATTATATAACTTGAAAATCCAAACTAAAAAGATCAGTCCAACAACATGCAGAGTTTGACAATAGAACAGGTTGTGTTTTTGTCAACATCAGCCATTTTCACACAACCTTATATTGAAAGTATTGCTTTGTTCTGCCATATTGTGCTCCAAGTATAAAGATAGATATATAGAAAAACTGAAAAAGAAACACCCAAAGTAAAATGAATAACCTCTTATTTCCATTTCTTGTAGTTCATTTTGAAAAGCATAATTTTATATGATCATATGCACATAGCTAATGAGCCCTTGTGATCTCCTAAGAATATCCTATTCTCACTGTGTGAATGTTTAGAGTCCTGTTTAACGTATCATGTCCAAGTGTCCTTCTTTGTCTTTTACTATCCATTGTGTTTACTTGTAGATTTATAGGCTCATTCAACTTACTACAAAGGAGGGAAACAATGCAACCTAGATTTGTTTGGGTCTGGCTTACTTCCTTTATTGTTTTGTTTTTGTTTGTTTGTTTGTTTTTGTTTTTTGTTTTTTTGGCCCGTTAGTGGGGCCACTTCTGGCTTTTTTCTTCTTGCTTATGTGGTACTGAGGAATCGAACCCAGGGCCTCGAGCATGCAAGGCAAGCACTCTACCACTGAGCCACATTCCCAGCCCACTGGCTTACTTCCTTTAATATGTTTTTTTCTAAGTCTTTCCATTCCTTTGTAAATGGGGTAGTGCCATTTTTTTCTAATGGAAGCATAGAATTCCATTGCGTTTTACTATTTTTCACCTTTTGTTACTGTTTTTTTTATTTCTGTACCTTTTGTCTTTTATGTAACTTCATCTGATTTGGGGAGGGGAAGGAGAAGCACAGTGGAACAAAGGGTTAACTAATTCAGCAATGATACTCATTAGCTGCTGTGTTGAAAATGAACTATACAACTTTTGGGGGAGGGGTTTGGGGGCAAAAACTGGGATAAAAACGAGGAAAGAGGTGAAATTGTTAAAAAAGAAATGTACTCAATATCTCACTTATGTAACTGTAACCACTCTGCACATCACATTTACAATATTAAAAAAACAAACAAACAAAAGAAAAATCCACCCAAAAATTCCAAAAAAGTAGGTATATAGAAATCTATTTCCTACTCCCAATTAACCTTCATTGTTTTAAGGTAGAGATAAGAATAGAATGCTTCTTTGCTTGTTTTCATTATTCTTTGTCAATATTCAGGGTTATGGGTTTCCTAGTTTATAACTGGGCCTTAATGACATTGAAGAATACTAGTGATTGAAATTAGGAGACATATACTAAGTTGTCTAAATTCCAAACAGACTTCTTCTTTCTTTGTTTTGTTTCAGGAACAAACCAATACTCATTGACTCAGAGTTAATCACAGCAGACATTACGATAATTTCTTTCTGAATCACATTTCATTGTATCAGTTTCCCAAAATGGCTTTGTGGTAAATCTCAGATCTGTATAAAATCTAATGACACTTCTAAGATAATTTTATCAATTGATCAGCATTTAGAGAAATGATTTAAACAAAATAACAACTTTGATGCAATAAAGTATGAAAGTATTAAACTCTATGTAGTAAAACATATAATGTACATTATGTACATATATCTGTGTTAGTGTGTAACCTCAAACCATTTTCTCTTCCCCTTCCTCTTCATCTACTAGCTCTTGTTCCTTTTTCTTCTCTGCTTGTGTTCAATCTTGTTTTCCTCATATATTAATGTACCTCATTTCATGACAAACTCCTTAAGCCATCTTTACTCTATTCCATGACAATATTTATTAGCACAATAGTCATTACCCATAATTATAAAGCTCACTGTAATGTCTTCATACATGCAATGTGTAATCATCATGTCTAATCCCCTTATATTCCTGCCATCCCTTGCTAGTTATTTCTGTAGTTCCAAGCCAATATTTATTTTTTTTTACTTTCCATATTCTCCATGAGAGAGGATATATGCTACTTGGTGATGTTTTTCTTACAGTATTTTCTTCCTGGTCAGTGGATTTCAGATGTTAAATTGCCTTATTTATGTATAAAATCTAGTTGATGTGTAAGGCCAATTTGTATTTCTTGTTATTTTTCCCTTTTGTATAACTTATTTTATTTTAAAGTAGTATACATTTGTGAGAAAGAGAAAGTTTCACTATGATATTCCCATATATGCACCATGGTAAGCATTGAGAAAATCATTTTCTTTTTAAAGATTTTTTATTAGCATATGATAACTGTACAGATGTTAATTATGATTTTGCACACATACAAGTAATACATGTTGATCATATTTAGCCCCCTCTGTTACCTCTATTACTCTCTCCATCCCTTATTATTTTTTTACAACTTTAATGGTTGTTTTTTTTCTATTTATTAGTTTATATAATTTTACTGTAATTAAGTGATTACATATATTTCACAAATTCCACAGTATTGTGAGGTAGTGATACAGTCACAAACACATTCTAACCTTCATGTGGCAAATTGTTATTATCATGGTTTATAAAGTTTGTGAGTTCTATGAGCTTTGACAACACAGCTATTTCTTCCACATCAGGTGGTATATACATTTCTTTACTTTTGCTTAGTGTTAGCTGTTCCCTCTTTCCTGCTCATTCCCTCCCTCCCATCTTTGCCCTTGAGTTGCTTAGCTCCTTTTCATCAACGCCCGCCCCTCTGTTGTATGTTTACCTGTTTCCCTCCTCCTCCTAGTTTCCCTCAGATGTGCGCATATACCATATATGTGGTCAACAGCATGGGGTCATTTAGTAATATGACTGGAGGTCCTTTGTTTCTCGACTCCTGTTTACTTTGTTGTATCTCCTTACATTTTGTATTTAACATCCACATATCAGGGAGATCATGTGCTGTTTGTTTCTTTGCTCTTGGCTTACCTCACTCAAAATCTTTTTTTCTAGTTCCATCCATTTCCCTGCAAATGCCATTATTTTGTCCTGTCTAATGGCTGCATAATATTCCCTTGTATATAGGTACCACAATTTTTGGATGCATTCATCTGTAGTGGGGCATATGGGTTGTTTCCATATCTTGGCTACTGGGAACAGTGCTGCAATGAACATGGAGGTGCATGAGTTCTTGTATCCTGGTTCCTGTTGCTCAGGGTAGCTACCTAGGAGTGTTATGGCTGGGTCATAGGGGAGGTCAATATTTAGCTTTCTCAGGTACCTCCACACTGCATTCCTATCAGCAATGCAGTAGGGTTCCTTTCTCTCTGTATCCCCACCAGCATTTGTCATTGGCTGAATTTAAGGTACAGGCCATTCTGACTAGGGTAAGGTGGTATCTAAGGGTTGTCTTTATTTGCATTTCCTTCACAACCAGGGATGGTGAACATTTCCTCATGTCTTTCTTTGCCATTTTTATCGCTTCTTCTGAGAAGTCTCTCTTTAGTTCCCTTGCCCATTTAGTAATTGGTTTATTAGGTTTGGGAGGGATTAGTTTCTTGAGTTCCTTGTGTATTCTGGATATTAACTCCTTGTCTCATATATTGCTGATAAATATTTTTCCCAATTAGTTGGCTGTCTTTCTTGTTTGGTTTCTGTCTTTAGCTGTGCAGAATTTTTAAATTTTATTTTAGGGTAGTCCCATTTGTTGAGTCTTTCTCCAATTTGTTGCGACCCTGGGACTCTGTTCAAGAAGTTCCTGCCTGTGCGTATAAATTCAAATGTCTTTCCTACTCTGTCCTGAAGTAGTTTCAGAGTTTCAGGTTTATACTAATGTCTTTAATCCATTTTGAGTTGATGTTAGTGCATGGTGATAGGCTGGGGTCCACTTTTAGCTTTTTGCATGTGGCCGCCCAGTTTTCCCAGCACCAGTAGTTGAAGAGGCTATGCTTCTTCCACTGAATGTCTTTGGCTCCTTTGTCAAATATCAGCTGACTGTCAGCATGTGGTTGTATTTCTAGATCTTCTAATCTATTCCACTGATCTTTGGGTCTGTTTTTGTGCCAGTACCAAGCTGTCTTTGTTATTATGGCTCTATAGTAGAGTTTGAAGTCCGGTATAATGATCCTTCCCGTGTTTATTTTTTTTTTCTTCCTAGAATTGCTTTGGTTATTCTAGGTCTTTTGTTGTTCCATATGAACTTTTGGATTGTTTTCTCTATTTCAGTAAAGTACATCATTGGATTTTAAGGGGAATTGCATTGAATTTGTATATCAATTTTGGTAGTATGGCCATTTTCACTATATCAAGAGATAGAGACTAAGAGCACTATAAATAAAATTAATAAAACAAAAGGCAGGTTTTTTGAAAAAAAATCTATAACCTCTGGCAAGGTTAACTAAAAAAAGAACATAGGAAACCCAAATAAATGAGATCTGGGATGCCACAGGAAAAATTACAACAAATATCCAAGACATCCAAACAATTATAAAGAACTATTTCCTAGAACCTATACTCACTAAGGAAGGAAAACCTAGCAGAAATGGATGAATTTTTAGAGAAATACAACTGAACCAAGAAGAAATAAATCAAACAAGCCAATAACAATGAGATAGAGAAAACAATCAGAAGGCTTCCAGTAAGGAAAAGCACAGGCCCAGATGGATTCATCACAGAATTCTATAAGACCTTTAAAGAGGAGCTAATACCAATACTGCTCAAATTCTTACAAGAAATAGAAACAGAGGGAGCTATACCAAACTTATTCTATGAAGCCAATACCACACTCATCCCCAGAACAGGCAAAGACCCAACAACAACAAAAGAACTACAGACCAATCTCCTTGATAAACACAGATGCAAAGTCCTCAATAAAATTTTAGCCAACAGAATCCAGAAACATCAAAAAAAATCATACATTATGATCAAGTAGACTTCATCCCAGAGATGCAGGGTTGATTTAACATATGTAAATCAGTATATGTAATCCATCACATCAGCAGATCCAAGATAAGAACCACATGATTATCTCCATTGATGCAGAAAAGGCTTTTGATAAAATGCACCATTCATTCATGTTAAAAGCTCTGGAGAAAATAGGAATAGAAAGAACATTCCTTAAAAATAATAATAGCCATATATGACAGAACAATAGCCAATATTATACTTAATGGGGGGGAAAACTACACCAATTATCCTAAAAACAGGAACAAGACAAGGATGCCCACTCTCACCACTTCTCTTCAATATAGTTCTGGAATCCTTAGCCAGAGCAATAAGGCAAGAAAAAGGATCCACATAGGGAAGGAAGAAGTTAAACTATCCCTTTTTGCAGATGACATTATACCTCAATGATCCCAAAACTCCACCCCCAAACTTTTAGAGCTTATCAACCACTGCAGCAAAGTAGTAGGATACAAAATTAACCCACAAAAATCAGTTGCCTTTCTGTATACCAACAACATACAAGCAGAAAGGAAAATCAATGAAACAACCCCATTCACAATAACCTAAAAAATATTTAGGAATTAATCTAACCAAAGATGTAAATGAGCTATTTATTGAAAACTATAAAAGCCTAAAGAAAGAAATCATAGAGAACACCAGAAAACGGAAAGACCTACCATGTTCTTGGATAGGCAGACTTAATATTATATTTATTATTTTATTTATTATTTTCTTTTTCGTTTTTTTTTTTTTTTTGGTAGTCATGGGGCTTGAACTCTGGGTTTAGGTACTCTCCCTGCACTCTCCAGCTCAAAGCAAGCACTCTACCGCTTGAGCCACAGTGCTACTATCGGTTTTTTAGTGGTTTATTGGAGATAAGAGTCTCATGGACTTTCCTGCCTGGACTGACTTTGAACAGCGATCCTCAGATTTCAGCCTCCTGAGTAGCTAGGATTACAGGCATGAACCACTGGCACCTGGCTATTATATTTATTTTTAAATGAACCTGATTTTACATTGCAGGGCCTGGAAGAAGTTTCTGACTAGAGTAGAAGTAGATGGGAAGTACCATAGTTTTTCAGACAAGCTCATTTTTTAGCACTGAAGGTCTGCCCTTCTTTAATCAAAGGCTCTCTTCTGCTATACTAACATGACATTATTCTTATAGCTCACCTTTTGAATCAGGCAAGATCCATAGAAGTTATGCCTGCCAACGCATCTAACTTTATTTCTCAATGTTAATGAAAGTGATTTTTAGTCCTTTTTAATTCCTTCTGCTTTTGCTAAAATCTCCAGTACCAGGCCCTCTTTCTCTCTCTTCTCTGTCTTTCTATTCATTATTTCCATGTGTGTAAATTCCACTGAATATGTATGCTTTGGGTAACTTGTATTTTCTGATATGTAAAATATATTTGTGTCCAAATATATTGGCATATAGTTATGCTTGTGCTAGTATGAACATATATACTTTGCATTAAAATATATATGCTAATATACAAAATTTATAAAAATGCAAATTTTAATTTATCCAGAAATAGCAAATAACATGACTGAGGTGCATTTATTTCATAAGGCTAAATGTAGGTGTTACAGTTCCAGTTAACCTTGTAAACTCTTTTTGGACAACCTGTGCATATGTGTTTCTCTTATTTGTTAACTTATTTAGCACTACATAGCAAAAATCAGAAAAATGTAACCATTTGAGTGTAAAAAAGATACATTTGAAACTTTCAGATTAACATAGCAAATAAAAAATAATTCAATGCTATCACATTTCTGCCAGCAATATTTTTTCTTGTATATATATATATATATATATATATATGTATGTATGTATATATTCCATCAGCTTCTAATGCAAAGTGATTTGAAAATACTTATTAAGAACCAGTAGTGCAATATTATTATCTTGGTATGGAAGCAATACATTCATCCAGATTTTATTACATGAAACTTTCAGGATATAATCTTACTTATGTCTGGTGGCTTCAGATTAAAACTTAGCTCAAGAGTTTGTTCCTATGAATATATTATTTACAAATTATTTAAATTCATATGTACAAATTTGATTTAGAAGTCAATAAAGCGAAATCTCATGTTTTCAGCCTACTTTTAGTGTTCTCTAGATAGGGTAGGGCTTGTAGAAAAACAATTTTGTAGGTTTTAATATTTGTATATTGAATCAAAAGTGCTGTAAAATCTGTCCACATTTTTAAGTGTCAAAATTTATTGCTGAGCATATGTACTAGGTAATTTTAGTTCTTTTTTTTCCCTCTCAAATCAGTACTGGAAGTATGTAAGAGACTTGTAGTGACATAATTAAACAGACCATTTTCCAAGTTTCCCACTTCAATTATTCCTAAATGCACATATTTTAAAGGAGATATTTAAAAGTATGGGCACAGAGATGAGTTTAGTGAGATTTTAGAGGAGTTAGAACAGTTCAAAGGATAAATCTCATTTGTTAAAGAATTAAACATATTATAATATGTATAATATGGATTTTTAGATAGTAGAATGTATTGTGTTAATATAGAGATGCATTTTTTTGGTGGTCGTGGGGCCTGAACTCTGGGCCTGGGCACTCTCCCTCAGCACTTTAGCTCAAGGCTAGCACTGTACCACTTGAGCCACAGCACCACTTCTGGCTTTTTCTGCTTACATGGTCCTGAGGAATTGAACCCAGGGCCTCATGCATTCAACGCAAGCACTTTACCACTGAACCACCTTCCCAACTCCACATTTTATTTTTTTAATGTTATAGAAACCAAACATGCTATCCTATCTATTATAAGAACACCAAGTAAGGAGTTCCATCATGATATCTCTATACACTCATGTCATCTACTTTAAGTTTATTCACCTCCTTTGTTGCTTTTCCCTTTCTCTCCCCATATTCTTGGTAGGCTCACTTCTAATTTCACTGCTGTAGTTTTTGGTTGTTGTTGTTTATCTCTAGCTCCTCAAAATGAGAGAAAACATTTATCTTTGAAGGGCTGTTACACAAATATAATTTTTTCCATGTAGCATGACTGAACTTTCTGATAAATACAAAGCAGCTTATTCACTATTGGACTATACTCAGCATTAAAAATAAAAGTATTACGGATACATGTAGCAAACTGAGTTGTCTCAAAATAATGTTTAAGAGACTTAGAAAATTGAAAGATCCTTGAAAATCATAGTTTGAGAGAATAAATATTGTTAGAATGGCAATAGTCCTGAAAATGATGAACAAATACAATTCACATACAAATTCCAAAGACATTGATTCATTTTGCCTAATTGTGAACTTGGCCTAAAACAAGTCATAGGACATGAATGTAAAATTATTCCCAACCTTGAATCCCAGAGTTCTTCCATCTTCTATCTTCAAAGCTTGATAGTTTGTATTATAAACATCTTCAACATCTCTATTTTCTGTTTTGGACCTGTAGTAAATGGGATGGGTTTTCTACTTTTTTCTACTTTTCTTTTTACTGAGTGTGCTTTTGTTGCATAGAAAAGCTATTAATATTTTTGTGGTGATTTTGTACCTGTAACTTTACAATTTTGTTTCCCAAGGTACTCACATTTATATTGACATCCCTTTTGCTTTTCCTTATATTTGGAGTGTTATTCCTATAAATACCCATATCATATTCTGACTTTTCCTTATACATATATGTCTGATTTATGTAGGCCTTTGGATTGATGTGGAAGATTGATGGAATGCAACATTCTCTGGCAGCCAACATAAACTCTTGAGGGTTAAACCTTTACCCCTCATTGGCCATCATCATTGTATTCCAACTGCAAGCTAACTTCCAAGTATGTAGTGCTATCTATCCATGTCAAAAAAGTTGCAAAGAAATAACATTATGATGCCTTTATATTTATGTTTTAAATTTATTTTGAGATTAGGTACAAAGTAATGTTGATTAATGTTAATGCTAGGCATTTATCTTGTAGATAATAGAAGTATATGATTTTTTTAAAATATGAGGTTTGCTAAAATGAAATACAGGTACAGGCTGGTTGGTATAATGAAGTTGCATACATCGGGAGTACAAATGAAGCAGAGAGACACCTATTATATCCAGATTACCTCAAGTTTCTTGATAAAAATCAGTCCAGAATAACAAAATGCTGAAATAAGGATCGAGGTTGACCCATTGTAACAATGAGGTGTACAAGACACTTATGTTGGAAACGAACTTTACAACTTTGGGGGAGGGGAGGGAAGGGAGAAGTTGGGGAGCCAGGGAGGGAAGGGATGGTAGGGGAAAAACAAAGTAGGAGGTAACAATGCTCCTTAGGAAATGTACTAACTCATCTAACTGTAACCCTTCTTATAGTATTTTTACAATAAAAAATATGTACCAAAAAAAACCAGTCCAGAACTGTTCTCCACTGTTCTATCTCCACACAGAAGCATTCTTCCTTTTCCCCTCACTGAATTACTCTTAATATTTCTTCAGGATGTTTTCTCTGTCAGAGAACTTATTCTTGATGGTCTTTGGTGAGGGGTTTTAAAAATCTTGTAATTTTGATGTGATTTGGCCAAGACTTTTGTGGCAATATAGTAAATTGTAAAGAAAAAAATACGCTCATATTGTGTCTACAGCTACTAGAAATGAACTTATTGATGATTCTAAGGGAAATTAATAGTGGATGTATATTGAAATATTTGATTAAAAACTCCAGAATTTTTTTTGTTTTCCTTACAAATAATACACAGATAGGGAAGAATAGAGGAAAAGATAAAACTAAGTGAGGCTGAAAATAAACAAATGTTACCATCTCTTGACTAATGCACACATAAAAAGATGTGAAAAGACTACATTATTGATTAAATCTGTCAGAGTTCATAAGAAAAATTTCATAAAATTATGTATTGAAAATTATTATTTGGATAATAAAACTAAATGAACCTAAACTATTGATTTTCTTCCTTTTACAATTACTAACTTATTTCATTACCAGCTATCTTTCGATTTCTTAAATATTGTGCTCTTGGCATATTCGTAATTTTTCTTTGAAAAATAATATTAAATTTTGAATTATAGATATTTATTGCCAAATGTTTAAAATAGTGTCTGTCATTTCTTTATATATTTATTGCGTATCCTTTTAGGTTTATTCTTTGCACTCTTATGTATTTTGTATTTCCTTAAATAACACTAACTCCAGAGTGAAAAGTAACTTTAAAATATAAAAAGTTTTACCCTCTAAAGATTCTTTAGCTTACCTACTAACACTTGGTTAATACAAAACTTTGATCTTTCATACTATAAAAAAAAACACAAAAGATTGTGATTGTTTGTAAGTCCTGAAGCTTCCATAAGCTTAAAAATATTTTGAGAGTTCATTCAAAAGCTGACACTATTAGAAAAAAGACCACTAACCTAAGAACTTTAATTAAGCAGATGACAGTAAGAAATAGGATGCTTCTACCCAAGACAACAGGTAAGATTATATTTGATTACATTTCTGCCATCTTTTAGGTTCATTTTCATTCACCTGTAAAAGACTTTTTCTTATGAGGGAGTGGTAACAGGTTTCACAAAGAAATATACTCATTATCTGACTTATGTAACTGTAACCCCTCTGTATATCACCTTTACAATAAAAACGTTTTCTTTCTCTTACATCTGATTGCTCATATTCATTTCCTCCTCCTCATCAAATATTAAAGGAGTCTTGTTAGACAATTTAAAGGACAGATAGCCTTCCATAAGTTCTTTCTCATGATAAGGAGGAAAATGAAGTTTAGTTTTGGGGAAAATAATAGACCACCACATATTCTTCAGTTATTTGCTGTAATTATTCAGATCAACATAGGAAAAATGTCTGTCTCAAGGGACAAAGAATCAGTTAAGAATCAGTATGGAAGCATATCTAATTTTCTGTTGACAAAAAAGGAATATGTAATTAGTGACTTGCCCCAGAACTTTGTGAGCTCTAGTATGTTTTGCCTTTAATGTGATTTATGGGAATTTTACTGTCTTGATTAGTGTAGGAATTTATGTTGATCTGCTTTTCTTGACATTAACCTCATATATTACTAATCAGGAAGTAGAAATACCATAGATACATATATATATATATATATATATATATATATATACTGAAACCACTGGAAATCCTGATTTGATTAGGCATAGCTACTTTCTTGCCAGACTGAGAGAATATTGATCACAAAGCAGAAGAAAAAAATACATGATGGCCCATTTGCATTTTAGAGGAAATCAAATTTTGAATAGGATACGGTACCATCTTTGGGCATACTGATTAAAATCTATTTCCTTTATGGCTAGAGGATTTGAGCATTTCTTCATGTGTCTATTGGCCCTTCTTATTTCTTCTTCAGAAAAGTCTCTCTTTAAGTCTTTAGGGCACTTAGGAATCGGGAAGTTGTTTCTTTAAAGATGTGTTGTGGAGGTTTATTTTTTTTAATTGTGAAAATACCATACAGAGGGGTTACAATTACATGGGCAAGGTAATGAGTGCACTTCTTATCAAGCATTGTTGCCTCCTCCTTTGCTTCCCTTTACCATCTTTACCTTCCCTTCCTTCATCTCCCCCCTTTACCGCCACCCCCCCCCCGCCGCCATTGTTGCAATGGGTCCACCTGTATCCCTATTTAAACAATTGGTTTTTTCCCTTCCCCTCCACAAATTATACCAACATCAAGTACAGTGAAAACAGGGGTTATACCCGTGCGGGAGGGATATACAAAGCAACAAAGAAATCACCTTATAATTATGTTAGACACAATAGCAAGAGAGTTCTAAGAATATTTTAAATATGAGGCCCTTGTCTGTTATATGGCTAGTGAAGATCTTCTCCCAATCTTTGGGCTTTCTATTGATCTTGCTAGCTATGTCCTTTGCCATGCAGAAGCTTTGCAGTTTCATGCAATCACATCTGTCCAACCTTTCTTTGATTTGTTGTGTTTCTGTATTTTATTAAGAAAAATTTGGCCTGTGCAAAGGAGCCCTAGAGATTCTGCAATTCTTTCCTGCAATGTTTTCAAAGTCTATGCTTTTACTTTGAGGTCTTTGTTCCATTTGGAGTTGATTCTGGTGCAGGGTGATATATAAGGATATAGCTTTAGTTTTCGAAAGGTGTTGAACCAATTTTGTGAGCACCATTTGCTGAAGAGGCGGTCTTTCTTCCATTCTATTTTTAGCTATCTTATTGAAGTTTAGGTGGGTATATGTCTGTGGGTTCAAATCAAAACAACATTGAGATTCTACCTCATCCCAGTTATAATGGCTACAAGCAAGAAATCTAATAACAACAGATGCTGGAGGGGATGTGGCCAAAGGGGACCCTACTACATTATTGGTGGGAGTGTAAACTTGTTCAAACACTTTCAAAAGCAGTACGGAGTTTTTTCAAAGGACTCCACAGAGAGCTCTCCTATCACCCAGCAATCTCACTTCTGGGCATTTACCCAAATTATCACAAACAAGGCCATACTAAAGCTACCAGCACAACTATGTTTATTGCATTATTATTAACCATAGCTAAGATATGGAACCAACCCAGATGCCCCTCAGTAGATGAATGGCTCAAGAAAATGTGGTATATTTATACAATGAAATTCTATGCTTCTATCAGAAAGAATGGCACCATCCCATTTGTTAGGAAAAACTATATTAAGTGAAGTAAGCCAGACCCAAAGAAACATAGATCCCATGGTGTCCCTTATTTGCAATAATTAATATACGTCTAGGATACTTTTACCAGACAAACAGAAAAGGTCAAAAGCTATGTACATATAACCATATAAGATGATGCTAAGCAAAATGAACTCCAAGATAGGGACAAAAGTGCTTTTTTTTCTTGTTGCTGTTGATTTTAATGTATTATGTGATTTTTTTTGTTTGTTTTATATGTTCTTCCCCCATGGTCTAACCCCTGTTTTCACTGTATTTGATTCTGATATTCTTCATCTTGTATATACATTTTTCTAATTTGATGAGGGAAAGGGAAATAAAAAATGCTGAAACAATGATTCAGGTTTACCCATTGTAACAATGAGATGTACAGGATACTATGTTGAAAACAAACTTTACAGCTTGACAGGAGGAGGGAGAAGTTGGGGAGGTTGGGAGGGAGAGTAGGAGTAAACAAAGGAGGGGGTAACAATGTTAGATAGAGAATGTACTCATTACATTACTCATGTAACTGTAACCCCTCTATACAGTATCTTTACAATAAAAAATATATAAAAAACTGTTTCCTAGAAAACCTTGGAGCTTTCAGTCATATCTCATGCAAAAAGCTGACCTTAAATCACTGGCTCTGCAAGTTGCTTGATCTAAAACTTTGGCTTCATGACCCAGTAACTCATGTAAAATGAAGTGGTTGTAGCCTCTATAGAGATACTGCATAGACTCTCAGTTAAAGGCTCACTGTCCTGGGAATCCCGCACAAACTATCATGCATTTGGTGAAATCTGGAATTGCTGGTAGTTGCTGGTAGAATATGAAACCTAGACTATATGACATCTGAATCTTTTTTTTTTCTGAGTCGGTCGTGCAGCTTGAACTCAGGGCATGGGCACTGTCCCTGAGCTCTTCTGCTCATGGCAATGCTCTACCACTTGGAGTCACAGTGCCATGTCTCATTTTCTGGTGGTTAAATGGAGATAAGTGTCTTTTCAGACACTTTTCAGTTGAACTTGTCAGCCTGGGCTGGCTTTGGATTGATCCTCAGATCTCAGCCTCCTGAGTACTAAGATTATAGGCATGAGCATCTGGGGCCTGGAATCATTGTTTAAATCTTACACATAACCATAACTACAAAAATGAGTATTAAGATCAAATTAAGTTAAACAGAATCATTATAAATCATGATTTAATACTAGTGATTTCTTTAGTCTCAAATATTGTATTCTGATGATTTGGTTATACTTGAATTGTACTTTTAAAAGTATACTTTTAAAAGTCATATCATATCAAAGTGAATGATTTCTAAAATATGAGTTTACTCTGAATAATCTTCCAGGTAGCTGGTAAAATGACACCTCTAGGGAAAACTTTAGGCATATCCACATGTCTACTTAATATGGTCTAAAGTATGGACTTAAAATCATTTAGAAGAGCTAAGTGTTTTTTCTGCTGCATAGAAACTTAGAGAAGACATGAGTGGAAATAAATCATAGTAACATGATATAGATGAATACCTAGAATGTGCACAGACTATGAACATTTTGTGTCCTCTGTGAATGCCCACCAGAAAACATCCATAAAAAAGAAATGTTCTTCATTTTTACATAAACAGGTGGCCAGCCCTAGGAAAATTAATCAATCTATTTCCTAGTTATCCTAGCTTACTCAATGGGAAAATGGAATAAGTGGTCATGGAGAACAAGCTATTTTAATAAACATAAGTTCTACCACCCACTTATGAAGATTGATAATTATCTGGATATTCTTGTCAATAAATGTTACACGTTGCCATTTCCTGGATGATCAGATAGCTACCAGGTGGCAGATAAATTTTATTACAGCCCTTCCATAATGAAGTGGGAAAACTTTTGTCTTCATACAAGTAACTGCATATTCCAAATATGGGATTTTACTCCCAGTTCCAAGAGCTCTGCCAGCCCCATTATTCACAGATTTACAGAATGTCTCATTCCACTCTGAGGCATTGTCCAAGGGACACAGATGAGGCAGTAGGCAATGCAATCTGTTATTGGACTATTCTATGTTTCACAGGCCGTTGATCCAACAGACATGAGTAGGGACGGTGGTCACTAAATTATTTTGAGTGATAAAGCCCAAATACAAATGGTAAATTGATTTGCTGTCCCAAAATGAGAATAAAGAGACCTGTATTTGGAACCAAGAGGATTAATTGGTATGCTTTTATTCTAACATCTTTCTCAAATGAACTGGTGAATGGCAAATTGCAATAAAAGAGACTGGGCTGAAGGACTCAGCTTGCAAAGGATTTATGATTTGGACAGAATAACCTATGCAGCTGAGGGACTGGCAGAATGCAGAGGGAATATAGAATGAGCAGTGAACTAAGGAAGCCATATGACTATTATGAGCCATAAGGCCATTATAAGTAGGCTAGCTACAACAGTTTTGCTTTACTTTAATCAACTTTTCTGTTTCCTCCTACACATGCAGAATGTAATGATTAATATTCAGATTCTGGTAGACTGAGTTAACACTGTCTTACAAATAGTGGACAATGCTGGGAACTTCATATGTCAAGATAACCAAGCAAGGGACAGCACAGAGAGGCTGTGACATTTTTTTTTTGTCAGTCCTGGGGTTTGAATTCTGGGCCTGGAATTGTCCCTCAGCTCTTTACAAGCACTCTACCACTTGAGCCACACTGCATCTTCCAGTTTTCTGGTGGTTAATTGGAGATAAGAGTCTCACAGACTTTCCTGTCCCAGCAGGCTTTGAACTGTGATCCTCAGATCTCAGCCTCCTGATTAGCTAGGATTACAGGTATGAGCCACTGGTGCTCAGCTGTGGCAATTTTTTAAATTGTCAAGGTGATTTACAGAGGGGTTAGAGTTACATAAGTAAGGTAATAAGTACATTTCTTGTCAAACTTGTTACCCTTTCCCTCATTTTTCTCCTACTCCCCCACCCCAAGTTGTACAGATCATTTCCAACATATTGTCTTGTGGATATCACTGTTGCATTGGTTCTCCCCCTTCTATATTTCAGATAAACGTATATAGAATATCAAGGTACCAGAATCAAATACAGGGACATACTATAGGGGGTATACTATATGGATATACTATAAGGGGAAGAACATACAAAGGAAACAAAAAGAAGTCACATAATACATTAAAAACATCAAAAACAAATGAAATCCTCCTATGTCCATGTCTTGGATTTCATTTTGATTAGTGTCATCTATATAGTCATATGTATATAGCTATTGACCTATTCTGCTCATCTGCTAAGATTATGCTAGAAGTATACTAATTATTGCAAATAAGGGAAACCATGGGACCTATGTTTTTTGTGTGCTTTTCCCTTTGCCTTCTGCCCAGAGAGGATTCTTGAAGGAATTAAAAAAATGGTGTCTCCATCTTCTAGCTTAGAGTTGAATGGGGTCAATGAGGTGGCTAAGTAGGAAATAAGGAAATAAGAAGAATGGCATTGAATCATTTGCTCTCTTAGCTCCTTTCCTGTGACATCAGCATAGGCATGCTCTGTCTTCTCACATGGCTTGGCTGTCTTCTCTTGGGCTGTCTTCTATGTTACTGACTCCTTTTTGCCAATGGTAGCATCCTCTTCACTTTTGCTTCAAGGCTACATAAATAACTTTTCCTCTGTCATCCCTGAATTACTCTATCATACAATATGCTTTTAAAATATAAAGCCTTTCCTTTATTTGTAATGTTTTATATTCTATGTATTTCCAGAAGGAATCTTGGTTGAATCATGGTCCTGCTTTACAATATTATTATTGTATTACACCAAATTCAAAAGCATTTATAATTTAGAGAAAATGACTTAAATAATTGATCTAGAGTGTTGAACAATTATAGACAGTTCTGTGGCTACTAAGATATCTAAACATATCATCTTTTGGATATGCTATAGAAATTATAAGTCTATAAAGGGATATTTACTGAGGAAAAGGAAAAGTATAGTAAACTTATGGGTTAAGAAGTTACAGAAAGTTCCTAATGAAGTCATTGTCTTAGTCTATGTGGAATAAAAGGCAAAATATGGTAGATGATCATGATGATGGTGATAGAATGTTCATGCATAAAATAATAAAATAAACTGCTAATTCCTCTATAATGCATAGATGATATAAAATTGATCTTCATGAAAAATCAAACACCCAGATCTGTCCAAGGTAGATAGTTATACTCTTCAATATATGTTGATGAAATTTAAAAAAAGATTAGGTTATAAAAATCTTATGGTTATTTCCAATTCTTGATTCTGAGTAGAATAGATGACTAATTGGTCTGATAAAATCTATGAAACCTCCAATATGAACTTAACTGTAAATAACAGAAATTATTTATGTGAGTACCAAATACCCTAAAATAAATCCTTGCCTGTGACAGAGTTTAAACCATAAGAAATAGATTAGGAATAAGTGCAGGTTTTCTCAGAACTTCCTAAAATAAAAAATGGGAAAACTTTACTAAAGTTTATCATCTGGTAGTGTCTTGAATTCTTAGCAAGTAATCTGATAGAATTAGGTGACATACAGATTTCCATAATATGGAATATTTTTCATAGACCTGACTTTATTAAATCTTACACAATCTGTAAATAGATGTGCTATTCAAATTGTCCCCATTATTCAATATGGGACCCATGAATCAGAAGGACAAATATATTGTCAGACGTATTCAGCAAGTAGAAACTGAGTGAAGACTTAAGTTAAGCTCCTAAAATTCTAGCATCTACACTGCTTTTCACAGCATCAAGCATTTCCACTCCAAAGTTGCAATTTTCATTTAAAGTGCAGTCAGCACTAAGCAGATAGTAAATTTAGTTTGGGATTAGAGTCTAAGATATTCTCTAATTACAGTAAAACTATTGTAGACATCTTCATTATTCAAACTCTATCATTATCCCATAGTTTTATGTCAGTGAACAATCATATATTGACTTAAAGGAAGATTGCAATTTAAGTTAGTGTCAAGAATTTTCATGTAGCTTTAAACTACAAATTTTCTTCAAATGACAGCAAAGAAATATACTGCGTGAAGCCAAGCATTTTAGTTGTTTTCCAATTAAACAAACACGATTGGATTTGAAGATTTGACTTTACCTAAATAATCGAAGTTATTAGTTCATAACCAGCGGCATGGCTGTGAATTTAGAACACAATCAGGGGCATCACTCAAGCGGAACAGGAACAGCTCTGTTCACATATGTTCTGTTTTAAATGGAACATCCATAACAGCTCAGTGGAGCTCAAAATTACAGCTGAGAAGCGATCAGTTAGCCACCCTCAAAAACTGCATATGAGAAATAGACTGAAAAATTAGTTTCTTAGCATTGACATGTGGCTATGTCATTAACTTCATGGGAATATTGAACGTAGGTGAGCTCCAAAATAAACATTTCAATATACATTAAATATTTAAAGGGAAAATGGAATGCCCATATACTTTTAAAACAAGTTCTGAAGACAATTACAGATGTTAAGAAACTATGAAGTGTTCTTTTATCATCATGTGTGGATCCTTAAGGCAAGAAAGATAATCCAGGAAAAGGCTCAGTTGTTAAAAGAAAAAAATAGTTAGACATGCTTATTATTTACAATTCCTTGTTGATTGTTTCTTTCCCCCCAAACTCCCATCATGTCTAGATATTCATAATATACAATCCTGTAACAAAAAATCCCACAAATTGTATGTTAAAATATCGTATCTTTTAAACAGGAGGTTCCTTTATAGTAGACATCATAGTTTAGTACCAACTAGTTCGTGTAGGTGTTAATTTGATGTTCCAGTTACTTAGAAGAAACAGATTTTTGTAAATAACAGTGCATGGGAGTAGAAATGATGACCAATGGTCTGCTATATTTTTGTAAGCAGTATGCAATAATACAAAGATAATTCTGTGATCTGAGCTCACATGGAACAGCAGCAATGAAAACGGTGAAGGTGAGGAACAAAATACTTCATATGCATGTTTGAAAACAGAATGGTATAAAGTTTTTGACATTAAAGACATAAGAACAGAGGTGAGGGTGATTGAGGGAAATAATGAATTTGATGAGGGGACATTTTACTCATTTATGGACATATAACAGTGAAACCCCTCTGGACAATTAAACTATACTAATACAAATGTAATAAAAAGAATACAGACTCTGAAATGTCAAATCCTAAATAATCCATTTATCTTGTGACTATAAATACTCTTATTCTGAATCTGTTTTCCAGATTTCTATTAAAAACTGAAGACAAATCTGGACACCTGTGGTTCATGCCTGCAATCCTAGTTACTCAGGAGGCTGAGATCTGAGGATCGCCATTAGAAGCCAGTCCAGGCAGGAAAGTCCTTGAGACTTTTATCACCAATTAACTACCAGCAAACTGGAAATGGTGCTGTGGCTCAAGTGGTAGACTGCTGACCTTGACCTGAAAAGCTCAGGAACGACATCCAGGCCCAGAGTTCAAGCCCCAGGATCGATCAAAACCAAACCAAACAAACAAACAGAAAAACCTGAAGACACAAGTATCTGAAGTATCTGATTCGTGGACTTACTTCAAGAAAATATGATATATATATATATATATATATATATATATATATGGAATTCTATGCTTTCATCGGAAAGAATAGCATTGTCCATTTATAAGGAAATGGTTAAACTTGGAAAAACAAAATATCAAGTGAATGAAGGCAGACCCAAAGAAATACAGGCTCTATGGTTTCTCTCACTTGTAATAATTAGCATATCTCTAGGTTAATTCTAGCAGAGGAGCACAATATCTCAATAGCTTTGTACATATGGCAATATAAAATTATGCTAATAGAAATGATCTTCACAATACGGATCCTGGTTTTTCCTTCTTTCTTTCCTTCCTTCCTTTCTGCCTTCCTGCCTTCCTGGCCTTCCCTCCTTCCTGCCTTCCTGCTTTCTCGCCTTCTTTCTTGTACTCTTTTCAATTATTTCTTTTGTCTTCTGTTTTTTTTTTCTCCTTTGGTTTATTCCACTTAGTCATGATTTCTGATTTCAGTACTCTTTCTTTCATATATAATCCGATTTGGGGAAGGGAAGGGAAATCACAGATGCAGGGGGGTGGCGGACAAAGGGTGAACCAATGAAAGAGCGATGTTCACCAGACACTATGTTGGAAATGAACTTTACAACTTGGGAGCAGGAGAGGTGGGGGAAGCAGAGGGGGAGGGGGAGGGAAAGTGGGAGAAAACGAGTGTGGGGTAATACTGTTCGAAATGAAATGTACTCATTATTTAGATAACTGCAAACCCTCTGTACATCAACTTTACAATAAAATTAAATTAAAAAAGAAACCTAAGAAATAAAGCCAAAAAGAAAATATTTAAAAATTATTAATTAATTCTGTATTTACATTTTTTTTGTGGTACTGGGGGTTAAATGCAGGGCTTGAATTCACCAACACACTTAGTCCTGTTGGTTTTAGTTTATTTTTCACCTAGGATCTTACCTTTGCAGAGAATGTTAACTTTCTAAACCTGACTCCCAAATATTTGGCCTCCCAATTTTTTTTTTCAGTTCTAGGGTTTGAACTTAAAGCTTCAAGATTGCTAAGCTTTTGATTTGCCACTTGATCCATACCACTAGCAGTGGTTATTTGCTGGATATACATGAAATCACATTTTGTTTTGGCCCAAACTGGTCTCAAACTAATTCTCCGTGTTTCAGCCTCCTGAGTAGCTAGGGTAACAAGTGTGAGCCACTAGTGTTTAGTTTAAATGCTCTTTAAAAAACAAATATATTAAGAAAAATGTTTGGCAGGTTGCTGTCCTACATACACATATCTGATCTCTGTCATTATTAGTATGTTCATTTAATTAAAGCACATTCTTCAGAGAGCTAACTCAGTGAAAAAAAGTTTTAAGTGTAATTTATATCAGTTAGGCATTGATCCACAATTCCATTCTTTTCTAATTCAGTAAAGGTGAATCTGAGAGCCAATGTCTTCCTATTCTAGGGGAAAAGTACCCAGTAATAAAGTTTCTTGAATTTCACTGCCTCTGATACCAGACATGTTATCAAATATTCATACGATTAATTTCTCTCCATCTTTAATTTTTCTGGTTAAATTTTATCTAAGTGAGGTCTTCTTTGCTACCAAACTTGAGAATTTGTATCTCTCTTTATATATGTCTAAAATTAATCTAACACCTCAGGGAAAAAATCTAATTTTATTAGTTGAAAGTGAAGAAAATGATATCTTGATGTTATTTGTGTTCATTTCCAATAGTGTGCCATTGTTTCTGTTTCTGTTCTAACATGATACTAGATTTTGTGATCTAAATGTTTCAGTTTCCATATTTATAGCTGCCTTCCACAACTTCAAGAAACCTGCTTCTATCTACAATACATCCTTTTTTCCTACAAGTTCAGAATGTGTATGTTTTCACTTAAAAACTGTGAAAATAAATAATCAAGCAAAGACAAAGTTGATGACTAATGTTTAGTGTTGCTTTGCAGTTCAAATATATTTTAAGTAAATTTTACATAGAATGAAATTCCCAGATCTTAAAAATACAATTTAATGTGTCTTGAGGAATGTATACATTCACATAAGAATGCTCTCCATTGTTTTATATTTGTAGATCATTAAAAAAAACTCTCCTTAGAAGATTCCTATTTGTTTCCAGGTAAGTTTCTCAAAGCACTAACCATTTCATATATATTTTTTTCTTGACAGTTTTGTTTCTTTTTTCTGTTCAAGAACCATAGATAAATGGATTTCTGCAGTGCTTCCTCTTCTGTCTCCTGTCACTCAACATTGTGTTCAACAGACATATCCTTTAACCAGAAGATTTGAAGGTTGCTTGTACACAAAATGTGTACAAAAACAAATAGCAGCAGGTCTCATTTTATCTGTCTGTCTTCTAGAAGTTGAGTTGTATCTCCTGGAACAGATAGTATTCTGTTAGCTCCTTAGTCCACTCTGCCTTTACCAAGACTACACATCATCCATACAGAAGAGTAGTATTTTATCAACTTTCATATTTCTTCTATATTTAGCATATATGTTTGTTAATTTGGAGCCATGCTATTTGTCTATCTAATGATAAGTTTTCATTTTCACTAAAGAATTAATATTACAGATACAGCGAAGTAGAAGTGATCATATAATGTGAGTGAGCCTAATATTATTGCAAAATATATGTTTCAGGAAGTGATTTTACTTATAAGGATGTAATAATATATGGGTCTTATTCTCCTCAAAGACACACAACTAAAAATCATGAAATTGTATTAATTTTCATTTTTCATCTATGAGAGGAAGTGTCTTAAATAAAATAACACCAGAAATGCTTTTTAAAAATTCAAAGAAAAAAATTCAAAGAAGAAAATATGATTTTGCAATTTGAATGTTATTAAAATTAATGAAGACTTTAAAAAGAAACAATATGTGATAACGTGAGGAAATTATATAAAATTGTTTTTAAAAAAACTGGATATGATAGCATATTCCTGTAACATCAGCACTCTGGAGGCAGAAATTTAAGGATGACAATTTCTAGGAAAGTTTGGGGAAACAGGAAGGCCCTGCCTCAAAATTAAATAAATAAAACATGTATGACATAGCATTCTGATACCACATTAGAATCAAGTACTAATGGTGATTTTGAATAGATTTTAGCAGAGTTCTTTCCAATATCCAGCAGAATATATTTCTCATGTCAGTAAGCAGTAAGATAATGAAATTATTATTAACAAAGGAAGAAGAAATTATTGTCTTTATAAAATTAATAGTGTCATAAATTGATGACCAAAATGTGTATTATTTCAAACTGGGCCATTTTTTATTTCTTGAAATCTAATAAAGTTGAGATATAAGGACATATTAGAAATTAGCCAAAGCACCTGATCATAATTGCTTACGAAAGATTATTGGTTATGCAAAGCAAATGCAAATGCAATTTTGAAATCTGTAGTTTGCTTTATCACTCTCTAACAGCTTGACTTTCATTGACATCCAGTAGAATACTACATCCAGATAATTAAGTAATATTTTCTATTCCATTACTTCATCTTCCTCTTTCTGTATCTTATTATACTCACTATTCCAACATTTTAAACAAAAACATTTACATGTAGTGACACAGAGAAGTCAAAATCACTGCCATACTAATGCGAAGGTTCACATTTTATCATACATAACACTCTTTTCTGATTGGAAGATTTTAGACATTGTAGGCTACTCGACTGGAAGACTGTAGACATACATTGTAGGCCACGAAGTTGGACAGTCAACTCTCCTGGGCAGCAGGAAAGCAGCTACAGAAAATGTGAGTGAATTGTTGTCTAAACAATTTTATTGATTCACAATTATATTTGATTATCACAAAATTTTATTATCCAACAATATACCATTTTCATCACTATATAAAATTATTTCTAGGTTGTATGCATATAAACTATAGTTTTCTTATTCCTAATTTAAATCTCTTTAAGTATTAATAAAATTGTCACTTGTTAAAAGATATTTCACTCACCTTCTCAATCAAATCTAGTACTCTTTTTCCTGTAACTTCTTGATTCTTAGACGACTACAAATACTTAATGGATCTTGATTTATGTGTCAATCCCCTTTTCCCTCAGAAGACTGAAATAAACTATGGGTTTGCCATCTACTTGACCATAGAACTTTAGAAATAGTATTTCAGCTTGAGAGGAGGAAACTTACCTTGGAAGCAGTGAGAACATCTGGTAGACCTGAGTGTTAAGGAACAGCAAATGAGTGTGAACAAATTTACTAACTTTTGAGCTTTCATTTTTAATCTGGGAATTTAAAGAATATTATGAATTATTATTTAACACTTATTTCTTTTCGTTTCTATTTAACCTCCATTTCTTGCATGTTTTAATGTTTCCATAATGTTAGTACATTACAGTATAAGAGGAAAGGTTAGATCATGGGAATCCAAAATAGGGAGATTTGTATGGAAAGGAGAAGAAAGGGAGAATGTCAAGGGATTATACAATGGGAGTAAATAAAAAAGTTCAATAAACCTCTCAGTATATGTATGATACAGTGATTGTTGAGTGTAGTGCTGTAGTTATAATGTAGTCTCTGCAGACTTGGAACTCTATCCTCACACTAACTTGAGAATTCTTGGACAAAGTCTGAGATAAAGAGATTCCCTGAGCTAATTCACAGCGAGACATTTGAAAAAATAACAAATAAAAAACCCCAAACCAGAAATTCTAGTTTGACCAGATCTCGAAAACTGATATTTCTAGTCTCAGTTTACATGATTACTAATGGTGCTATTCTATCAGAATTTTGTAACTGACATTTATGCATCATATATTACCTAATATTCCTGTCATTTTTACAGCAGCTGCAAATAAAAGCTTCATTGATTTCTATTATCATATCAATGGTATCTTGAGGTTATTTACTTAATTTAATTCCCAATATCTTCCTGCAGTATTTTGCACATAGTTCTTTGCAACATTTTATTATCCAGTATAATCATCATCTCATCAAAGACATCAAAAAATTCAGAGGAAATCTTGAAATAAATGAATTCTGTTTTTCCATAGGAAAAGTAGAGGATACTGAATATGTTCACTGAGCATATTCTTTGATATTGAAGGATAAAATTGACTTCTTTGTCTCCAAAGCACTACTCCAAAGTAAGTTAATTACAATGCTTTATAGGAAATATATTCATTATCTTACTCATGTAACTGTAACCCCTCTGTACAGTATTTTTACAATGAAAAACTTTAAAAATAAAATTTTTTAAAAAAATTTAAAAAAGAAAATAAAGTCTGTAATACTTGGACAAAATAAATTCTATTTCTCCTTTGTGACTTTTAAAGTATAATTTTTGTTGTCTTTTTGGATATGGAAACTTATTTTTTCTTTCTTTCTTTATTATTTTATTTTGTTAGTCCTGGGGCTTGAACTTAGGTCCTGAGGACCATTACCTGAGCCTCTTTGTGCTCAAGGCTTGCATTCTACCAATTGAGCCACTGTGCCACCTCTAAATTTTTCGGGGTAGTTTATTGGCAATAAGAGTCTCATAGATTTCCCTGCCCAGGCTGGTGTCAAACATCAGATCTCAGCTTAATGAATAGCTAGGATTACAGGCATGAGCCACAGGTACCTAGCTTGTATTTATTTAATAAGCAGTTTAATAATTTTTATTTCTGTTATTGCAGACTAAGTAAACCGGAGGGATAATATATGGTATAGTATTCTTAGTTGCCATGATTCTAAAACTCTAGAACAGTGAGGAAAATTTGGACTTCAAAAGTTTACCATTGATTTTATCTACATTTTGATCTGAATAATAAGTATTATTCATAGTATAGGTAAAAGAATGCTTCAGAATATCAATTGGGAAGCACCTAGATCAAAATAGATTTCCCTCTTTATCTTACAGGATCAGTATAGTATATAGTCATCATATATGTAGCTTTTCCTCACATATTTACTATAGTGAATTCATCTTGCTTGTTTCTTTTGTGTTTAATTAACTTTGAACTTCTTGAGGAAAATAATCTCTGTCTTTGTGTTTGTTGATTTATGTTTTAGTATATAGCTAAATGTCTTTCAGGTAGCAAATTGTTCATACTTACAAATAAGACATTAACTTCTTGGTTATATGCAGAAGAGTAATTGAATCTAAACAAGATATTTTTTAAAGCACAATGGACCAGAACTCAGTTTTATAATTGTCTATGTAATTTTTACAACCTTACTTTCTTTTATGTCAAATTATCTCTTCTATATTCAATCTTAAATTACAAATTTTATAAACATTTCAAGTGTTTACATAGATGTAGAATTATATCAGTGTAACCTTAGCTGTCAGTAAAAAAGAAATGTATTAATGGGAGATATTTATAATACTTATGAAGCCACTGTTGGATAAGCTGGCACTAGAGGACAAATGTGGAATTTGAATTCTCATTGCACATTATCATTAAACTTCTTGGAATTCAATATATTTCATTTCAGATGAATTTTGAAGATACATCGTTTGTTGAGTTATTTCTATTGACACATTCAGAGATAAATGTTTTTATTTCTGAATTATATATATGTGCATGTACACATATTATAGTAACTCATAATAAAAGCCTATGCTTTCCTTTTGAAAGAGAAAATAGATCAGTGTCACATCTCTCAAGATCTCTAACAAATAGTTATTTTTCTCTTAAAGCATATAAAACTTCAGTAAAGGTTAAATTACATTGAGTTGATAATAATTCATACTGTCAAATTAATGAAAATTGTTGTATATATTTGAAGCCAATATATTATTATGGAGTTTAGAGAAAAACGGTAATTTCGGTCATGTCAGTAATTGAAATATTTTAATATTAGATATACTACATCTAGATATAATATAAATCAATAACATATTACAACATGTAACAGAAAGTTAGTGGCTCTTCCTAATTTGATTTACCTTGCTATGTCTTAAAAGAATTGTCACTGGGTTGTGGAGATCTGTCAGATTGAGGCATATCTGTGTCCATGCAGAGTACTATGCATGCATGCAGATTTGACCTCACCTTGCCACAGTGCTTTCTTAGCCTTTTTCAGCACTCTTGACCAGCTTTGACACAATACATCTGCAGATAACAGAATTATAAACAATGTTCCACTTACCTTTGAATAAAAATAAGACTACTCTTTTCCATAGTGATTTTTCTTTCTCCTGTTATTGTTTATGAACAGAAAATATTTTCCTCATGTAATCACAGAAAATTTCTTTCTTAAGTAATGATGATCATTTTACCTTTAAATTCTGTTATTAAAAATACATTCCTCAAGAAATTTTGGGCTATATTGAGAATGCAAACATTTATATTTTGATATGTATACAAGTCTAATTAAGTTTGAAATACAGTCAATCAGTAGTTATTGAATCATGATTAGGTAGACCTTTAAAATTCAATAATCACTGATATTGATGTATTTTAAACTCACTAATGAAGAAATAATAACTTTAAAAGGAGTTAGATACCTATTTCAAAATGCAATTGAAGTGCAATCACTACTGAGATCTCATCCAAATTGTTGATGAAATGAAAGAATAGAAAAATAAAATAAAACAAACCCAAATAAACCCTAACATTCAAAATGAGAATGACAAGCATTTTGTCAAAATTGACAACAAATTTGGAGGAACTATAAACAGACTTTAAAAGCTTAACCAAGACTATCCAGTTGTGCTTTCATATTATGAAAAAAGAAAGCCTAAGAAAAGAATGGCTAATTTTGTTGTATATTTCTCAATGCTACCGTCTATCTAAAGCAAATCAGTATTTCACTTCTCTGATGTTGCTTTGGGCAAGAAACCATGTCCTTTTTGTCTTATCTGCTGCCCTTATAAATTCAAGTCAACTCATGTCTGACAAAAACCAGAAAGCTTGAGCAAAGTAACCAGATACATGGTGCTTTACACTTAAATGTTTGGGGACAAAAATCTTTACTTCACCATAAGAAAGACAATTAACTGTAATGAAATAAATAATAACAAAATGTTATCTCATAAAACACACACCATCCATATTGCCATCAGTCTATAAAGTCAGATGTTCAAGATTTGACTGAATGATTAAAATTCTTGAGATAATGCCATGCAAAAGAATTCTCATGTAGTTAATTTTAGGAGATAGAACCTCAAAAACAGTAGAAGTAAAAAATACTTGTAATATCAGCTATCAGTTAATTGTACTTACTCTATGCCAAGAACTGTGGTAGGATTTTTGCAGGATAGATCTAGTTAGATCCTCTTGAAAACTGTAAGTTGGGAAGGGTGATTATGACTCTGTCTTATCAGTCAGAACAAAGGCTGTCAATCAAAGCAAAGACTATTTAATCAAATCAAAACACTGATACTCAGGCAGAATTGACTCAAACTATGTAGGAAATTTCACCTGGTCTGAACCATTATAGACTGTCTTTCTCTGGAATCATTATGATTTGTCATTTCTACCTGTTAAACACTGTAAGGCAGTGGGATGGCCACACAGACTGTGAAAGACAATAATTACAAGAGCAAATAAGAAGAGCAAGGGGTAACAATGTTGGACAAAAATTGTACTAATTTATTTATGTAACTGTAACCTCTCTGTATATCACCTTTACAAGAAAAAAAGATCAACCATGGTCTGATAAAAGAATAGAACACTAAGAAAACCAATGCACAGGAGTGAAAAAGTGAGCCCAGATTTCTTCCCCTGCCCATTGCTGAACCAACCTGACACCTAGTTGCCCTTCCTTTATTGAGGCTAACTCCTCTGGGATTGTGTTATAAATTTCACTTTAGCTAAATTCTGGTAGAGTTATTTTTATGCAATACTTATGTGCAGTGACAAAACCAAAAGGAACAGTTATTCTGTGATGGATTTATTAATTTATATTTTCATTTTCAAAATGTTCTATTACTTTAATAAAATAAATGAAATATTCAATTAAATTCAGAGAAGCTTATTGAGTAAATGTGCACTCAAATACAATGTTAGAAGTTATTAAAGACCTGTATGATAACAAGCAATAAATACTCAAATTTGGGCCTGGGAAGGTGGCTCACTGGTAGAGTGCTTGCCTTGCATGCATGAGGCCCTGGGTTCGATTCTTCAGTACCACATAAGCAAAAGGAAAAAACTGGAAGTGGCACTGTGGCTCAAGTGGTAGAACGCTAGCCTTGAGATGAAGAGCTGAGGGACAGCTCCCAGGCCTGGGGTTCAAGCCCCACAACCGGACTCTCCCTACCCCCACCAAAAAAAAAAAAAGAAATACTCAAATTTGAACTCTGTGAGCTTAAATCAGATGCTTTTTTATTTTGTTTCCGGTCCTGGAGCTTCAACTCTGGGCCTGGGAACTGTCCCTGAGCTTCTTTTGCTCAAGGCAAATACTCCAGCACTTGAACCACTTCTGGATTTTTTGAGTAGTTTATTGGAGATACAAGTCTCACTGAATTTCCTGCCTGGACTGGCTTTGAACTGTGATTCTCAGGTCTGAGCCTCCTGAGTATGTAGGATTACAGGTGTGAGCCACCAGCTCCTGGCTTCAAATCAGATGTTTTTAATTAGTGATTTGAAGAAATGTTTATTAATCTTTCATTTTGTACATATTTTTCAAACGATACTTTAAAATAGCTTTTTGTATGAATTTTAGTTTTGAGTAAGGAAGAATTTACATTATTATTTTGCAGGTCCTTCTCAATTAATAATTGCAAAGTGGGACTTTGAGTATCAATCTGCCTGTTAGTTATTACTACAACTCCTGGCTTTCTTGATAATTGCTGAGTATAAATGACAGAATCATCAGACCTGTCCTATGTGTGCCAATTATCATCCCACAGAGAACCATCAACATTTAAAAAAAAAGTATTTCTACCAATTTATTAAATGCTCATTTGACATCCATTTTAAAAGGTAAATGGCTCTGAGAATCACACAATATTCCCTTGCATTATATGTGAGTTACCATGGTTCATCACATAGTGCCGGCAGACAATTCTGAATTCAAAAGATCCTAAGACTGCATGTTTGAACTATCAAGTTCTCAAGACAAGCTGGTTTGTGTGGATTCTTACTGACCAAAATTCTAAAGGTGAATTTATGTCATTGTTTCAAGAAAACATGAACATTAAAATTCAATGTTAATCTTACCTGAAAGAGTACAACTTCCTTTAAAAAATTAGTTGTTATCATAAAGGTGATGTGCAGATGTGGCAACAGTTACATGAGCTGGGTAAGGAGTACATTTCTTTATGGATATTGTCATTCCTTCCCTTGCTTTCTCTTAGTTTTTCCCTCTCATCCACACCAAGTTGTATAGTTCGTTTTCAACATAGTGTCAATCTAGTGAGTACCACTCACTGCATTTGTTTACCCTTTGTCCCTCATTTCTGTGCCCGGCTCACCTTCCTGAAAATAGATTAACAAAGAAACAAGACAAAAAAAAAACAGCACCAAAGGAAAATAAAGACTGCTTTTTTTAATTTCTTGGAGTTCATTTCAATAAATATTATATGATCAGATGCATATATGTATTAAGCCTTTGTTTTCTCCTAAAAATAGCTTCTTGGGTTTTCAATTCTATTCCATTGTTCCTGGGGTCTGTTTTTGTGCCAGTAACAAGCTGTTTTAATTACTATGGCTTTGTAGTAGAGTTTGATATTTGGTATTGATATTCCTCCAGCACTGTTCTTTCTGTTAAGGAT
The DNA here is from genome assembly GCF_000151885.1 of Dipodomys ordii. Classification (NCBI taxonomy): domain Eukaryota; kingdom Metazoa; phylum Chordata; class Mammalia; order Rodentia; family Heteromyidae; genus Dipodomys; species Dipodomys ordii. The sequence goes on along the minus strand of NW_012267221.1, from coordinate 33,103,188 downwards.
CATTTTTGCTATTCATGGTCTTTTATTGTTCCATATGAATTTTTGGATTGCCTCCTCTATTTCCCTGAAGAATGAGGTTGAAATATTGACAGGTATCGCATTGAATTTGTAGATAGCCTTGGGAAGTATTGCCATTTTCACGTTGTTGATCTTTCCAATCCAGGAGCATGGGAGTTTTTGCCACTTTCTAAGTTCTGTTTTGATTTCATTTTTCAGGTTTTTAAAGTTTTCATCATAGAAGTCCTTCACTTCTTTGGTTAAGTTAATTCCTAGGTTTTTTTTAATTT
>NW_012267221.1:33099621-33101280 GCF_000151885.1 Dipodomys ordii | reverse complement strand
ATAGCTAAGATATGGAACCAACCCAGATGCCCCTCAGCAGATGAATGGATCAAGAAAATGTGGTATATATACACAATGGAATTCTATGCCTCGATCAGAAAGAATGACATTTCCCCATTTGCTAGGAAATGGAAAGACTTGGGAAAAATTCTATTAAGTGAAGTAAGCCAGGCCCAAAGAAACATAGGTCCTTAATTGCAATAACTAGTATATGTCTGAGTCAAGCAGAAAAGGTCAGATAAGTTGATGTTAGGGGAATGAACCCCAAGATAAGTATTCAATTATTTTTCCTTTCATGCAATTGTTTCTAACATATTTATAAGATTATTTCTTTGTTGCTTTGTATGTTCATCCCCCACTGTATAACCCATGCTTTCACTGTGTTTGATGTTGGTATAATTTGTGGAGGGGAAGGGAAAAAACAAATCGTTTAACTAGGGATACAGGTGGACCCATTGCAACAATGAGATGTACAAGTTGTTATGTCGAAAAACAAACTTTATAACTTTGGTGGGGGGAGGAGAGAGGATCGGGTGTGGGGAGAGAGGGAGTATGGGAAGGGGAAACAAAGAGGAGGCAACAATGCTTGATAAGAAATGTACTCGTTAACTTGCCATGTAATTGTAACTCCTCTATATAGTATTCTCACAATAAAAAAAATAAATAAAAGTAGCTTCCTTTGGTTTCACTACGTGTCAATGTCTGCAGTCCTATGTATAGCTTTCTAATCATTGGAAAGTTAAAAACAGAAGTTGAAATATATGTGTGGATCATCTGTCACCCGGGCTTGGTTCTCCATTTTTTCTGCACATAGATAGGGCCAATAAATTCTCAAAGTATGGCTATGATACTCGTACTTTCTCTAGAGTTTGGAAAAAATTGTTCTAAAAAAATTAGAGCAAATGAAATAACTCTTGTAATTAGTATGAAGAGAACATTTTCGGACCTGTATTCAAGTTTGATGCCTGGAATTCTGACCTATGTCTAAAGTTAAATGTCATACTCTATAAAATTAGATATACAAGTGCTTAGTCAAACTCAATACAAGACAAAGAGCAAAAGATACAAAATAAAAAATAACTAAAATTAAGCAGAAAATATATTAGAGCAAAAATCTACAAAACCAAAAGCCTGAAAAATATTAACATCTACTAACTGTTAGCCTGATGAACACAAAAAGATCAGAGGGAAAAACATAAATATTTCTAGCATAAACATTAGAAAGTGTTAAAAATTACAATTACTGTATGGTCAAACATTCTAAATTATAGAAGTGAAGACAAAAATCTGTTAGTAAATACTGATATCACATTTATTTGTAAGTATCATAAATGAAAAATGATTCAAACATTCATCATTGTATGAAGAGGTTAAACTTTCCTTATCCATCTGTACAATTTGACATAGTCCAGGGGAAGGATTGAGTGTGGACACTTACATCACCAAGTAGAATCTCAAAAGAATTTAATGAAATTTTTTGAATAGAGACCCGGAAACACAACAAATCAAAGAAAGGTTGGACAAATGGGATTGCATAAAGTTGCAGAGCTTCTGCAGGACAAATGACATAGCTAGCAAGATCAATAGAAAGCCCACAGATTGGGAGAAGATCTTTACCAGCCATACAACGGACAAGGGTCTCATATCTAAAATATACTT
>NW_012267221.1:33059110-33098626 GCF_000151885.1 Dipodomys ordii | reverse complement strand
TGGGAAGGGATGGGAAGGGTAAACAAAGGAGGAGGCTGCAATGCTTGGTAAGAAATGTACGCATTATCCTGCCCATGCAATTGTAACCCCTCTGTACAGTTTGTTCACAAATAAAATAAAATAAAATTAAAAAAAAAGAATTTAATGAGTCTATCTATCTAGTCTCCAAAAGTTCTATGATAAAAGATTCCACCTAAATGACTTTTTGAAATTAAACCTATAGAAAATACAAATCACTGTTACTATGAACTACAATATTGATAAGAAATTGCCAACAAAGGGGTATAAGAAATGATTCTCATGTTAGAAATTTCTCCTAAGTCTCATTCTTTGTTTTGAAATTAAAATAATCAATGGTATGTCCAGGATCCGTTTTTGCCAAATATTTTCTTAAGGTGGCAAGAGTTTTACTAATATGGCACTTATGGATCTATTTTATTTATCAAATTGTTACATTGCTTACCATACTAGCTAAATTTTTTTTAGTTTCTTGATGAAGCAGATTAATCATTCAACTCCAAATCTACAAAATAAGAACCTATATGTAGCATCTCTAGAAAGATATTTTTTAGAATTCACAAATAAATCTAATTTTCTGCTGTTTTTTCACTATTATAGGTGACCAATTTTGCTCCAAATAATATATTTGACATGAATAATGATTGACAATTTCTGAACCTAGAATGTAGATTCTTTAGGTTTTAGTTAACTGTTTCAACAAGATTACAAGACGGCTTGAATTACAAAAGAACAAATAATTAATATGTAGGGTGAAATGTGTATAAAATATGAGAAATGTCAAATCAAATTTCCTTTACCTTATAAAGATAATGTGAATAATATTTCTGAGAATATTTAATAGGTGATGGACTTTTTTCTGATTTGAAATGCAAGTCTTAAAATTTTTTTTCTGCTAAGTATTGTATGTATTTGTATTGTTGGTTAATGTTATCTTTAAACTTAATTAGGGAAGGTTCTCCAGTTATTTTACCATATAAATTTAGATATTGTAGTGAATACATTTTTGAAGTGAGATGAACTTTTAAGTAATAAAACTAAGCCAAGAGATTTCCTTCCATCATGTGAATAAACTACAGCCACTATGTTGAAAGACCTAAGAAAAATACACACTTGCTTGGATAAAAAAGTCTTGCCATAAATTTTCCTTCAAAAGACCTTCAAAATAAATTCTTCCATAGATGTCCAGCCTTCTGCCTTTTCCTGGAGACTTTTTATTCATTTGCCAGCTTCTTTAATTACCGCATGTCGACTCTTTAAAAGAAGACTCTCTCTTGATATAGAGATAACTATAGTGTACTGCTTCTCTTTAGTAAACTGTCTAATGTTTTGGAGTTTGCACTAAATAGAATATATTTTAAAAGCCTCAATATGAATTTGATATGACCATTAATTCTTTAACATATAATTATCAATTGACCTAATCATGTCATAATTCTCTGGTAATTTATGCTAATAGTATGAATATCCTAAATGGCAAAATGTTTTTTATAAAATGTATTATTTTCATCCATAGAACTTTATAAGCTTATGAAATAGGTATAGAAGTAATTACTAATAAAGATTTGAAGCACATATTTTAAAGTAAATTCTGAGACCAGATTTTCTGGTAAAAACCCAACATTCCACTCTACAAAGTAATCCCATTAAAGAAATCCTAAATCATATATTTAACATGGTAAAGCTGGCTGATCCTGGATTACAAACTAGTCATATACAGGTAAAAACTCATACTAAAAGAGTATGCAGATGCCAGGTGAAGATGACAGAGAAAAGCTGGGGGATAATCAAACTCTCACTTAGAAAGCAGTTTTAGTGTTCCAGTGAAAAGTCCTAGGCTAGAGAGTCACACCAAATACAAAGAGTTTGGCCAGAGAGGAAAAATCCAGGAAGCTTGGTTAAGGAGATGGATTTGAGCAGTTGCCGGTGTCCACGAGGAGCTGGAATCTTTATTGTGCTGACCACAGACAGTCACAGACCAGGGACGGCCTGGAAACCAAGGGATAGGTGGTGGGAGGACTCAAAGATGTCCTCACTCCTTCTCATGGAGCAGGGATGGGAAGGTAGATCCTCCCCTACCACCAGAGAAGAACTTCATCTTTGATACTGACAAAGACCAGGCCAAAGAGGCTAGCATGTAACTCAGGCCTTGGAAGAAGACAATAGGAGCCATTCAACAGGTCACAGGAATCTGACCTGCAGGGCTCAGCTCCACCCAGGGGAAAGTTGCCCTTCCCAGGCAGGGGAAGTTCTACCCATAGAAGAGTGACATTCTTCATTGAGTAAACAGAGCCAGAGGCTGCCCCCTCTCCACTGCAGCCTAGGCAGCAGACCCAGCAGCAGGAGGAGTAAAAGATAAACATTTGAAACTAAGTAAACATAAATCCTGAGGATGGCTCCAGGCTGGATTCTGTGAGTGTCTCAGGATCTAGCCCCTCAGGGTAAAGGTACTGATTGCTGACTTGCTTCAACCCTACCCACAACTTAACCCAATCACAGCAACTCCAAACTAGAGGAAACAGCAATCTCCGTCTTTTATGATACTCAAAGTAGATCTCCCTCCCACTGAACTAGACTGGGAGAAGGGTCATAAAGTTCCAGGTGAGGCAGAGCTTCTTTCTGGCTGCTCATACTTACTTAAAAAATGAATCAAGCCACAGGAAAACCAAATGCCACAAGCAAACCAGAGACTCCACCAAGAGACTAGTTACAGATACAGGGGAGGCACAAGATTCCCCCACCCCCTAAAAAGAAATCAAATAATTTTTTCTACCTAACTTTAAAAAAAATTTAAACATTGTTTTCTTTTTTCCCCCCATCATTTTCATTTTAGTTGTGTGTGTGTTTTTTTAAACTCGTTTTTACTCTTTTCCCTTTTGGTCTTCTATGGGTTATTTTTGTGTGACTTAATTGCTGTTCTGTTCATCCTCAGAAATATACCCATCTTTGATTATTAGACTTTATCATTCATTCTGTACATACCTAATTTAGAAATTGACTACTCAATTCATAAACTCTCAGCCTTAACTCCTTTAATAGTAGTGTTATTTCTTTATAGTTATATAATTTTTAAGTGTTTTATTTTTTTTTCATTTTTCCTTGTTTCTTCATCTCTCCTCCTTTCTTTCTATCTGTTTCATCTCTCTGAATTTCTGTCTTGGTTAAACTCACTCTCTCCTTTTCCTTCCTCACATTCCTCCTATCTTATTTTCTCCCCACAATTCTCCCTAAACGTATTGATTTCTGGTCTACTGATTCCTTTTTTGACATTTTTAGTCCATTAATCCACAGTAGTTTGTTGTTGAACTAAATTGTATCTGCTGAACTAGATTGTATCTGTACTCATTTTGACTGCATCAAACAATCTGTGCAACTACAGGGTTCTCATTGATGCTTGCCTTAAAATAGTGTTCTAGTGAAAAATTGGTTTTGCTTTCATACAAAAAGGGGAGAACAAGATAGAGAAACACAAGAAAAATGGTAAGTCCAGGTATCTCAACTCCCAATCATGATAATCAGGTGACAGAGAAGTTAGTGAATAATCCAGAGGAGAGAGTTCCCCAAATGCTCCTCAATCACTACTGGTAAGCATGTTGAATGAAAACATTGAAAGTCTGCAAAGGACTGTGTGAGCATGATGGAGAAACACATGAGCAGAATAAGGAAATGCATGAGTGTGATGGGGGTAACCAGAGATGAATACAGGAATTTCATGAGCATGATGAAGTTAACCAGAGATTAATACAGGAATTTCATGAGCAGTAGAATAGACAAAGATTAATATAGGAATTTTATGAGCATGAGGAAGCTAAATAAGACTAATACAGGAATTGCATGAGTGGAATGAAAATAGACAAAGATTGATGGAGGATTTCATGGAATCCACAAACAGATATTTGAAAGAATCCAGGGAGGCCCCAAAGGCAATGCTGAATGGAGCCCATCAGAATGAAAGAGAGTCCAATGAAACCATAACCAATCAACTAAGGGATTTGAGAATGAACACTGAAGACCAAATTAAGGAAGGAAAGGAGTCCATACAAATTTGGAAGTAAAAAAGTCCATACAAGATCTAAAACACAGCTCTATCAAATCTGACCAATTAGAAGAAAAAGAAAAAAAAAACAAAGAAAATCTTGACAGTAGGTTAGACCATGCAGAAGATTGGCTTTCTGGGATTGAAGACAGCCTAGATATTACAGAGAAAGAACAGACAATTATTCAAGACAAATACAAGAAATATGATAGATCTATTCAACATTTAGAAGACACCTTCAGAAGCGCTAATCTGAGGCTAATGGGTGTTGAGGAGCAGAAAAGTGTAGAGACAGAAGTTAATGTTATAGAAAATTTATTTAACAGGATCCTAGCAGAGAACTTACCAAACATGCAAAAAGATAGGCCTATTCAGATACAAGAAGCCTTAAGAACTCCAAATGGAAAAGACCAGAACAGGACATTCCACTGTCACATTATAATCCACACAGGATCATTTCAGACCAAGGAATGGATCCTTAAAGGTGTCATGGAGAAAAGATCAATTGCCTAGGAAGGGAAACCAATCACAGTAATTTCAGACTTCTCAGAAAAGAAAAAGCAAGAAAAGCCTAAATTATGTATGACATGCCCTAAAGAAAAACAATTATCAACCAAGAATAGTGTACCAAGATGAACTCTTCTTATAATGGAAAGTCAAATAAAAACTTCCATAGCAAAGAAAAACAAACAATATATCTCCACCTAACCAGCCCTACAAAAGATAGTTATAGATGTCTTACACATAGAAAACCAACAAGAGAACAATATAGGTCAAGAAACAGCTCCCAAACAGAGAATACAAGAATCATAGGAAGAACCCAGTTGTCAAAGCCCCCAAGAAGGTGGATAACATGGCAGGAACTAACAAACACCTCTCAGGTCTAACTCTTAGTATTAATGTTTTTAACTCTCCAATTAAGCAACACAGACTGTCTAGTTGTATTAAAAAGCAAGATCCTTCTACCTGCTGCCTTTAAGAGACACAACTTGCCCACAAAAACAAACATATTCTCAAAGTAAAACGATGGAATAAAATCTCCTAAGCAAATGACCCCCTGTAAACAGATGGGAGTTATAATCCTAATATCAGATAAAATAGACTTCAAATTAAAATTAGCAAGAAGATTTAAAGAAGGTCATTACATACTAATTAAAGGAACTCTTATTTCAGGAGGATATTACAATTCTAAATATCTATTCACCAAATATCAGAGCATCCAGTTATCCAAGAAACACTATTTTCCCTCAAATCTCAAATAGATCCAAAGTCATTAATTGTTAGAGACTTTAACACACCACTATCACCACTGTATATATCAACCCATCAAAAATTCAATAGAGACACCTCAGATCCAAAAAAATGAATAGATACTTAACTAATATCTACTGAATATTTCACCCAACATCGTCAGAATACATTTTCTTCTCAGCCCCACAAGAATAGTCCCAAAATAGACCACATTATAGGTCACAAAGCAAATTTGTCCAATTTGAGAATAGTTGAAATTATGCCCTGCATTATCTCAGACTACAGGGAATAAAATTAGAATTCAACACCAAAGGCACGAAAGAAAGTTCTGTAAAACATGGAGGCTTTACAACACACTGTTGAACCACCAGTAGGTCCTGGAAGAGATTAAAAAAAAAATTCAAATATTCATGATATTCAACAAAAATGAATACACAAATTATCAGCTTCTCTGGGACACAGGAAAGGCAGTACTCAAAGGCAAGTTTATATCTACAATTTCCTATATAAATAAATTGGAGAGATCGGAAACCGAAGAGTTTAACAAAGCACCTGAGGCTCCTTGAAAAAGAGCAACAAGTTAAAGTGAATCCAGTAGATGGAAACAAATATTTAAAAATTAATTCAGAATTAAATAAATTAGAATTTAAAAAACAGAATCAATTAAACAGAGTTGGTTCTTCGAAAAATTAACAAAATTGACAGAGTCTAAACAAATCTTATCAGAAAAAAGAGAACACACCAAATAAACTCAGAGATAAGAATGGAAACATCACTACAGAAACAACCAAGATTCAGAACATTCTCAAAACTTTATGCTATGAAGTTTGAGAATCTAGGCGAAATGGATAATTTTCTAGCAAATATCAACATGCTAAAACTAAACCAAGATGATTTAAACCGACTTAACAGACCTGTATCAAGTATCAAAATAGAAACAGCAATAAGAGTCCTCCCACCCAAGAAAAGCCCAGGACCAGATGGATTTACAGTGGAATTCTACAAGGCCTTCAAAGTAGAACTCGCACAATTACTCCTCCAACTCTTCAATGAAATTGAAGTGAAAGTTCACTATCAAACTCTTTCTATGAAGCCATCATAACCCTCATCACAATACCAGTCAAGGACTCATCAAAGAAAGAGAACTATAGACCCATTTCTTTGTTGAATATTGATGCAAAACTTTTCAACAAAATTTTGGCCAATTGACTTCAACAACTCATCAAAAAATCATGCACCACAATCAAATAGGATTCACTTCAGGGATGCAAAGCTGGTTCAATATACACAAATCAAGTAATGTAATACATCACATCAACAAGAGCAAGGATAAGAACCACATGGTTATCTCAACAGATGCAGAAAAAGCATTTCACAAGTTCCAACATCCCTTTGTGATGAAGGCTCTGGAAAAACTAGGAATCCATAGAACATTCCTCAATATACTAAAAGCTGTGTATGACAAACCTGCAGCCAGCATTAAGCCAGCATTTAGCGAAAAGCTAAAGCCATTTCCTCTAAACTCAGGAATGAGACAAATATGTCCTCTCTCTCCACTTTTCTTCAATTTAGTATTAGAATGTATAGGTACAGCAATCAGAAAAGATGCAAAAATAAAGGGTATCCAAATAGGGAAAGAAGAAGAAAAACTCTCCCTCTTTGCAGATGACATGATCCACGCACTCCACTCCCAAATTACTTGAGCTGATTCAAAACTTTGGCAAAGTAGCAGAGTACAAAATTAACCCTGAAAAATCAATGGGTTTTCTGTATGCCAACAATGAGAAGAGTGCAGCTGAAATCAGGAAAGCAACTCCTTTTGTAATGCCCTACAAAAGATAAAATACGTAAGCATTAACTACAGAACTGAAGGACCTCTATGATGAAAACTTTAAAAACCGAAAAATGAAAATTAAAGCAGAACTTAGGAAGTGGAAAAACCTCCCAGGCTCCTGGATTGGGAGGATTAACATTGTGAAAATGGCAATACAGCCAATGGCTATGTACAAATTCAATGCAATACCCATCAATATCTCAACCTCATTCTTCAATGACATAGGGGAAGAAATCCAAATATTCATATGGAAGAAAAAAAGACCCCAAATAGCAAAAACAATCCTTAGCAGAAAGTACAGTGCTTGAGGAATATCTATACCAAATTTCAAACTCTATTACAAAGCCATAGTAATAAAAAAAACAGCTTGGTACTGGCATAAGAACTTACCAGAAGAATAGAACTGAAGACCATAAATAAACCCACAGACCTATAGCCACCTAATCTTCTATAAAGCAGCTAAAAATTAGAAAGGAAGAAAGAAAGTCTCTCCAGTAAATTTTGCTTGCAAAATTGGCTCAATACCTGTAGAAAACTAAAGCTAGATCTTTATCTATCACCCTGCACCAGAACCAACTCCAAATGAATCAAAGAGCTCGAAGTCAAAGTAGACATCCTGAAAACATTACAGGAAGGAATAGGAGAAACCGTAGGGCTCCTTGGCACAGGCTGAAATTTTCTTAATAAAGACTCAGAAATAACAAATCAAACAAAGGCTGGACATATGGGATTGCATGAAATTGCAGAGCTTCTGCATGGCAAAGGATATAGCAAGCAAGATCAATAGAAAGCCCACAGATTAGGAGAAGATCTTCACTTGCCATACAATGGACAAGGGTCTCATATCTAAAATCCAAATTGAGATTCCACCTCACCCCAGTTAGAATGGCTATAATCAAGAAATCTAATAACAACAGATGCTGGAGAGGATGTGGCCAGAAGGAAACCATACTGCATTGTCAGTGGGAGTGTACACTTGTTCAAACACTTTAGAAAGTAGTATGGAGGTTCCTCGAAAGACTCCACATAGAGTTCCCCTATGACCCAGCAATCCCACTTTTGGGCATTTACCCAAATGATCACAAACAAGACCACACTAAAGCTACCAGCACGACTATGTTTATTGCAGCATTATTTACCATAGCTAAGATATGGAACCAACCCAGATGCCCCTCAGTGGATGAATGGATCAAGAAAATGTGGTATATACAATGGAATTCTATGCCTCCACCAGAAAAAATGACATCACCCCATTTGTTAGGAAATGGAAAGTCTTGGAAAAATTATATTAAGTGAAGTAAGCCAGGCCCAAAGAAGTATAGGTCCCATGGTTTTCCTTATTTGAAATAGCTAGTATAAGTCTAGGACAAGCAGAAAAGTTCAAAAACTATGTACATATGATCATATAAGATGATGTTAAGTGAAATGAACCCCAAAATAGGGACACTATTGTTTTTAACGTATTTCAAATGTACTATGTGATATTTTTGTTTCTCTTATATGTTCTTCCCCCATAGTATAACCCCTATTTTCACTGTATTTGATTCCAGTGTCCTGAATCTTGTATATACATTTTTCTAATTTGGGGAGGGGAAGGGAAATAACTAAATGCTGAAACAAGGATACAGGTTGACCCATTGTAGCAATGTGATGAACAAGTTACTGTGTTCAAAATGAACTTTACAATTTGGGATGGGGAGGAGTTGCAGAGGTTGGGAGAGAGGAGGTGGTAGGGGAAAAACAAAGGAGGAATTAATAATACTCAATAAGGAATGTATTCATTACATTACTCATGTTACTGTAATGTAACTGTAACACATCTATAAAGTATTTTTACAATAAAACATACAAAAAATAAAAGAGTATGCAGTAACTATAGTAACCCAGCATCAAGAAAATTTACATTTAATTCCCAATAAAACACTTGTATTATAACCCAGTTTTCAGTAGATAGAAACAAAGTTATTTTCTTTATTAGGCATTTTTATTAGTATACCCTGATTCTACAGAGGGATTTCACTGCAACATTTCCATCCATACTTCCATCCATGCATACAAGTTATTCTGACTACCACATGCCTCCCTCCCTTTCCTATTTTCTTTTCCCATCATAAAACAATTTCAACATGTTTCACTTTTTATTTTTTATATATTCATATCAAGTTGAGTTTTTTTTGCCAGTCATAGGACTTGAACTCTGGAGTCAGCCTTTGTGCTATCCCTGAGCTCTTCAGCTCAAGGCAAATGCTCTACCACTTGAGCCACAGTCCCACTTCCAGTTTTCTCATGGTTAATTGCAGATAAGTCTCATGTCATGGACTTTCCTGCCTGGGATGACTTTGAACCATGATCCTTAGAGCTCATCTCCTGAGTAGCTAGAATTATGAGTGTGAGCCTGGCTCATATCAAGTGTTTTTAACCATATTTACTCCCACTGTTCATCTTTCCTCTGTCACTGAAACATCCTCCCTCAAACTTCTACTTTCACATTATTCTTTTATTTTTAATGAATATTAATTGTGCCATAGGGTTTGAATATGGGTTTTTGAAACATGTATATATTATGTTTAAACAGATTTACCCTCTCTTTTCTAATCCCTTCCTACTCTTCTATCATTCATTGAGATTCCTATGTAATCTTCATGCCCATGTTAATTGTATTTTAATTATATCCCTTCACCACATATTCCCTCACCCAATTTCCTCCTGACCTCTCAAAGAGTCCTATAACCATGGTCATGTTCAATATGGAGGTAGATAGGTCATTTAAGTGTAATAATACAGTTGAGGGAAAGCATGCCATATTTGAATTTCTTGTATTTCTCTTTCTCACTCAACACAATAGTCTCTGGTTGAATCTGTTTTTCCTACAGATGACAAAATTTCTTATGACTGTTAAATATTCCCTGCAAAACAGGTGCCATATCTTCTTTATCCATTCATCAATAGTTAGAAACCTCACCCAAACTGATAATTTGTCTATTGTGAACAGAACTTCAATAAACATGAATATTCAAGTGTCAGTGTCTCATGTACATTGATTTATATTATTCCAGATAAAACCACAAGAATAGTATGGTGGCATTATAAAATATATCCACATGGAGATTTTACTGAGCAACCTCGATTATGATTTCCACAATGACTGCAGAAGTTTACATTCCCAATATTGATGGTTGGGGGGAAGAGTTTACACATTCTCTTTAGCAATTGTTTGTTTTCTTAACAATTGCCATTCTGACTGTGGTGATGTGCAATCTTAGTGTAGTTTTGATTGGCATTTTGTTTATGCTCAAGAATGGTGAAACTTTCATCTAGAAATTATTCACTTTTTCTTCAAATGAGAACTGTCCAATTCATTTGATCACTTTCTTGGATTACATATTCTTTGATAATTTTGAGTCTTTGTATATTCTATATATTAAACCTTTATCCATTGTGTAGCTGACACAAATTTTCTCCAATATGTAGATTATTTCATGATTCTGGTAGTTGTTTTTTGTGTTGAAAGTTTTTAATTCAATGGAGTCATATATCTATATTTTATACTTGTTTGCTGGGCAATTAATATTCTATTTGGAAAATAATAGAGTGTAATCTTATATTTTAGTTCCTGTAGCAGCTGCAAGGACTCAAGTCTTACATTAAGATCTTTAATGTATTTTGAGTTGATTTTTGTACAGGATGAAGGTCTAAATAGAGACATCTGAGTTTATGAAACATTTTCCCAGCTCTGTTTCTTAACATCTGGTAATACAGAAGTTTGGACTGATTGCAAATCTATTTTTACAATGAAATTGAGATACTTTGACATTAAAGACAAGTAATGAGTATAAAGGAGCTAATAAACAATAGCTTCTATATTTTTCTGCATTTATTAATTGATTTTGACATCATGTTTTAGTTGGAGACATAATAGGAGACAATCATGTTTTTATTTGGGGTGAAAAGGATCAAGAGTTTTATTCTGGATTATAAAGTGTGAGTCACTAATAAGACTTATAAGCAGATACATTGTATAACAACTTGTGTTTCTCCCAACTCAGTATCCACAGAGCTCTGCATTAGTGCTTAAAGTTGGTACAGATGCAATAGAGGACACTTTTCCTGGAGAGCACCATTTTTCTTGTCTTTCTTTTTTTTAATGAGTTTTTTTATTGTGAAACTGCTGTACAGAAGGGTTACAATCACATGATAAAGGTAATGAGTACATTTCTTATCAAGCATTGTTGCTTCCTCCTTTGTTTTCCTCTTCCCTCCCTTCCCTCCCATTTCTACAACTATAGACTCCCTCCCCCGCTCTCCCTCACCTAAATTGTAAAGTTCATTTTTTGACATAGTGTCTTGTACATCTCATTGTTTCAATGGGTCCACCTGTATCCCTATTTAAACAATCTGCTTTTTCACTTCTGCTCCCCAAATTATACCAACATCAAATACATTGAAAAACAGAGGTTATACTGTGGGGGAGGGACATACAAAGCAACAAAAAATCAGGACACAAATGGTTTTTTCTTTCTTGCTATTGTTTTTAACAGATTTATAAGGTACCACGTGATTTATCTTGTCTTTCTAAATATGCTTTATTCTGTTTTAAAATCAAACTCATGAGTATAAATGAAGTTCAATTACCCCTCCTCCCCCAGGCACACACAAAGCCTACAATACAATATGATTACAGAAGTTACTAGGGTTTTGACCTACTGAGTAGAAAGTCATAGGGGAAGTCATTAGAGAATGGAGAAATACAATATGGAAATAAGAAGAAAAGAAAGATTTATATTGACATTCAAAGAAACATATGAAGACCTATTTGTAAACTATAAACATTACTTTTTTATTTTTTATTGTTAAGGTGATATACAGAGGGGTTACAGTTACATAAGTAAGGTAATAAGTACATTTCTTGTCAAACTTGTTACTCTCTCCAACTTTCTCTCCCTCCCAAAGTTCCTCCCCACCCCTGCAAGTTGTACACATATTTTCCAACATATTGTTGTGACTATCACTGTTGCTTTGGTTCCCCAGTGTTCTTTGTCTCACCCTCATTTCTTGTTCCCCTTCCCTAATTCAGATAAATTTAAAAACAATACCAGAGTACAAAAATCAAATACAGGGACAACAGGGAAAAAAGAAGAGGGGTCAGAACACCTAAAAGAAAAAAGCAATCACATAGTAAAAAAGAACAACAACAAAGAAAAGCCCCTGTGTCCATGTCTTGGAGTTCATTTTCGCTTAGGATCATCTTATATGCTCATATGTACATAGCTATTGATCTAGTCTACTCATTTGCTAAGATTAACCTAGATATATACTAATTGTTGCAAATAATGGATACCATGGGACCTTTGTTTCTTTGAGTCTGGCTTACTTCAATTAATTTTTCCAAGTCCTTCCATTTTCTGACAATGGGGTGGTGTCATTCCTCTTGATGGAAGCATAGAATTCCACTGTGGTGTGGAGTGGTATGGTGTGGTGTGGTGTGGTGTGTGTGTGTGTGTGTGTGTGTGTGACATTTTCTTGATCCATTCATGTACTGAGGGGCATCTGGGTTGGTTCCATATTTTAGCTGTGGTGAATAATGCTGTGATAATGAGAAGAGTGCAGCTGAAATCAGGAAAGTAACTCCTTTTGTAATAGCCTCACAAAAATAAAATACCTATGAATTAACAAAAAAAAATTGAAGGACTTCTATGATGAAAACTAAAAACCTGAAAAGGGAAATAAAAGCAGAACTAAGGAAGTGGAAAAACCTCTCATGCTCCTGGATTGGATTAACTTTCTGAAAATGGCAATACAGCCAATCGTTATCTACAAATTCAATGCAATACCCATCAATATCCCAACCTCATTCTTTAATGAAATAGGAAAAGTAAGCCGAAAATTCATATGGAAGAATAAAAGACCCCAAATAGCTAAAACAATCCTTAGCAGAAAGTATAGTGCTTGAGGAATATCAATACCAAACTTCAAACTCTATTACAAAGCCATAGTAATCAAAAGAACTTGGTACTGGCACAAGAATTTACCTGAGGACCAATGGAATAAAAGTGAAGGCCAGAAATGAACCTGCAGACCTATAGGCACCTAATCTTCAATAAGAGAGCTAAAAAAATAGTGACAGTGAAGAGTTACAGTCTCTTCAGGAAATGGTGCTCGCAAAATGGTTTCAACACCTTTTGAAAACTAAAGGTGGATCTTGATATATCACCCTGTGCCAGAACCAACTCCAAATGGATCAAAGAGCTCGAAGTCAAACATTACAGGAAGGAATAGGAGAAACTCTAGGGCTCCTTGGCACAGGCCAAAATTTTCTTAATAAAACACAACAAATCAAAGAAAGGTTGGACCAATGGGATTTAATGAAATTGCAGAGCTTCTGCCTGGCAAAAGATATAGCAAGCAAGATCAATAGAAAGCGCACAGGATTGGGAGATCTTCACAATGAACAAGGGTCTCATATCTAAAATATACTTAGAACTCAAAAAATTAAATCCCCCAACAACAAATCCTTAAAGAAACACCTGCCCAATTAGTATGTGGGCTAAAGACTTAGATACTTCTCTGAAGAGAAATGAGAATGACAAATAGACAAATGAAGAAATGCTCAACTTCTCTAGCCATTAAGGAAATGCAAATCAAAACCACATTTAGATTCCACCTCACCCCAGTTAGAATGGCTATAGTCAAGAAATTAATTACAACAGATGCTGGAGGGGATGTGGACAGAAGGGAACCTTACTGCATTGTTGTTGGTGGGAATGTAAACTTCTTCAACCACTTTGGAAAGTAGTATGGAGGTTCCTCAGAAGACTCCACATAAAGCTCCCCTATGACCCAGCAATCCTACTTCTGGGCATTTACCCAAATGACCAAAACAAGGCCATACTAAAGCTACCTGCCATTACTTTTAACTGATAAAAGTGCAGGCTCAGAGCTAGAATTTGACAGTATGTCACTGGAACATTGATTATAACACTAAATTCTACCTTATAGAATCACAAAAATTTCATAGGAATGGCATGTCCAGCAAATGTCTATCAAAATGATAATGTAGTCACTCATTGATTGAAAACCTGATTTAAAAATCAATGACAAAATTTATTTCTTTTTTTGTTTTTTAAGTTACAGTTACATGAGTAAGGTAGTAAGTACATTTCCTATCGAGCATTGTTACCCCTTCCTTTCTTTTTCCCTACCATCTGTTTCCTCCCCACCTCTCCACCTCCTCCCTCCCCCAGCCCAAAGTTGTAAAGTTAATTTTCAACATAGTGTCTTGTACATGTACATCTTATTGTTACCCAGATGCCTCTCAGTAGATGAATGGATCAAGAAAATATGGTATATATAGCAAATGGAATTCTATGCCTCCATCAGAAAGAATGAGAACACCCCATTTTTTAGGACATGGAAAGACTTGGAAAATTTATATTAAGGGAAATAAGCCTGGCTCAAAGAAACTTAGGTCCCTTGGTTTCTCTTATCTACAATAACTAGTATATGTCTAGGACAAGCAGAAAAGATCAAAAGCTAATACATAGGACCATATAAGATGACGCTAAGTGAAATGTGCCCCAAGATAGGGACACAAGAGGTTTTTTTTCTTTTTACCATTGTTTTTAATATATTTATAATATACTACTACTACTACATATTTTTTTGCTTCTTCTGTATGTGTTTCCTCCAAGGCATATCCTGTTTTCACTGTATTTGGTTCAGGTGCCATGAATCTTCTATATAATTTTTTTTCTAATTTGGGGAGGGGAAAGTAAATAACAAAAAGCTGAAATAAAGATACAGATTGGCCAAATGATAATTTATTTCATAGCTAGAAAATAGGCAGTAAACTTGGAAATTTCCTCAAGAATAGCTGTAAATCATTTATTTCCCCTTAATTTCAAAAATTATGTAGTATTTTAATCCAATAAACAAATAATAACAATTTCATTTCTTATATTTGTAGATGAGTTGCTTGAATCTTCTAACCCCTTTAGGTGGAGTGAAAGAATCATTAGAACCATTATTCAGAAAGTTCATGTACTGTTAACACATTTGTGAGGTAGACAGATGTTGTTTCACTTTAGTTTTCCAGTAGAAATTTGTAGTCAATCTGAATCTCTTTTGTTTCAGTAAGGGCAGCCATAAGTGATAGGGCATATTGATTATAACCCAGAGCCAGAAGCTGTGTTTAGTGGCTGCATGTTTGCTAAGATGAAATTCCTAAGTGGTTTTTAATTTTGAAATGTTGGAATTAGATATTGAACAGTGTCATACTTTTCAGCACTGGATTTTATATGGCATCCATTGATGCTTATGTATTTTCTCTATGCATTTCTCTCTTGATGGCCTCACTCTCTATTTGATAAGGCTACTATTAATTCATGGGGACTAAAAATAGTGATCATAGTCCTTAGCAAATCATAAAGTACAGACATTTATTACAAGTATTTTATCTAAATTATTTATACTGAAATATTAATAATGAGTTGATGTACACATTAGAATTCCAGGGTTTGGAAAAGAAGCAGATAAGAAGAGAGCAATTGAGTCCTGCTTCACACTGCCTGTATGTTTTCCTTAAGACAAACATTTTGCTTTGTCTTTAACTCAATAAACACATTTATCAAAACCTATTATAGATTTTTCCAAATGTTATATAGCATGATGTTATCTTTAAATGATTAATCATTCCTATATTTTGAACTAATGACCACATTATACTAATTTTGACTAATGGTTGGTTTTTACTATTATATGACATATATTTGACATTTGTATTTATTTATGTAGGAGAAAAACCATGAAAAGATAAAATGAATGCTAGATTTCCTTTTATGACAAAGAAACTAGATGAAATGGATTGGACTATGGAGCATATCAATTGTACCGATTTTGAAATTTATTGGGGAGAAATTTCTATTAGACTTTATTTAGTGCAGAAAATTGGACCCTGCTACAAGCTCTATAGTATTCCACGCTCCAGACATGCTTGCAGACCTCTCCATCTGTCAAATATCATGCTCTTTGGTTTGGAACATATTCCTTGGTTTGGAGCATTATGTTTGAACAGATGGAGTGGCCTGTTTGTAGATAAAATTAACAATGCATTTCTTATATATTAGTTCGTTCTCATTTTCATAATTTTTTCCTTGTGGCATTTAAAACACAAATTATGTGCCTGTCCAATAGAGAGAAAAAGTGTGTGTGTGTATGTGTGTGTGTGAAAGAGAGAGAAAGAGAGAGAGAGACGGAGAGAGAGAGAGAGAGAGAGAGAGAAGAGGAGAGATGGAAAGAGACAGGGAATTTTGAGCTTGAGCAAATCAAATAACTCCATGGGTATTGAAGCTAACAATAATACAGGTTTGCAAAAATGACTGCACAAAGAAGGTACTGTTTTTCGGTATTTTAAATATACTTATTACCTGATATATATAAAAGTAACCCCACTGTATATCACTTCTAAAACAACAATAAAGTAAATTAGAAAATATATTGAAGATCCATTTTATATTTCTTAGCTTCTAAATCTTTAAACTTGTATAAATTAGAGAACCATGACATTCCATAGTCAGTATGACTTAATGCTTTCCATTAAAATGATATTCTAAGATATGACTGCAACCCTTTACTTAGTAGTAGATTGTCATCTGTTAAGATTCTTCAAAAGGAAAAGCATTGATGCCTGAAAATATCTATTAACTGCAAAGAATATTTAATTTCCTTCCTCTCTATAAAATATAGACATTCTATGTATACATTACATACATACATATACAAAACACACATAAACACTGTTAATAAAATTCTAAACATTTTGTTATCCAGTTTCCTTTCTAAAGATAACAGTTGGTGTCTGTATATGTTATAAACATACATATATACAAAACAGCTTAAAATAATAGTTGAAACTATTCTTCCATTATTTAATTTAGCTCTTTATTTGTTGAGTGTCAATTATACAGATGACAAACATTTTAGTGTAATTCTACTTCCTTCCATTATCTGTATTTTCAGGTAAATATATATATCATCACTATTGAACTTTACATTTATCTGTCTTTCCTTCTTGATGAACTATGAACTTATCTATTTCCACTGGCTCAGGTAAATGTTTTCATTATTCTTTTATTTTATTTTCTTATAAAGATGCTATACAGAGAAGTTACAGTTACTTCAGTAAGGTAATGAGTACATTCCTTGCCAGACATCAATACTCCCTCCTTTGTTTTTCTCCCACTATCCCTTCCATTCCCTAACTCCCCCACCCCCAATCAAAGTTGTAAGGATCATTTCCAACATAGTGTCTTGTGAGTATCATTATTGCAATGGGTCATCCTGTGTCCTTGTTTCAGCATTTGTTATTCCCCTTACCCTCCCCAAATTAGATAAATGTATATACAAAATTCAAGGTACTCATTATTCTTGAATTCATTTTGTATATCTAAAATTACAAGAGCATAGGTACCATATTTGAAATTCTTTTCAAATAAGGAATAAGACATATTTTCTTTTTTATTAAATCAATTGTTTTTTTTATTTTTTCCTTTTTTATTGTGAAAATACTGTACAGAGGAGTTACAATTACATGGACAAGATAATGAGTACATTTTTTATTCAATCTTATTAAATGTCCTCTATGTTGTAAACTGAAAAATCTTTCTTTTTAAGGCTAGATATCAAATTCTTTGTGTGTGTGTGTGTGTGTGTGTGTGTGAGAGAGAGAGAGAGAGAGAGAGAGAGAGTGAGTGTATATGTGTGTTATTTGTAGCAGAGAAGAAAAAAATGCTAGAAAGGTAAGACATAAATCAAAATCATAGTTAATATGACAAAGTTGCAGCCATATACAATGATTATATCTAGAAAGCCCATAAATATTGTAATGATTACAATCCATACTGTACTATGTACAATATTCACTAGGAGGGGTAGGCATCAGGTACTCTCAGTACGGGAAAAATAAAAACAAACTATTTGAGAAAATGTTAATTTGCTTTAACATAGTTAATAATTTTATTACATATGTGTTCTTCAAAACATATAATGTCCACCTCAGATGTATATAACAAAAATAAACATAAAAGAACTGAATTTCTCGTTTATATGTCTTCTGAATTGTACTTTTAGGAATCAATGCTCTCTTGTAGTGTGTGTGTGTGTGTGTGTGTGTGTGTGTGTGTGTGTGTGTGTATGTATGTGTGTGTATAAGACAGCTTCTTTATAACATGAAATTTCACATCATATCTTCTCAATGTATATAATATCAATATATCAAATCAGTTTAAGAACAACCACTGCTATAAGATATACTCAAAGAATTTTTCATATGATAAATTATTTCTGTAAGAATTAGATATGTAATTTTTGGCCTGTGGCCTCAAATATTTTTATAGCACTACCACTTGGATTTAGGGTCTTGTGCTTCATAGGCAAATACTCCATCTCTCAATCCATGCCCCTGCCCTTTTTGCTTTGGTTAGTTTTTAGATAGGGTCTTAAGCTTTTTGACTAGGCTCAGCTTTAACCACAATTCTCCTACCTATGCCTTAGTATAGCTCAGACTACACATACTACGAGTGGCTTTCTTTGTTAAGATGGAGTCTTGATAATGTGTGTGCCTACATTGGCCTAGAACTGTGATCATCTCAATCCCTATTTCCCACATATCTGGGATTACAGTCATGAATCACATCATGTGGTCTTGGTTGGTAGCTTCTTGAAAATGGAAGAGCTTTTTACTCAGCATGTAAGCAAAATCCATATAATTAGGTGTAGATAGATCATTGGATTAAAGGTTATGATTTTCTAGTATTTACAGTTATGTAATAAACACTATTACCTGCTCACTAATAATAAAAAACTTGGTGGTGATCATTATGTAATGAGCACATGGTACCATACAAAGAGATCAGTGATGTCAATTTTTATAGAAATAGATTTATTTTTGCCAGTCCTGGGGTTTGAACTCACAGCCTTGGGACTGTCACTAAGCTACTTTTGCTCCAGGCTAGAGCTCTACCACTTGAGCCACAGCACCACTTCTGGCTTTTTTACTGAGGAATCAAACTTGGGCTTCATGCATGCAGGCAAGCACTTTACCACTAACCACATCCCCAGACCCTAGAAACAGACATTGATCCTCTTTATCTCTAGCGGAAATCAGATATGATTAAATACTTTTATTTAAATATAAATAATTTTCAAGAGTATTTCTACCAAATAATATTTGATAAAATATAAACCATTATACAAAGTAATATTTTACAATATATGTAACCATTGTAATGATTTAGGTTTGTATCAGGTATCCACTAGCTTCTATGTATTTTGTATTTAAAAAATACAATCTTGCACATAGGGTTTGAGCAGACTAGAATTTATTGTATTTTGAATGAAAAAAATCATAAATTAAAGAGGAGTTTCTTATCAGTCAGAGATTCTTCTCAGAGTCTGTAGATATTTTGAGTGTATGTAGTTCAAGGACATGAAAAATTCCCCAGGGGGAATATAACATCCATATTTTTAACTTTCCAGCAAAGATCATTTCAGAGGAAGAACAGGACAAATTCAGACTATTTGTCGTGTCCATAACTTTTACTTTCACTGAAAGAATAATCTCCAATGAGGACACTGACGCTAAAATAGCTTATGTGAGAATAGCCAGCTGGTGAATCATCTCCCGAGAAGAGCCAGAGAAGCCAACCATCTTAGTATCAAATCCTTTTATCTGTAATTTCCGATAACAATTTCCTCTAATGTAGATCACTCTGTACCAAAATATTTCTGTTCTATAAAACTCAAAAAGGTCATTCTGCCTCCTTTATTTTGATCATTTTAAAAACGTGTTTTTAGGTGAGACAATTGAACATTGAAGTGTTACAATATGTAGAGATGGCTTGTCTACCAATAAGAATTGCTGTTATCTTCTTTTAATAGTTGTTCAAAGAGGCTTCAATTCACCAAGTCAATCTATGAGTACCAGTGAATCTTGCACAAGTATATTATAATTGGCTCATATCACAAGCACATCTATTTCAGTTTCTCATCCTCTTTGATCTTGTTCTCTACCTCTGCATCTCTATCTCCTTCATTCTAGGTAACATGGGAATTGCTTAAGTTCTCCATGATTCTATTTCTAGTGTGAAAAGTAGAGATACATCAGGGATTGATTATTGTGAGAAAATTTAATACATGTAAAGGATTTTAAACATGATCTGTCATATACAGAGTAGAATTAGAATATTAGAGTACTCTTCTGATTATTTTAGAAGGAATATCCTATTGGGAAAATTGTGATGAAATGAGCTAAGAAAGGGGGAAAAATAAAGTACCTATTAAGTACAGTATAAAAGAAAGTGCTATGAGACAGAGCCTATGGGTTTCTACAATACATTTCTTAACATATAACTTCAAACGACATGTTTAGATGTCTAGTTAATGATGCATTCTTGGACATCTGGAGTATGGTAGTTTTCTTTGTAATGTAATTGTTGGAGTTTTTCTCAACTTTTAGTATTTGCCTCAAATTTTAACAGAAATGAAATCATGGCTCAGTTAGGGTAAACAGGAGTGGCATCTGGCATTGGAAGTGCCACACACTAAGTTTAATGAGAAGGTGCAGAGCATACTCGCTTCACTGTGCTGACAGCCAAATTCCCCAGTGAGTAGGTCTTCAAGAGTAGAATGTCTTCCTACTATTTTCTAAGGGTTAAGGGACAGAGATTTTAACATAATCTTTGTAAGTTCGAACATCTGATCCTTGAATCTGAAGTCAATGCTTCAGAGAAACCAAGGAAGCTGGACAGAATTCAGAGGCATGATGCAGTTGATTGTGGAATGAAGCCCAGTGATTATGCAGTGGTGTCAGCCTTCTCAATACACTGCCTGTGGTTCTAATATGGTTGTGTTTTCTGCCATCTGTTTCATCAAGGCTGCTTCTTCAGACTTTTGACCTGTCACATTTCCACTGTGCTTCCTTTAAATTCATGTTTATTATTTCCATGTTTTATGAAAGTAAGCAGATAAAACTTTTTGTATGAATTCCTCAAATACAAAATCCATTGTTGAGGATTACCATGGTTATTAGCACCATCAGATGGCAAAACTTGTGGGTATGGTGTGGTTCATGACAGCAGATAAGTCAGAGAGGAAGATGTGTGTTGGTGGATGGAGCAGGTCAATGGTGTATAGTAGAATCTGGGACTGGATTCCTGATCTATGAAGACATAAGCCACATCTATGGAAAGATTGCCACTAATGATTCCTGAGCTTTTGTGGAGCTGAAGCGACAAAGACACTTGGGAGTCAGTAGATCTCTAAAATCAGGCAAAGACACAATTCTAAGGAAGCATACATTTCCTAATATATTACTGTTACCATAGACTGTTGATATAGCCTAGAAAATCATAATGAAATCTTAGCATTTACCATGTGCCACATATTTATAAAAGCATTATATTATACACACATTATTTCCCTATTACACCAAACTGGAAAATTCATCAGTGTCTTCATTATAGGAACTAGATTGAGATAAAACATAAACAAGCTATACAGAGATGCGAATTAACTTGCTCATTAATGAAATGACTTCATTTTCAATGACTTTTCTAACCCTATATTTCACTTTTTGGTCTCAGTTAAACATAATTTAGTACTTAATTTAGTATGTTAGCATAGAAGGTGATTTCTTTTGTTACTACTGTTATATACCTGTTCACTTCCTATTCCACACTCCTGTGGCTCTTTCATCTACTTGATAAAAACAATACTAAGAAATGTTTTGTGGGATAACAAAGACAAAAGATGTGGCTTTACATTTGGTTCATTTACTGCCTATTTCTGTATTTGGTGACTGTTGCTGCACTTGCAATGTAGATGGAATACTTCTATCACCTAATCCCAGGGTCATTGAAAAGACTGAATTAATAGACCCTCATGAAACTTTCAAAATAATACCTATCACATTAAAAAATACACTCAAAATGCATCCCATATTAAGGGTTAAGAGGACTTTCTCTTATTCTGAATTTAATGTTTTAAAATTTAATTAAAATATATTATGATCATCATAAGATGGTTTTTTTAGTAATTCAAAGGTATAATATGACAAAGACACTGAATATTATTCATTTAACTAATTTACATTATGTTCTTTAATTTGTAACTCAATCCATATGTTTGTATAATTATTTTAGCAAAAAATATATTAAATGTTATCATATCTAAGGTCCTTAATTGACACAACTAATTTCTGAAAGCTTCCAAGTACAGAAAAATAATTCTACATTAAATTTTACATTAAATTTGATATTGTTTCAAATCTGATTCAAATTTAGAAAATTTATGTGTGACATTAAAATAGTATTTACTGTCATTTTAAAACATTTACATTTACAAGCACACCAATATGAAAATGACTAGGATCAGGATGCTTGGAAGAAAATTAGGTATAACAGAACATTTGGAAACTAGTATAATGAGAAAATTAGAAAAATGCATATTCCAATTGGTATAATTTTTCTTTCACACCTGAAAGACATGTTAGAATTTTTTCATTATGATAAAATAATACAAAAAATTATTTCCTGAAATTATAACTGATTTTCTTACTTTACTGACTATATATATGGTTTTAGGAATTCAAATATTTTAACTTCGTGCCATAGACATTTCACAGTTGATTTATATTTTAAATTTCATTTATTGTACAAAATTTCATCATAGTTTATCTGATGATTAATATTTGTCAACAAGAATATAAATGCTTTAAGTGATTTATAAAATGTATTATATTTAATTCACTGAAGTGGCCTCTTGTGTCCTCAAAGGATCTGTCTTAAGGCAAGGGGGAAGATTGCTGAGAAACTTAAAGAAACAGATTAAGGTACTGCATAAAATTTATTGGCAGAAAGAGAAAGAAAAAGAGGTACAGAAAAACAGAGATATAAAGTCACCAAAAGAGTCAATTGATGTGGGTTTTAATCAGTAGCCTTTATTATTTTTGATGTACATATATATGTGTATATGTAATCTTTAAGTCACTGCACAAAGAATTTGCCATTTAGCAAATGCTTCTTGATCAGTGTCACCCTTTTAACCTCACTCATTTCTTTCAAACAACTTCTTTTCTGACTTTCCTTAATTTTGTAGGAAATGCATTTGAGCTTTTTAAAAAAATCTTTATACAGTGACAACAGGGGTTGTACCATGGGGGAAGAACATACAAAGAAACAAAAAGAATCACATAGCATATTAGAAGTAGATTAAAAAGAACAGTAACAAAAACAAAAACTCCTGTGTCCTATCTTGAGGTTTATTTTGCTTAATATCATCTTATATGGTCATATGTACATAGCTTTTGATCTCTTCTGCTTTTACTAGATATATACTAGTTATTGTAGATAAGGGAAACCATGGGACCTATGTTCTTTGAGTCTGGCTTACTTCATTTAATATAAATTTTTCCAAGTTTTTCCATTCCCTAAAAAATTGGGTGGTATTCTTTCTGATGGAGGCATAAAATTCCATTGTATGTATGTATATATGTGTATGTGTATATATATATATATATATATATATAACATTTTCTTGATCCATTCATCTACTGAGGGGCATCTGGGTTGGTTCCATATTTTAGCTATGGTGAATAATGCTGCAATAAACATACTTGTACTGGCAGCTTTAGTATGGCCTTGTTTGTGATCATTTAGGTAAATGCCTAAAAGTGGGATTGCTGGGTCATAGGTGAGCTCTATATTCAGTGTCTTGCACCATATATATATATTTCTAATTTAGTGAGGGGAAGGGAAATAACAAAATGCTGAACTAAGGACACAGGATGACCCATTGTAACAATGAGATGTACAAGACACTATGTTGAAAACAAACTTTACAACTTTAGGAGGGGCGGGAGAGGAGAGGGAGGAGTTGGGGAGGTGGGGAGAAAAGGGATGGGAGGGGAAAAATAAAGGAGGGTGTAACAATGCTCCATAGGAAATGGACTCATTACCTTGCTCATATAACTGTAATGCCTCTGCATAGTATCTGTACAATAAAAATATATATTTAAAAAAAGAAAGAAAAAAATACCTTTGCCAGTTCTAGGGTTTGAACTCAGGACCTAGGTGCTTCCCTGAACTTTTTGCTCAAGGCTAGTTTTCTACCACTTGAGCCACAGTCCCAACTTCAGCTGTGTGTGTGTGTGCTTCAGCTGTGTGTGTGTGTGTGTGTGTGTGTGTGTGTGTGTGTGTGCTTCATTGGAGCTTGATTGGAGATAAAATCTCATGGTCTTTCTTGCCCAAACTGGCAATCATCAAAATTCAGCCTCCTGACTATCTCTGATTACAGGCTTGAGCCATTGGAGCAGGCTTGCATTGAATTTTTTTCATGGACAAAGATCATTCACTTACACAATGATGCCTTTTTATTGCCAGGCTTGCCACAGAAAAAGCATTTTATAGGTTACACTGCATAAGCATAGCATTCTTGCCTTATTAGCTTCCTTTGCCCTATGGTCAGCATTCCAAGGAACAGCTGATTTGATGTACATACATAAGACAAATTCCTTCTGAGATAATGACAATGTGTTCTAATCATATATGACAAATACAACAGTACTCTTTCTATTTTCTGGTTATTTGTATAAGATTTGTGTGCCTTTCCCTCTGGATTTTTCTTCATAAATAAGTTTGAACATAATTTTTTTCTTTTTAGTCAGCTATAGATAAATTGACCTTTTAAACACTTTTCAAACATTTTTAAAATACTTTTGAAACTTTAATTTTAAGTGTTTTATTTTTAATTTTTAAATGTTTCTATGTTTACTATATTCCAAAAGGAATATGCTTTAAGCTTGACTATGTATGAAATCACACCTTAGTTATATGTCTTTAAGTACTTTTGCATTCAAAAGGAAAGGAAATACTTCTTATCAAACCCTGGGAAAAATGTGATTCCCCTCCCCAAGTACAAAATAAACTAAAGCACATAGGAAAAGTACTTGTCTACCAAACACAAGTCACTAGGCCCTAAATTCAAACTCCAATTCTAGCAAAACAAATAAAGAAATTAAAAGTTTAATGGGATGTTCCATTTGTCATGTAGCCTACATTAACAACCAATTGTATCAGTTGTTTTGGAAAAGACATGATTTCCCCTTCTGTTTGTACATTGTTTGTATACATAAAAGACTTGATTTTTGTGGATTAAATTTGTATCCTGCTACTTTATCACACATTGATCAGCTCTATGTTGGAGGATGGAGTCTTTTGGGTCCTTTATATAAGATCATGTCATCTGCAAATAGGAATTGTTTGGCTTGTTTTATCTGTTTGAAACCTTTTTTTTTTTTTTTGGTCCTTTTCTTGCTTTATTTCTGTGGCTAGGATTTTCAGAACTATATTGAAGAGGAAATGGTTTTAGTTTTTTATTGTTCAGTATGACGTTGGCTATTGGTCTGTAATATGTAGCCTTTATTATTTTGAGGTATGTTTCTTCTATTTCTAGCTTCTCTAGAGCTTTTAACATGAATGGATGTTGGATTTTGTCAACAGCTTTTTCTGCATTGAGTTGATGAAGTGGATCTTGCCTTTGGCTCTGTAAATGTGATATGTTCATTAATTTGTGTATATCAGACTAGCCTTGCACCTCTGAGACAAACTTGCGTGCTCTTGTTTCACTGTACTGCATGCTTATGTATCTTGCCTTCTACACTGAAGATTATGGAGCATTGCAATTCTCGAGTCCCCATTTAAAATAATGTTGATAATTAATGAATATAGAAATTAACTTTAGATCCTTTTACTTCAGAGCTATGATGTTTTATGTTGGTATTTAGGGAACTCTATTTGTTTTTCTTATGTTTTCACTTTCCTTTCTGCTTCCTTTAAATCTTAGCAACTAGCAATAAGCTCATTTCTCCAAGTCATATTAAAATGACAGTGGATACTTCGTTGAAGATTGTTTGAAAAAGATTCTGAATTGTATTAGGGAAAATATAAATGTGAAAACAAATTAATCCTAGGGGGAATTTATTCTGATGCTCATTACATACAGGACTGTTAACTTGCAGAAGTTAGAGGCCTAGCTTAATCTGCTCGGTATATGGCTTCCAGGGAGATTTGAGGAATACAGTATGGGAACATTTCTTTTCACTTCTGAGAGGGATCAGATGAATTCCAGGACCTTAAGACACAAATCTAGAGACCTGAATTCCAGCATCAGCAGCTTCCTGTGTTCTGAAACTTTGTAATCTCTGACACTAAATTCTCTTCTCTTCTGTAAACACTGAGGAGTTAACACCTCAATTGATGGCTTCAAAGGACACCAGTACTCTACATTGCATTCATTATCAACAGTAATGTGTTGCACAATTGAAACTTATTAAAATGATAGCACTTATTTTAACTGTTACTACCATAATAAAATGAAATTTACAATATTTTTAATATATCATTAAAAGTACATGTATATGCTTGAAAGTATATGAAAGGGTTACAATGACGAAATTCACTGGAAAACTGCCATTCCAGGCCTCTAGCCCTTTTTTTTTTTCTTGTCAGTTGTGGGGCTTGAACTCTGGGCCTGCATGCTGTCCTTCAGCTCTTCATCTTAAGGGAACGCTCTACCACTTGAGCCACAGCGCCACTTCCTGTTTTCTGAGTGGTTTATTGGAGATAATAGTCTCACAGACTTTCCTGCCTCGGCTGAATTTGAACCACGATCCTCAGATCTCAGCCTCCTGAGTAGGATTACAGGCGTGAGCCACCGATGCCCAGTTTAGCCTTTTTTTTAAAATACGTTTTTTATTGAAAAATACTGTACAGATGGATTACAGTTACATGAGCAAGGTAATTAGTAAAGAGTACATTTCCTATCGAACATTGTTGCCTCCTCCTTTGTTTTCACCCTACCATCCCTTCCTTCCCACCTCCCCAACAACCCCCCCATCTCTCTCTCCCCCCCCCCATTCGCCGAAGTTGTAAAGTTGGTTTTCAACATAGTGTCTTGTGCATCTAATTGTTACATTGGGTCAACCTGTATCCCTATTTAAGAATTTTGTTTTTTCCCTTCCCCTCACCAAATTAGAAAAGTGAAGTGTATATACTAGATGCAAGGAACTAGATTCAAAGACAGTGAAAAGGAGTTATACCATGGTGGAGGAACATGCAAAAGAAACAAAACAAATCACATAGTACATGTCTAGGACAAGCAGAAAAGGTCAAAAGTTATGTACATTGGACCATATAAGATGATATTAAGTGAAATGAACACTAAGACAGGGACCCAAAAGGTTTTGTCTTTGTGGCTTCTAGCCTCTGTACTAAATATTTCAATATGTTCTAGAGCATTGTCCTTCAATGACA
The DNA here is from genome assembly GCF_000151885.1 of Dipodomys ordii. Taxonomy (NCBI): domain Eukaryota; kingdom Metazoa; phylum Chordata; class Mammalia; order Rodentia; family Heteromyidae; genus Dipodomys; species Dipodomys ordii. Next base: position 33,071,124 of record NW_012267221.1, on the reverse strand, counting down.
TTATCATTGAGTTTTGAGAAACCACAGCATAAGAATTTTATTTTCTAATTGAACATCATACAACATCTAGACCACTTTAAATATCAAAGTTTTCTAGATTCACAACCCACTTCAAGTCAGATTATTCCTTTGTTTATTCTTTGTAAGGCATATAGAGACATTATTTAAATTCTATTGGCACAGAGATAAATTACCATCATGTGAATGAACATGAATTTCTACCTGTAACAATTTTGCCTTTGCTTGTATTTAAAAAAATTTATCTCCTCTTCAAAATAGTGAAAGGGAAATGAAAAGTGGAAATTAAATGATTCTATAACATCTCATAAAAATGCATGCCTAAAGGATATATGATTTTGTGCATTTAGATTTTCTGTGTTTTTTCTCATTTGATTTAATCCTTTGCTTTTGAAACATAAACTTTCTATTACTGCTACCACACATTCCAAACATAATGGCATTTGACAGCAAATACACAGCCTATCAAATCACTTACCTCCCCAAGCTTCTGCAATAATATTGAGGGAATCTGAATAAATCACATCTTGGAGGGTACAGCTGCTCTCCGACAGCATAACTAATGAATTGCCTTGACTGGAAGAGAGCAAGTAATGTCTTGCATTTATAATTGAAGACAGCTGATGGCCCAGTCCTTGATCCGAATCAGTCACCATAACTAATTACAACCTGAAAACTTATAACCACTTTTTAAGCTAATAATTAGTAAACACATAGTAGGAACTTCTAAGAAAAAATAGGCATACCTTTTACAGATTAGTTAAAAAAATAAAATGTGCTCTGATATACAGGTCCATGTAATGATTTAAACTAATTGTTTGTTAGTTTAAAACATTAATAATAATAAAACAATAGGGTAAAATAATAATATCATGACATTGCATTAATTAAAAGCTATAAACAACTAGTTATAAAGTAATATTTTCATTGTATGTATGTTTATATTTATATATAAATTGCACAATCTTTTGCTATTTTCACAATGCCATAGAGGCAGATTTATAACTAAGAGTCCTGCTGGACATATGTAGGAACTCTTTTTAACATATGACAGTTTGGTATTAAATTAGTTTATTTAACTTGACATGTAGATTTTATAACCACATAATTCATTACACAACTAGGTTACCAAACTCAAAGATAAAATATATATTTAAACAAAATGCAGTAGCCAAGATGAATAAATTTCCTAAGTAATCACATGAATTAGAATCACATTGTGATGCTAACAAAGGATGTAGGGTATGAGAGAGAAGCTGAGCCATACTAACCAAAGAAACATGAAATAAAATTACACTTAGTAACCTGCAATAAAATATGTCCTCTTTGTAGTTCTAGGGAATGTATTAGTTGTGAAAGGTTTTCAGGAAAGCATTTCAAATTATTTCAAGTTGCACAAAAGGTAATGATAAATCTTTAGCCAGTAATTTTATTTCTGTGAATATTTACTAAGTAAACAACATGAATGGAAAATATCAAAATTATGTCTACAAAAATGTGTGATAATAGAAAAGGAAAATGCAATATAAAAATGCTTTCATGAATTACAAATAAAGAGCATGGTAATATTATAAAGATGAAAGATTCCTCAGGGTAAAAAACACAGCAGTTGTACACTTTCCTTTTCTGTTAGCAGATATTTCATGGTGATCGTTTCCTTCAGCTTCAGAATTAAAACATCTATTTACCATAAATTACATGTTAATGTCCTTCCTTTGGGTATATATTGCTTAACTTAAAAATCTGGAATCCCAGAAACCATTTTATTTCAAATGGGAAATAGAAACTGAATTGCTCTGTATATTACCAATCAATCATATTATGAAGAGAATACTCATGAAACTTTTAAGTTGGTGTTGTTTTATCTTACATAGTCAGTACTCTTTTTTTAGTTTTCTTTTTCTTTTTGCCAATGCCAGGGTTTGAACTCAGGGACTGGGTACTGCCCTGAGCTTTGTTGTTCAAGGCTAGTGATCTACCAATTGAGCCACCACTCCCGTTCCAGCTTCTTGGTGGTTAATTGTAGATAAGAAATTCATGGATTTTTTTGCCTGAATTTGCTTTCAACTGCAATCCTCAGATCTCTGTCTCTTGAATAGCTAGGATTAGAAGAATGAGAAACCAGTGCCCAGCAAAATAGTCAGTACCTTTTAAAGATGCAGACAGAGATAAGTCTCTTAATTATGGGATTCTGAGAAATTTATCACTAGTTGAATTAGTTATTATGAAGAAATACACAGTATATTTAAACAAAGCATGATGGTCTTCTTTATTTAGCTATATAACACAGATGATGCTCAACCCTACTAACCTTTATATTGTGTTACTAAGTAATTAGAACATAGTGATAAGTATTGGCACTTTTTTTTCAGTGCAAGGAATTGAAACTAGAATATCTCAAATGTTAGGCCAGAACTCTACTACTTGAGTCATGCTCTCAGTTCTATTAATTTGGTTTGTTTACATGACTAGGTCTAACCTAATTTTCTCAGGATTTCTTTAAGCTCACAGTGCTCCTGACTACCCCTTGAATAGCTGAGATTTCAACAAAATACCAAGATAGCATATGTTTGTAAACACAGAAATGTTAAGAATAAAAATGTGCCACAGGAGATAAAAATGGTGCTCTTCTTGCCAGGAATGGAGCTTGCACAACTGTAAGTTACTCTGCAGATAAAGGCTGAGGAGATGTGGTGTCCTTTGACATTGCTCTGAAATGGAAAGTTTAAATCAGTACTAGATCCAAGGTCACCTCAAACTTAAGAAGATATTTCAATTTCTTCAATAATAATCAAAGTTCAATTTAATTAGTTTTCACTTTATCCACTTTAACTTCTTTACTTATAATAACTCTCATCTTAACACTCAAGCATACCATGAAAATCACCCCATAAACTTTTTAAGCTTGCAATTTTATCTATTTGCTATAAAAATTGAAACAACAAAACACATCAATCTATTGCATTCTGGAGCAGGATGATCAGTGCTACAATATTCCAACTTTACTTCATGTCCCACTGGAATAGCTGATAATGCATTCTTCTGTTTTCCTTCTGCTTGAGGTTGCTTTACAGGGCACAGACTTTAATAACTAGAAGCACACTAAACTATTAAATTTACAGCAACTATATAAATTAGTAGGATAGTCATACCCTTATCAAGTTCTATGTCTTGTACATAATTTTACATACTCTAGCACAATTTTATAGACTTTTATACCATAAGCAGCACACTAGACTGGCTTTAACAGCATTGCCACAAACGCAACATTAATGTACTGTACTATAATCTATATTTCCATACCTGAATTACTGTGCCATAGAAAATGCTCAGCTCCATCATCACTCAGGTCCATTGGAACCACCATTATTTATAATTTTCATCACTTACTAAAATGTTTCTAATATTTATGACTAAGTCAGTCGGTATTGTATTACTTATTTCAATATACTATATGGAGAATGTTAGAGCTTTAGTCATTGAATCTAACATTAAGTCCATTATTAGTTGAAGCTGTAACACTTTTACTTTTCTTTATGTAAGCTGAGAACTTAGTTTTTTGCTTAAGAAAGTTTAGAGTAAGGTAAGATTCATTTTTATATACAATATATACATATATAGGACAGCCAAATTCCTTTCATTTAGAGTCGATTTTCTTCCTTAAGTGTATGATGGTTGTACTATACAATGTCCCTCAAAAAGCTCATATGTTGACGTCTTACTCCCAAGTGGGTGATGATATTGAGAAGTGATTGGATTGAGATGGTATTAGATTAATTAATGTGTTAATCCATTGTCAAGTTTACACTGACTGTGCTTTTTGGACTTGGAGTCTGGTTGAAGGATATTGAATTTGTGGTTTTGAAGGACATCTTGTACCTGATCCCTTCACTACCCTTTCACTCATTCTGTTTATTTTATTTTCTCCTCACTTTATTTTCTGTCCTGAGGTGAGCAGCCTTCTCTGCTATACTTTTTTTTTTTTTTGGTTGGTTGTGGGCTTGAACTCTGGTCTGGGCACTGCCCCTCAGCTCCACAGCTCAAGGCAAGAGGTCTTCCAGTTTTCTGGTGGTTAATTGGAAAAAAAAGTCTCATGGACTGTCCTGCCCAGTATGGCTTTGAACCATGATTCTCAGATCTCAGCCTCCTGAATAGGTAGGATTATACGCATAAGCCACTGAAGCCTGGCATCTGCCATACATTTTCATTATTGTCCTCTCCTCAGGCCAAAAGCCATGGATCCAACCGATCTTAAACCAAACCTCTGAAACTAAGAGAAAAAATCCCCAACAACAAACAAACAACAAAAACAACCAACCAAACAAAACCAGTTTCTGTTTAAATGACTTCTCACAGGTATTTGTCAGTAATGAAAGTCTAACAGAAAATTGGTACTGAGAAATGGGATTGTACCTGGGACTATTTCAAATTATGTGCTTGAAAAACATTTTTCTATAGGAGAATTTTGGAAAAATTGAAGATGTAGGTCGGTGAAACCCTAGACTTCTATAAGCAGTGTTACTGGGTGACTCTCATGGTTTCTCTAACCAAAATGCTGTCAGGAATGTGTACAATACTCAGGAGATTTCAGATGAGAATGAGGACTTTTGAGAGTTGGACTAGAGTTCATGTACGTTATTCTGCTAAAGAACTACCCTAGGGGGCTGAGAAGGTGGCTCAGTGGTATACTGCTTGCCTTGCATGCATGAGGCCCTGGGTTCGATTCCTCAGCACCACATAAGCAGAAAAAAGAAGCCGGAAGTAGCGCTGTGACTCAAGTGCTAGAGCGCTAGCCTTGAGTTGAAGAGCTAAGGGACAGCACGCAGGCCCAGAGTTCAGGCCCACGACCAGACCAAAAAAAAAAAAAAGAAGTACCCTAGTCTTCTCCATGCACTAAGTCTTTACATAAGGGTGAGTTTAAAGATCATGGTTTAATTAATCTGGCAGAGGAAATTTTAAGGTATCCCAGAATTCAAGGTAGTGCAGGTATGTTTATAACTCCAGCATCCAGAAAGTCAGAGATGGCTGCATTAGTGGCCTAAACAGTTCTGGTTACAATTGGAGCTAGAGTAGACCGAGACATTGTCTACATGATACTGGGTCTGCAGTCCTAAAAATGCAGAAGCATTTTTGTAAAGACTTTCATCGGCTTTCAAAGCAAAGCCTGGGAGCCAGCTGATCTGAAGCAGAGACACAATCCCTGTGTACAGACCCATGGGTGAGGCAGTAAGATTGAAATTAAAGCCTTGAAGGAAACATGAGGAGACTGGGTATTCTGTGAATATGGGCTCCCCATAAGAAGGAAAACCATAGTTAGGTGAATCCCAAGAAAGAATTAGGAATTAGCGATGTTGTCAATGCTGAGACTTTGGCAGCTCTTGGAGACAGATAGAATGTATTTTGCATTATGAGATGGACATGGTCTTTTGTGGGATCAACAGCATAATATTATGCTTTTGATATGAGTACTCCTCAAGAGGAACAAATGTTGAAACCTTGACACCAGCTGGTATAATCAATCAATGAGAAGTGATTAGATCAAGAAGGCTAGGACCTAATGGGCGGATTAAAACACCAATGAATTGAAAAATGTGATAACATTATTGAGTAGCTATGAAAATGAAATGGGACCTTACTGGAGGAAGTAGGTAATGGGTATAGTATCTTTGGATGTTATATCATCCTAACTTGCTCTTTTTTGTGTGTGTGAGAATACAGTACAGAGGCATTACAATTACATGGGCAAGCTAAGGAGTACATTTCTTATCAAGCATTGTTGCTTCTTCATTGTTTCCCCTTCCCATCCCTTTCCATACTCCTCCCCTCTCCCACCCGATCCTCCCCCGACCCCCCACCAAAGTGGTAAAGTTCGTTTTTTGACATAACGACTTGTACATCTCATTGTTGCAATGGGTCCCCCTGTATCCCTAGTTAAAATTTTTGATTTTTTCCCCTTCCCCTCCACAAATTATACCAACATCAAATGCAGTGAAAGTATGAGTTATACTGTGGGGGAGAGACATAAAAAGCAACATAGAAATCATCTTATAAATATGATAGAAACAATTGCATGAAAGGAAAAAAACAAAAACAAAACATTTGAATACTTATCTTGGGGTTCATTCCCTTAACATCAACTTATCTGACCTTTTCTGCTTGACTCAGACATATACTAGATATTGCAAATAAGAGAAACCATGGGACCTATGTTTCTTTGGGCCTGGCTTACTACACTTAATATAATTTTTTCCAAGTCTTTCCATTTTGTAACAAATGGGGCAATGCCATTCTTTCTGATGGAGGCATAGAATTCCATTGTGTATATATACCACATTTTCTTGATCCATTCATCTACTGAGGGGCATCTGGGTTGGTTCCATATCTTAGCTATGGTAAATAATGCTGCAATAAACATAGTCTTACTGGTAGCTTCAGTGTGGTCTTGTTTGTGATCATTTGGGTAAATACCCAAAAGTGGGATTGCTGGGTCATAGGGGAGCTCTATGTGGAGTCTTTTGAGGAACCTCCATACTGCTTTCCAAAGTGAACAAGTTTACACTCCCATCAACAACGAAATAAGGTTCCCTTCTGTCCGCATCCCCTCCAGCATCTATTGTTATTAGAGTTCTTGATTATAGCCATTCTAACTGGGGTGAGGTGGTATCTTAATGTTGTTTTGATTTGCATTTCTTTTATGTCTAGAGAGGTTGAGCATTTCTTCATGTGTCTATTGGCCCTCCTTCTTTCCTCTTTAGAGAAGTTTCTCTTTAAGTCTTTAGCCACTTATTTATTGGGCAGTTGTTTCTTTGAAGATTTGTTGCTGGGGGATTTAATTTTTTGAGTTCCAGGTATATTTTAGATACGAGACCATTGTCTGTTGTATGGCTAGTGAAGATCTTCTCCCAATCCATGGGCTTTCTATTGATCTTGCTAGCTATATCCTTTGCCATACAGAAGCTCTGCAATTTTATGCAATCCCATTGTCCAACCTTTCTTTGATTTCTTGTGTTTTTAGGTCTCTATTAAGAAAATTTCAGCCTGTTCTAAGGAGACCTAGGGTTTCCCCTATTCCATCCTGTAATGTTTTCAGATTGTCTGCTTTGACTCTGAGGTCTTTGATCCATTTGAAGTTAATTCTGGTGCAAGGTGATATAAAAGGATCTAGCTTTAGTTTTCTACAAGTAGCTAACCAATTTTGCCAGCACCATTTACTGAACAGGCTGTCTTTCTTCCATTCTATTTTTTTAGCTCCCTTATGAAAATTAAATGGCTATAGGTCTGTAGGTTCATTTCTGGGTTTTCAAGTCTATTTCATTGGTCTTGGGGTCTGTTCTTGTGCTGTTTTGATTACTATGGCTTTGTAGTAGAGTTTGAAATTTGGTATTGATATTCCTCCAGCACTGTTCTTTCTGTTAAGGATCGTTAATGCTGTTCGGGGTCTTTTATTGTTCCATGTGAATTTTTGGATTGCCTCTTCTATTTCCTTGAAGAATTATGTTGGAATATTGATAGGTATCACCTTGAATTTGTAGATAGCCTTGGGAAGTATTGCCATTTTCACGATGTTGATCTTTCCAATCCAGGAGCATGGGAGTTTTTGCCACTTTCTAAGTGCTGTTTTGATTTCCTTTTTCAGGTTTTTAAAGTTTTCATCATAGATGTCCTTCACTTCTTTGGTTAAGTTAATTCTTAGGTATTTTATTTTTTTGTGGGGCTATTATGAATGGAGTTGCTTTCTTGATTTCAGCCACACTTTTCTCATTGTTGGCATACAGAAAAGCCATTGAATTTTGAGGGTTAATTTTATACCCTGCTACTTTGCCAAAGTTTTGAATCAGCTTGAGTAATTTGGGAGTGGAGTGTGTGGGATTCTTTAAATACAAGATCATGTCATCTGCAAAGAGGGAGAGTTTTACTTCTTCTTTCCTTATTTGGATCCCCTTTATTTTTGCATCTTGTCTTATTGCTGTATCTAGGTATTCTAATACTAGATTGAAGAGCAGTAGAGAGAGTGGGTATCCTTGTCTTGTTCCTGAGTTTAGAGGAAATGGCTTTAGTTTTTCACCATTGAGTATAATGCTTTCTGTAGTTTTGTCATACACAACCTTTATTGTATTGAGGAAGGTTCCATGGATAACTTGCTCTATTTGTGACACTGTTTCTGGGACAGAATGAGATTAATAGTGCTGCCCTCCACCACACCACATCTCTACTATGACGTTCAGAAATCACCACAGGCAGAAACAGTGGAGCCAGCTCCTCATGGACTGTAACCATTGAAATAAACCAGCCAAAATAAATCCTTCCTCTCTTCCTTTGTTTTCTCAGGTATTTTCATCATGGTGATATACAGCTTACAAACACAGCATGTTTCTGTATTCCTATCTAGAGATTTTCCTGATAATGTTATTTTTCTTTTTGCAGAACCATGAAACTGCTTTATTTGGAAAATGAAACAAGTAATTATTTCTGAAAAAGGAAATATGAATAATTCTCATTTTTTGTAAGTAAATTTTCGCTTCTATATTAAAAAGCTATTATGCATGTGTATTCAGTGGCTTCTGATGATGCTACAGCAGATAGTATTGAAAGATGCTGAATTCCACGCAGGAAAAAAATCTCTCTTAATACATTATAGATAATATATCTTATATATAGAAAACTTTATATATTGCATATATGTAATATGAATATATAGCATGTATGTGTATGCATGTATATAATTAGTAATTAAATTTAAGTTCATAGTTCCAAAATGCAGAGATTGAGTTCAAGTTGCAAAGGTTGCAACTGAATCTGTGACATCTTAAGAAGCCATTGTAATTGCTGTTTTAAATCCAATTTCTCATTTACCAACAAGTCTGGATGTTGGTCAATAAAGGTCTTAAAGGCATAACATAACACATTTTTTACAATGAAATAAAATTTCTATTATATAAATGAATTTAAATATTAATAATGCCATAGAGTAATGTACCAATAGGTATAGTTTGTATCTAAGTTTGGATCAAAAGAGAGTCTTCCAATGTAGAAGAAATTATGGTGAGATATTTAGCATTGTCATTTGGATTCATAAGTTTGGCTTTTTAAATTTTTTCTGTTATAAAATTTTATAAAGTTTCACATATTCCATTTTACCAAATTAAAATCCATATATTAATGCACTGTTCTTTTCTCTCTTTCATGTTTTCCTCTGCCAATAATGTTTTTCTCATTCTTGGTCCATAGTAACTACTTAATTTTTTGCATGAACAAATGTGTAATATGTGAGTTCTCAGAGAAATAATCTACTGTCATGTAAACATAATATTAAGAACTAATTATATTCAGGCTTCTTTTCATTATTAACTATGTAATAAAACATGCAGGAATTTCATGGGTAGTAAGTAAATTAAAATATTAAGCTTTCATGTTAGAGGGAAAGGGAAAGTTATAATCACTGAACCCTGGAACATAATAGGATGAAGCTACATGAAAGATGAGCAAAACTTCCGTATTTAGACATGATAGTAGATTCCCATTGACATAATTTCATCAGGAAACAAAAGAAAATAATATTGAACACCAATCATCTTAGCTATATCTGCCATGTGTGTGTGTGTGTGTGTGTGTGTGTGTGTGTGTGTGTGTGTTTGTGTGTATCTTTGGCTTTGGAAACTAAGAAAGTGGTTTTGCTAAAGGCCAGTGGTTCATGCCTATTAGCTATTTATAAGGCTGAGATCTAAGGATCCTAGCTCAAGCCAGCCCAGACAGGAAATTCCCTGAGTCTCTTATCTCCAGTTACACACACACACACATACACACACACACACACACACACACACATACACACACACACACACACACCAAAGTAGAGCTATTCCTCAAATGGTAGAATGCTATCTTTGAGCACAAAAGCTTAGAACAGCAACAAAGCCCTGAGTAAAAGCCCAAGACTGGCAATAACAACAACAAAAAAGAAAAAAGAAAACAGAACTTGTTTTCAAATCTGACCACAGTCACCTAGTTCCAACTTAAGTACCTCCGATGTTTCTGTAAGCCTATCAATGTTGTGAATACAGAAGATTTAGAAATATTTAGCACATATTTTGCTTATTATTATAAAAACAAAATTTCTACTACTTGATTTTGAGGTCAAATAGTTTGACATAGACCATCGAATATATGAAGTTCAGAAAGTGTTACTTATAAAATAACAATAGCTCCCTATTGAATAGTTTTCCATTGCTTATCATTAATTAAATTTCTAACTTTTATCACAAGCCTATAAACTCAATAAAAATAAGTCAGAGAAGGGATATTAACAAAATGTATATAAATTGGTACTTACAGAGTGTTTTATATATATGTTCATATTTATGCATATATACATATATGGAGATGTGTTTCTGTGTGTGTGTGTGTCTATGTGTGTCTCAGAACACACACACACACACACACACACATACACACAGATCTAATGTTTGAACACTCATTTTGATTCCAAAATTCACAGTTAACCATATAAAACTCTGTAAAATCACTACTTTAAAAGGTGTTTTTGTTTTCAAAGAAAAAAATCTCTAGTACTATCACCATTATTTTCACTAATTATTATGAAACATTTGATTAAATGTATTTTTCACCATTATATTTTTTAAATTAATTTATTTTTAGTGCTAAAATAAGAAAAAAATCAATAGTTTTTTGGTATAGAACAATGTCTCCTGGAATTTTATATATAAACTTAATTCTTTAGGCATATTTAAATTTTAAAACTAATTTTTGAACTTTAAAGTAGTTTTGTTTGTTAGTTGGACAGGCAGCTTATTAATTTATTGATCATCTCTCAGTTTTAGTTTTCTTTTTAAAAATATTTTTATTATCTTTAAGTAGTTGTACATGGGAGTTGTCATTCAACAGAGCAGTTTGTGAATGTAATGCAACATTCTTAACTATCCCTTCCAAAACTTCCTTTCCATCACTTTTCTTACTGGAGAAGTATTTCACATAATATTAAAAATGAATAAGCCTAGTTTCTACCTTGTGGTTTCAGACTTAAACTAAATTTCTAATTAATTTTTCATCATACCCTTATAATACTAAAATATCATTCTGATATTTGCTGCATAATATATTGTAGGCATCTCAACAAAATCAATTTATCAGTACACTATTGTTAATTTATTGACCTTTTGAGATGAAATGTAAATTGATAAAATAGTTTAAGACATATTAATGAACTTTAATCTATGATAGAAGTAATTTCCATATATGTCATATAAATATGAGATAAAATATGAGAGATTAGTTAATGCAGGTAACTGAAATGTTGTGGCCAATAAAGCATATTGTGTCATTTTCTGAAGAATAAAAATGTACCATATGTTACAAGCACTGTGCTGAAAAGAAAACATTGGGAACTGAGCTAAAAGGGACAGCTCTTCATGGCAGGTAAATATGTAATCCACTAAGTAATTTTTATAACACCTCTGAAAATGTTCATCGTCATTTAGAAATGCTAGCTTAAACAAATACAATCCCATATTTATTTTGTTTCAGCTCAGAGAGGTAAAAAGCTAGAAAGAAAATGTGTTTATCCGCATGCTTTCGAGAATTGTCTAATTACTGAGATTCCTTGGAGGTCATAATTCTCACAAAGACTATACAACTTAGTGACAGAGAGCTACTCTTAAGAGAAACACAACCAAAGAATGTACTTATTAAAATAGTTCTCAATATCATAAGCCAGTAGAAATATACAGCTACCAAACTGTTGTTACCAAAGTGGCTCAAGGTCTTTTTTGCAATAGGAGGCAGAGATTGTAGACAGGAGGGTCTGTGGCATTTTCTCTCTCTATCAGGAGGATTATTGACAGGGTTTCAGTCCTGATGATGACTGGATGAGAAGAACAGTAGACACTGATAAAACCACCTGCATTAAGCTCACTACCGAACACATTCTATGAAGCCATCATAACCCTCACCCCAAAACCAGGCAGGGACGCATCAAAGAA
>NW_012267221.1:33002609-33056630 GCF_000151885.1 Dipodomys ordii | reverse complement strand
GGCTGCAATGCTTGGTAAGAAATGTACGCATTATCCTGCCCATGTAATTGTAACCCCTCTGTACAGTATGTTCACAAATAAAAAATAAATAAATAAATTTAAAAAAAAGCCACCTGCATTAGTGAGGGAAAGGTATGCACTGCAGAGGAAAGCATGAACACACTGTGCAACCTTGTCGCACCTGTGGAAAAGTGGTGCAGATGCAGATAGGCAGGAAAACAGAAACAAGCAAAGTGTAAGTATAAGCTCTTCTGAGAGACCTTCACTAAATCACATTGAATTTTCACATGCCATGTTTCCCTAGCAGCACTGAACTTTCACTTTTGTGATACTCAATATGATACAAAGGATTTTGAGGTTTTGTTTTGTGCTGCATCAGGGTCTGTACTTTCATCTTAAAAGTATATCACAGACCTGAACAAATTCTCTCTTTCAGGCAATCATTGTTTATCAACAAATCGTAGTTCTAAAGAAAATTAAATTAACATAAAAATAGAAAAAGAGCTAAGGGGTAGGGAAGCATGTTCTAGAGGGATTTAATTTCTCTGCCTAAGTTCTTCATGAAAAAATAATATATATATGTAACAGGACACATATATTCATTATTAGTAGGAAATAAAAGTTTATTATTTACAAACTTGAAAGTATATAATAATACTTAAATTATGTTTGATAAAGATAATTGCAGCATATTTCTATGAATCTTTATGGAGACTGTTCAGGATAATGTATGCATGTATATTGACAATATTTTAGAAAGAAAACTTGATTTGAGATATAGCAATTAAGAATGAGTTTGTATATTTTCACTTCCACTAATTTTGCATGTAAAAATAGAATCAAATAAAGCATAATTCTGTAAGAGCAGGTATGATACTGAACAGAAGCAAAAGGCAATTAAATATTACATATTTAATTGTAAAATTATTTTCTAAATAGGATCATCTGGACCATTTCAATTTATGCAATTTTCTTATACTTTAAAATAAATTATTAATCATATGTCTGGACTGAGTTTTCATTTTAAACATAATGATTCTATTACTTCAAAGCCTTTATTACAAAAGAAAATTCATTTTTTATCCAAAAGAAAATCCAATATAACAGTGACAAAACTGAACCTGTTTATAATGTACAAACTACATGAAACAAAGAAAACTAAAGTAAGGATACATCCGTGACTTACAGAACAAAAATCTAATCACAATAATTATGTGGCTTTATCCTAGATTTATTTTATTACTTGTTTATCAAAAGCAGGCTTAATGGTAATAATTTACTGGAAGATCAAAGGAGAAAAAAATCGTATGTTTTGGTTATACTTTAAACAGTATATACACTCATGTATAATAAAAAGATACTGAGTGTCTCATTTACAAGAATAAAAATTTATCATTTCATTTATAACAATGTGCTACTTTTAAAATGCCAATGTTTATCCCATCATATTAATGTTCAGGCTAGGGAAAGTCTCCAAATTATTCACATCGTCATCCATTTTCTTAATCAACATTGATTACAAAATTCTTGCTAATTGACTCAATTGTGTTATGCCTGTCTTGACTCATCCAAATCAAGCAGGGCTCATTAAAATTCAAGTTTCCTGTAATAACATCAGATTATACATTAATATGATCCATTTGTTTAGAGACAAACTAGATCAAATTGCAATATTTTATACATGGAAAGAAACAAATTTGGGCAATAAGTGTGGCATTTTTAGCCCAGATTTAGAGGTATTGGAAGTGGCATTTTTCATCTTTTTCACAGTATTAGTTATTCTAGGAATAATGTGAGAGGGAAAATGCACGTGAACACAATGAAAATAGACTGAAATTATATAAGTAAATATGTTAGTCATTAAAATATTTTTTATGAAATACTATCCATATGCTTAATTTTTATATTGAAATTATACCATAGCCAAAATATAGATGCAGCCCAGATGCCCCTCAATGGATGGATCAAGTGGTGACAGAGACTAGTATGCATGGTACACATAAATATTTAATTGTTAAATATTTAATATATAACCTGAAATTTTAGAAAAGCAAGGGAGGGGGTAGGGTGGGAGAAGTAGGCGAGCATGTTGTAAGGGATAATATTGATAACGATGCACTATATTTGTAAACTGCGTCAGTGAATGGCTACTCCTTTGTACAGCTACATAAAAATTTAAAAAAATTAAAAAGGTATAGATGAAATCCTAATATATTTTGGTTAATAAAGACAGTTCAGTTAGAATGAGGATAATCCTCTAGCTTAGTTGACTTTATAAAAAGTTTAATTTCTCAGTTTGGCTCACCACACACTGAGTAATTTCAGATTGTATCTTTGACATTATGAATTTTAAATTATGAAATGTTGAATCGTGTTCAAATTGTGTGGAGAATGTGAAATTTTACTTATTTATTTATTTTAAGAAATGTGTCTGATTAAGGTTAGCATGCAAGGAGTGGCCTGCCTATCTGAGCTCAAGGTCGGTTCAATTTTCAAATAATTACAGTGCCTTGTATGCAGTACAAAGGACAAGCAAAGGATTCAGTCCCTGAAGCCTTTCTCATGCCATTAAAACTAGATTCCAAATTTACTTGCCATAAGTAGGACCAGTGTCTACAAATTAGTTGTGAGATTTAATTTCCAAATACTTTCCTCTCCACCTTCTCCCTACAGGTTCCCTAAGATTCTTTTTGATTCTCTAGAAAAAAAATAATGTCTGCAATTGAATCATATCTGGAGCCAGCAAATATGAGGAAGTGTAGATGTGGACACAACATAGAGTAATAGAGATAGTAGACATAGTAATAGAGTGAAGAAGAGAGAGAGGGAAGGAGAGGGAGAAGAAGAAGGAAAGGGAAAGAGAGAGAGAGACAGAGAGAGAGAGAGAGAGTTTAGCTCATCCCTGGGTTCATGAACACTGCTATTACAGCTGTTTCTGTCCTCTCCACCCACACCCATCTTCTCCACAGTAGGAAATCTGGGTTATTAAAGAAAAGAAAAACAAACTGTAAAGTTGATAAAAAAAGATTTTCTTCTATAACCATTAATAATTCTGGCCTTTCTTACTTATTTAACTGGAACATAGCAGTTTTATTTTTCAGTTTACTTGCTTCTCTTTATTTTTTATTATAAAGGTCATGTACAGATGGGTTACAGTTACATAAGTCAGGTAATGAGTACATTTATTTTTAAGCAGTGTTATCCACTGCCTCATTTTCTCCCACTTTTCCCCTTCCTGATCTCCCTTCTACCCCAAGTTGTATAGTACATTTTCAATACAGTGTCTAGTATCACTGCTGTATTGGCTTTGTCCCATTGTTTCTGTGCCTCCCCTTCCCATCCCTGAATCAGATATTATGTACAAGACAATGGGTACAGAAATCTCATTTTGTTTTTGATCCACAGTCCAGACTAAAGTTTCCAAATAAGAAAAGTTCAGGCTAGGAGGCACAAAGAATATTGTAAATTTGGAGTGCTTTGATGTATGGTATTGCACTTTCTCTTGCTTGTTGCTATTTAGGTGTGAGTTCTTGCATGGCTCTGCTACATGTTCTGTATAGGTTTCATAGTTGTATTGTGTGTGAGAGTAGTCACACGTACTTCACCCTATCTAAACATATTTTCTGTAGGTAGTATTAGTATATGGAGAAAATAATGTTGATTTTTTTTGCCCAGATTTTATGTAGAACTCTCCACTTATACATGTTTTTCACATATTGTTTAAATTTTCAAATAATAATTTCATTGTGTTTATGACCATGGCTCAAACCACTTTGGATTCCTAAACGAGATAAATCATGATACTATTGGGTGATGTTGCAAGTTCAGTTACACATGAAATTGGTGCAAATTTTAATAATTTCTCAAGCATTTGCCTATATCAATTTTAGGCAGAAATTTTAACTTCCTCAAATGTTCTATTATACTTTCACTGATACCGTTCTTAAAATAAAATGGAAAATTTCAGGTAAGATGGACAGAAAATAGCTTACAATCTACAGTTTGCAAATACAAAATATCCCAAAGTACAAAGACAAATATATTTATTTAAATTCGAATTAAAAATATCAAAAAGTACTAAGAACATTATATTTATTATGTTTATTCCACCAGTGTGAAGTAAATAATAGTTTGTTTTTATTCCTTCTTCAAAATGTTGTAATTATCCTTTAATTGGAAAATTTGGAAATTCCCATTTAATTTCAACCCTTGAAAATAAATTTAAAAAGAAATGACTGGGGCTGGGAAGGTGGCTCAGTGGTAGAGCGCATGTCTTGCATGCCAGAGGCCCTGGGTTCGATTCCTCAGCACCACATAAGCAAAAAGAAAAAAGCCGGAAGTGGCGCTGTGGCTCAAGTGGTAGAGCGCTAGCCTTGAGTTGAAGAGCTGAGGGACAGCGCCCAGGCCCAGAGTTCAGGCCCCATGACCGGACCCCCCCCCCAAAAAAAAGAAATGACTGTACAATATTTTTTTAAAAGAAGGCTTGCTTCCATTTCTTGGATTTCATTTCGATAAACATCATTTTACATGATCATATGCACATTGTTATTGAGCCCTTTTGATCCTCTCCTTCTTTGTTCTCACTGTGTGAATGTTTAGATTGTTGTTTAATCATATCCAGATGTAATTATTTGTCTTTTACTATCCATTATGTTTACTTGTGTATCTATAGGTACATTCTAATTATTACGAATGAGGGAAAACATGCATCCCATATGTCTTTGGGTGTAGCTTACTTCATTTAGTATAATTTTTTCAAGTCTTTATGTTTCCTTACAAATGGGGCAATGCAATTCTTTCTGATAGAGTGTAGAATTTCATGTGTGTGTGTGTGTGTGTGTGTGTATCTCACATTTTCTTGATCCATTAGTCTATTTGTAGTTATTTTTTCTTCTTTTTGGTCTTTCCTTTTTTCTTTGGTTTATTCCCTTCTGTAGCTGCTTTTTATTTCTGTACCCTTTTTCTTACATTTAATTCTACCTGATTTGGGGAAAGAAATGGGAAGGACAGAAACAAAGAGACAAAGGGTACATCAATTCAGCAGTGAAACCCAGTAGATACTATGTTGAAAATGAACTATACAACTTGAGGGGAAGGGAAATTTGAAGGGGAAAACTGGAAGAGAATGACGGAGAGGGTGACACTGTTCAAAAGGAAATATACTTATTATCTGACTTATGTAACCGTACATCACCTTTACAATAAAATTTAAAAATATAGATAATGTAAACAATCCCCCCCAAAACAAAACCAATAAAGAACAAATAAAAAGAAAGAAATGACTGGGCTCCGCACAAGTGTCTCAGGCTTGTAATCCTGGCTACTCAGGAGGCTGAGATCTAAAGATCAAGGTTCAAAGGTAGCCCAGGAAGGAAAGTCCGTGTGATTCCATCTCCTTCCAAATAACCTCAAAAAAGCGGAACTGGAGCTGTAGTCAAGTGGTAGAGTTCTAGCCTTGAGCACAAAAGCACATGGACAGCACCAGGCCCAGAGTTCAAACCCAGGACTTTTAAAAAGTGGTAAATTAATTTTTTTTAATGACTGGAACCTGTTAATGGCATTTATATATCATTGGAATGTAGGCATGTCCCTGTGCTACCCATTACAGAAAAGAACCATACATTAACCTGCATGTATTTCATCAGGTGGTGGTTTGTCCTTTAAATACATATCAAATGTTCAGTGATAAGCATCTGTTTTCACATATGTATATTTTATAGCATTTTTTTACAGATGGTGTTCTTGTCAGGATTTTGTCACGAAGACCATAGTGCAAAACATAAATTCTAAAATTAAAAAAGTATTCTTTTACATGATAATAATTTATGTGGCACTTTTAAAACATGTAAGAGTTCAAGGATTTAAATGACTTATCCTCAATTGGACTTGTCCAATTTAAATAAATTGTCCTCATTTTTTTCCAGTTAAGAAATATTGTACTCTAGGAAACTCAGTGGCTTTCACAGCTTATCTGAACATGTGTTGCTTTATCATTTTTGGCAGGGATTGGTGTCTCATAACAGACTGATACGATACATTGCTAGTATCCTATGATTCGAATTGACATTATTTAAAATGATGGGAGAATGGCATTTATACAACCAGAAACTGAGTTTTATTGAATTGGATTGATACATGTTGGAAAGCAATTTAGATTCATTTTGTTCATCTTTCCTTTCTTGGTGGAATAACAGTGACAACTATTTTGAGTCATCTTATTGCTATGGGCTATTCTCTGTGGTGTCTTCCACATGTGTGCTTGCAGGATGTGTTTTTAAATGTTACGAACTGAATATAGTTACATTTTCATATTTTTGCAGATAAAGTCAATGATTCATTTATTTTTACCTTTTCAATTAAAGATGTGGCATTCAGCTGGGCACTGGTGACTCATGACTGTAATCCTTACTACTCAGGAGGCTATCTGAGGAGCCAGGTTTGAAGCCAGCTAGGGCAGGAAAGTCCGTGAGACTCTTATCTCCAATTAACCACCAAAAAAATCTGGAAATGGCACTGTGGCGCAAGTGGTAAAGCACCTGACTTGAGCTGAAGAACTCAGGGACAGCACCCAGGCCCAGATTCAAGTCTCATTTACTCTATACAGAGTGTAAACAGTATAATTCTTTCAAAGGACTAAGTCAAAGCCCAGGACATGGGTACTTGCAAGAGGGGAGGGGGACAAAAGGAGAGAGGAAGAATGAAGGGGGGAAATGGAGAATGCAGGCAAGAATTCATTGAGAACTATAAAGAATCTATAAAGAATTATTCATTGAGCCCGAAGTGTGTGATTGGGGGCGGGGAGTGTTGGAGGTGAGGATGTTGAAGTAATAACACAGGTCAAGATGTACTGCATATATAAAACTTTGTTAAGCAACAAAAATTTCAATATAAAACCTAAAACTAAAATAAGTAAGAAAAGGGAGGGGTGAGTGAACATGTTAAAAGAGGTGACATTGCTTAAGATGCACTTAAAAATAATATAAATATTCAAAAACTGTAGCATCTATCTTCATAGTTTGCCATGTTTCATGATCTTAGTGTTTAAAGTCTGTCCTGTAAAGTCAGATTCTATATGAACATGCCAAGAGTTTTCTCTTTTACATTAAACATTCACAAAACTTTCCAAGCTCCTTCTATAATCAATTCTTCCCCAGTCTTTTAAACAGATATTAAACAGTATTTTATCAATATTTGATATAATTAATTAATTTCCTCTATGATTGACCCTTGAACAACCAAGCTATTCCTTGTCTTTGGGGAGCAGAAGTCCAATCTATCCTATTTGGAAGCAGAATGGAAGCAGTGGCTACTTATCCTTATTAAAGGTTCATGCATTATAATGCATGTCCTCTTAACTAACATGTTGACTTGAAACCCCTATGTACAGCTACTTAAAAATAATAAGATAAAACTAAATAAAATAATCAACACTTTGAAACACAGGTTACCAATTGTGGCATATATTCAAGATATTTGTTATTTGTACATGTTGTAAGATTTAACACTTTCTCTTATTATGAGAATTATTTGGATATAGGATTTTAACACAAATGGTCAGACATTGAAAGCAATTCTAAATATAAAAAGAGGAAGAGAGGAAACAGAAAAATCACATTAAAATCAATATTTTCCTTTATGATGTAATAAAATACTGAATAAGAAGCTATTGACAATATGTACTTAAATAAACATTTACGATTTACTGTCTTTGATTTTTTTGTTTTCATTTGCAGAAAGGAGAGCAATAAATGAGATCATGCAATGGAGTTTACCTTACTTTTTCTACAACTTTCAAGTTAACCTAAATACCAGGAACAAGAAGAATTTTATGCCAATTTTATAACATTGTTGTTTTCAAGATAGAACTTTCTGATTACATTGTGGATATTAAAAGGTGCCATCTTGATTTATTTCATTTTAAGTAAAATTTAACAAAATCAGAAAGCTTAAAAGTGCTATTTATTGAAATAATGAAGAACCAGGATTAAGAAATAGAGGCCATGCTGGTTGTTCAGGTTCTATTTTATTTATCATGTGTTTATTTGGAATTGTAGATAATATAAAATTAAAAAGTAAAGGGAAGAAAATAGTGAACTTGTTGTGGCTTGTAAAAAATTGTAGGAACACTGTGTAAAACATTCTTTTAAAATAAAAGTATGTGCAAAATATATCAAATATATTGTAAATTAATGTTCTCTAAGGAATCAGTCATTAAAAAATATCTTTTATCTCAAGTAACATTCGATTCTGAACTATATTTGCCATACAGAAAATATTACAGAAAACCCTGATAAATCATTATAATTGTTGAGTTACATGACTTAATAATGTTAATATTAATGATCAGTTTAAGATGTAAATGGGCCATTGTTGTCAGAGCTTAAAATGAGTATATTATTATTCTCAAGATACATTTTCATTTGTTTCCATACTTCTGAAATACTAACCAAAATCATAAAAATGTTTGTTATTAATAAAGATAACTTCAGAACTAATAGCTAGATGTGAAAAAATATTCTTGATTGACAATGATTAGATAAAGGAGCGAAGTTAATATCATGAATCTATTTGGATAGATACAGTTCCTTTTAAGTCCTATCGATGAAAATTAGAATTTGCAGGTGTTGTGCTGAAAAACTGTTTCCATAGCACCAAAATTCTGCACCAAGGATGTAACTTTGAATAAGAAATCATGTTTAAAACTAAAAGATATGCATTTTTATGAGATTAAATTGCTAACTCTCAAGTAACAAAAAGAATATTAATTTAAAATGGAATGATTCTATGGGGCACTATAAATAAGTTTGTGCTAAGATCACACACACGCCTCTGAATAGAAACAATTAATTATAAAAAGACTTGTGGAATAAATGAAAGAAGCCATAGAATGTCCTTTGATCCTATTATTTTGTGGAGCAGGGGAGAGAGCGTATATGTGTGTATGTGCATGCTTGGGTACTGGGACTTGAATTTAGGGCCTGGAAACTGTCAATGAACCTTTTTGCTCAAAGCTAAGTACTCTACCACTTGAGCCACAACTCTACTTCTAGATTTTTGGTGTTTAATTGGAGATAAGAGTCTAACAGACTCCTGCCTGGGCTGGCTTCAAACCATGATCCGCATTTTTCAGTTTCCTGAGTTACTAGGATTACATGTCCAGTACCTGGCTCCACTATTTTCTTTCTTGTTTTGGAAAATAAGGAAAAATCCATGTGTCCTGATTAAGAGCTCAAAGGTGGTCATTAGTAAGGCCCAAGCACTAGCTTGATCAAGCCATGTGGTCTCTAATAATCTGCCCAATATACTATGAAATAATCAATTTACCGCCTGACCATTTTTGTTTGCTATCATTTATAATCTCTAAGTACTTCTGGTGGTCATAGCACTTCAATAAATAATCTTGAATGCACTATAAAAACATCCACTGCATACATGCTCAATCCTTTGACAGAAGGCATAAATCAACCTTCTCTATAATTCATGGAAAATCATATTTCTAGTGATCTAGCCTAATTGGGATCCTGATAATTCTTGCTTCATCAGCATTTATCAATTCATAATTAATAGAACTTAAAGATAAATCATGGTGTCCCTTGGTTGCCCCCGAAATGTAAATGCTGAAATATGTCTCATGATAATATAATATACTACTTTTCAGAACTATTGAGTTTTCTTAACTTGAGTCACTCTAGTAACAGGTTTCAGATAATCTAACAATAGGCAATATTTTGGAATTTTTCTGTATTCATTTTGATGAGAGTATCACATTTTAAAATTTCTGACATACAAAGAAAAATAATCCAATTTCCAAATCAAGTCACTCTGTATTTAACGTCTTGTTTAGCTAATGAAGTTATCATTTTCTGGGATATATCTTCTTGACTTTTATATGAAAATAACACTATTAATTTTTTTATCTGTGCCACAGCATACTACCTAGACACTAACTGCTTATTCTCAATAAGCAGGAAAGAGATTGAAAGAAAATGGAATGGCTTCTATTTAATAACTACAGACGGTATAGGGTATTCCCTTATTAAATATTTACCATCTGCTACAAAAACCAGATGGCTCAAGTTAGTCTTTGGTGATAGAGCTCGCAATACTGTATTAGTTATTAGTTTTGCTCTAGTACAATTTTTTAAATGAAATAAAAAGACAATCTCTTTATGAACAATTTTACATGGAAACTTAAACATCAAATTTTGAGCTTTTAAAAACTAAATGCATCATATTCAGTTGGAAATATTTATTTTCTTTGAAAAACTATGACTTGATTGAAGAGCCACTGATGAAGAGAAAAGCAGTGGCTATAATGTAGGTGCTTCACAAACACATAAAGGCTTTACTATGTGACATTTGCTTTATTCATTCCACTTGAGACCTCCAGCACAGTGTCTTTTTGACCATCAACTCAATAAGACAAAGAAACACTGGATTTTCCTCTTTTGGTTGTCCCTCATAATAATAGACAAAAGTTCAGTCAGACTGTATGTAGGGTTTTAAGAAATGTGAGTTGTTTAAAATACATTCTCTCTACTAGAATTGGTTCTTATTTTGTAATTTGAGGATTCAATACTAAAATATGCAATTAATTAAGAATGATCTACACCTTGCTGAACTTATACAAGCCCTTGTAAATCAAAACATAGATGTGTGAAATTGAGTCATATCATAACAGCATTCTTAATTTTCAGTTTTAAGACCTATATGAACCTGGAAGAGAAAATGCATTGATTTATAGAAATAAAACGTTTTTAGAGGGGATGAGGGGATCTGGACACAATGAGCCAAACCTGCAATCATAGTTAGTTGGAAAATGTAGATTAGAATAACCATGGTTCATGGCTATCTTGGGGGAAAAAGTTACTGAGACACGCCCCCTGCATCTCAACCTATTGATGCACACTTATCATTTAGGTATGCAGGAATCATAAACAGGAGGATTGT
This sequence comes from Dipodomys ordii, assembly GCF_000151885.1. NCBI lineage: Eukaryota > Metazoa > Chordata > Mammalia > Rodentia > Heteromyidae > Dipodomys > Dipodomys ordii. The sequence continues at coordinate 33,045,680 of NW_012267221.1, read as the reverse complement.
GAACCAGGCTGGTGTGAGAATAAAAGAGACCTTCTCCCTAAAATAGCTAAAGTAAAACAAATAGGTAAAGGTTTGGCTCAAATGGAACAGCCCCTGCCTAATAAATGCAAGGCTTTGATTCAAACGTAGGTCCATCAAAACAAGAAAAATAAAAGAGAGCAGAAATGAGCATCAGTGTTTTGTTGCACAGAAAGGGAAAAATGCATAGATTATAAAAATCATGATTAATTTACATTTTGTGGAAATAATTCTTAATTATGAATGTTAAACTTATATTAATTCTATAGCTATACTCCTTACTATTACATTAATTATTGTGCTGTAAAATTATGGAAAACATCTATATAATGTTGCATTTTGCCTAATTATAATGCATACTATTTAAGTACATATGAAAAAGAAAAGAAAATTTGGTTTCAAACAACATATTTTAAATATTGCGAGAGCCATAACCATTTCGATTTAATTCTGTTACATTCCTATGTTTTTGTGATTGCAATGATTGTAATATTAGCATTTGAATTATTTTTCTATAGAATTCCATTGGTATGCAACACACAAATCATGAGAAGAGCAAAATTCTAGTCTTAATCAATAATACATGATGTTTTGTAGGCTGGTCTCATTCAGAAAAGAAACAACCTGCTCTTGATCTGGTGTGGCTAATACACCAAAAGTGACTTTTGTCTTCTGTGATAATTTTACACCTGAAATACTGAGGTTGTGACTAAGTAAATCCACAGCTCTCTTATGATAGCACCTCCAATAACCACCAAACTTTACATAGTCAATTCTAATCCCCATTGTAGCTCTGTTCAAAGATTTGTCCTCTAGGTATATAATTAAGATTACATTTGCTGGGCGCCGGTGGCTCACGCCTGTAATCCTGGCTACTCAGGAGGCTGAGATCTGAGGATCATGGTTCAAAGCCAGCCAGGGCAGGAAAGTCTGTGAGACTCTTATCTCCAATAAACTACCAGAAAACCGGAAGTGGCACTGTGGCTTAAGTGGTAGAGTGCTCGCCTTGAGCTGAAGAGTGTAGGGACAGCGCTCAGGGCCAGAGTTCAAGCCCCACAACCAAAAAAAAAAAAAAAAAAAAGAGAAAGAGATTAAGAGATTACATTTGACAGGTATCTATCCCCAGCAGAGACTGCTGTTCCTCTCATTCTTTTGATTATTGTAGTGTGTATTCATTGTACCATAAAGTTTCAGCATGATGTTTTGTATTCATGTATACTATATTTTCAGTAGATTAACTCTATTTTTCTCCATTCTCCCTGTTTCCCAGTGGTCAATAGCTTTCAGTGAACTTCCTTATATTATCTTCATACTTAGATGCATTGTATTTTTTGTTTGTTTGTTTTTGTTTTGTAGCCTGTGTGGCTTGAACTCAGAACCTAGGCACTGTCCCTGTACCTCTGTGCTCAAAGCTACCATTTGAGTTACAGCGCCACTTTCAGCTTTCTGGTGGTGAGTTGAAGATAAGAAACTCATGGACTTTCCTGCCTGGGATGGCTTCAAACCTCAATGCTCAGATTGCAGCGTCTTGAGTAGCTAGGATTACAAAGGAGCCACTGATGCCCAGCTAAAGTTGTATGTTGATATTAACAACACTCCATTCTTTTCTTCTCTTTTTCCCTCCAACTTTTAAAACAGTCCTATAATTATAATCATGTTCCGTGTGTGTGTGTGTGTGTGTGTGTGTGTGTGTGTGGCGTGCATGTGTCTATGAGTATGTCTTTATTTTGGGTTTAAATTCTATAGATGAGTGAAAACATGGAAAACTGGTTTTGTTGAGCCTGGCTTATCCTGCTCAACATGATGATCTCCCCATGCATTCAATTTCCTGCAAATGACATGAGCAGAGTTTTCTTTTTTGCTGTGAATTCTGTGGTAGAGATAAAGCTTAATTTCTCTATATTTTCATCAGTTTTTAGAATCAGAATTCTATAGCTTGGCTATTGTGAACAGCAATACAGTAGAGGTTTCCAGGTATATTTTCAGTTTTCTTGAAGCAGCTCCATTCTGATTTCCATAAAGGTTCCACCATTTTACATTCCACAATAATTTATGAGGGTTCTTTTCCCCTTTACATCCTTCCCAGAATTGACTATAGGGTGTTGTTGTTATTTTTGCCATTGAGTAGGGTGAGATGGAATCTTAGTGAAATTTAACTTCAATTTCCTTTATGACTTATGATATTAAGCATTTCAGCATGAAACTAGCCACTTGTGTTCTTTTTTTTGGTGAAGTTTCATTTATCTCTTCTTGTTCATATTTGCTTGGCAATTTGAGTCATTCAACAGGTAACTATCTATGCCTATATCTTTCAAAGTTTTCATATTCTTTTCTGTAGCAATTTCAAAATTCAAAGTCTTGTATACAGCTATTTGATGATCACAGACCAATGTTTTTAGTGTCCTAATAAGCTTTTTTCTCTGTCATATTACTGTAAATATTCTACAAGGATTTTTATTATGATTTCCATGTACACAAATGCATAGAGGGTATTACTTTGCTCAAGTTAAAAAAAAAAACTTTTCAAGGACAAAAGGCTTAAGAGGTATAGTGCCATCCATGAATAAAAAAGCCCAATAAAAGTATAAGTGAGTTCTCATCCTAGTACCATACACAAGCACACACTTGCATGTATACACGTCTACATACAAACAGATACAAGTTATCTATAATCACACTTTCATTGGTTAAATATCCATAAAAGAACCTATAAAATGTATAGAAAATCCATGCTTAAAATATTTGAATACCTTTTTCTCAAGGCAGAATGAAATAATAAGGCAAACATTAAAGTTAATACATATTTCACTCCCACATTCCTGAAATTTATATATGCTTCAAAAGACATGTTTGTTGAAATTTTTTATTTTTTAAGCAATTATGGTCTTTAGTTACCAATTTTGTAGATTCTGAGATTGGAATTTTTGGTTCTTTCTTTCTTTCTTTCTTTCTTTTTTTTTTTTTTGGTCAGTCATGGGGCTTGAACTCTGGGCTTTGATGCTGTCCCTCAACTCTTCAGCTCAAGGTGAGCACTCTACCACTTGAGCCACAGTGCCACTTACAGTTTTCTGGTGTTTATTGGAGATAAGAGTCTCATAGACATTCCTGCCTGGGCTGGCTTTGAATCACAATCCTCAGAGCTCAGCCTCCTGAGTACCTAGGATTATAAGCATGAGCCACTGGTGCCTGGCAATTGTTTGGTTCTTGTCATACAAAGCTCTATAAGGATGACTTTCTTCTCTAGCTTCCAATAGCTTCTCTTATTTCATCAAGGGATTCAAAGGGCCCTGCATTCAGTTTTAGTCACTAACATGTCCTGCATTCATGGTAGCTAAAAACACAAAAAGCTAAATAGAAGTCAGGATGCAATCATCTTTAATTAAAAATTGTCATAATAGTAGTATGATATCACAGAAAGAAGAAATGTCTAATAAAAAATGGAAAGGTTTCAAAACTATTTTTGAATTTTGTACTGTATCATTTCTCTAACCTCAAAGGAATGGATGTGAGTTGACTTTTTAGCTGATAAGAAAATGAAATCTTGGTAGAAAATATAAATGAAACACAAAGAGTGTTCAGGTAATAAATAGCATTCATTGAATTGACAGTATAATATAGACAGGGTATGTGCAGTTTACTAATAAGTGTTTTACTTATGTGTTAATGCCTTGATGATGGATCTAAGTTTAATGATAGCATCATGGACTTTTGCTAAAATATATGACATTAACATATTACCAAATGTATCATTATCAATTGTTATTAAATCTTGAAATGGGAATAGGTGAGGAGGGTCAATACAATGATTTGAGAAATAAAACAAATTTACTCATTACTGACATGGCTGTTTGAAAAGACAAAATACGTTAGGTTCCAGTTTAAACATAATGAAGTATAGAAAGACTAAAGATTAGGACATGATTTCTGCCAATATAGAACTAAAACAGAAGGAAAGGTTAAACTGATAAAAAAAATTAATCAACATTAATCTATCAACACTGATGGATTTGTGTGTGTGTGTGTGTGTGTGTGTGTGTGTGTGTGTTTGTTGTGGTCATTGATTAATGTGAAGGTTTGGGGGAGAACACTACTTGGGGGTCCTTGTTTAGTTGAATTTATTTTTGTAATACTTTTCTTTCTTTGATATTCCTGGATCTGTTAGATTTCCTTTCTTTATAAAATCATTTTCTCAATAAAGAGTCAGATACTGGCTTGGCATTTTATAGTGATCTTTTATTTAATGAAAAGCAACACAATGCATACAGTGCAGTAAGACAAAAGTGTTTATTAGATATATTTTCTGATCTTCTATTTAAGTGAGAAATAATTAATCATGTATTATTAAAGATCATCTCACTGTTATTCTATAACTACATATCGGTTTTCCCAAATATAAACCATTATTGCAGTAATTTTTGTGTCCAACAGTGTCTTATGTCTTCAAAAAAGATCAGTATCCTATAGGAAATTAGATAAAACCACTCTTTGGATGACTCTGTATCCTAAGATCAATGTAGTTCACATTCTTGACTCACTCAATTTTAGCTCATTTACTTTTGTCCTTGAAAGATTATACAACCTCAGTGTGACTCAATACCTTTGTACACACATGAATTTTCAGATGAGGAAATGGTGAAATACATATAAAATTCTTAGAATAGTTCTCTCCTTCATAATAATCCACTCATAAATGTAAACTACCAGGTATTGTGTAATCAATTATCTTTACTCTCTTGTTCTAAAAAGACAAACTATGCAGCATATGGTACAAACTAGTTAACATAAGATCATGATAAAGATGATGATATCCATGATGGAGAAGTATTTATTTTCTCATTGTACTGCTCTATCACTCATTACCTACTTTCTCTCAAATTTAACTGAGCATGCAGAAACTAAACCTTAAAATAAGGATAACAAAAGGATGGTTGAGACAATGTTGGCAGGGACAATGGAATTTATATTCTTATTTTTGTTTTGTCATCTTCAATTTCTATCAGCAAACAGTAGCCTAGTATCACTGAATTGGTAATTATATAACTACAAAATAAACCACACTAACAAGAAAACCAAAATATTATCCTCTCCCTTAGCTATAGAAATACACACACAACATACAAATATAAAAATCCAACAGTTATCTGATATTGATGATACAGTAGAAAATTGGAATCTTTAAATATTGCTAGCATGATTATATAGTAGTACAACCATTATGAGAAAGAAACAAGTCTATATCTTAAGACTTCACTGCAAGTAGGAACCAAGAGGAAAACTGACACATGGAAAATGGTATTCAGGGTTATTCACAGCAGAATTCTTTGTTATTTCATAAAACCATAATTTATTAAGAAGTTTACCTATACAAGAATAAATTAATTAAGTTCCTGATGGTAAAGGAAATTGCCACATTTCAGAAAATATAGATGCATTTCTTCAGGGTCTGATGAAAGCAGAAAGTAAATAACTAATTATGAAGCTCAACACACTACAGAGTCCTCCATGACACTGGGACAACTGTTGATGCTCTTGTGTGAGTTCTGTATAGACCACATCACCCGAGTTTGCAGTTAACTATAACTGGCAGAGGAAATGTGTTGGCCTCAATCTGCATTGGAGTGCCTAATTATTATAATACTGCATCCTGTGAATACATAACTAGAATATAATTGTATTTATTTATAGAAAAATTGAGAAACCAAGTTAATAAAGAATTTGTAAGGATGGAAGCTAAAAAGTGCATAAACTAGAAGATACCATTGGGTGATAATGTTTATTTGCAGTAATGAAGAAATAGAAATTAAATGAACATGACCAATTAAAAAATTACAGTAGGAAAGAATAAATCACCTGATAGAAAGATGGAAAGAAAGGGGTAGGTGTAGAGTAACCCAACCACATTGGTGACAGAAACTGAAACTTAAACCCATGGGCTCTTACTAAAGGTATACAACAGATTGCTTTTGTTTCTGAGTCTCTTACTTCTCTAACTTCTTGCACATAAATGATATTTATAATGAAGATGATTAATTTGATTACATTTAGCAGTGTTCAGTGTCTCATAAAATCACAAACAATATTCTTGAGAAAATTCTTTCCCAAATCTTATTATAATCCTAAATGTATATTAAAGATTATCAGTCATATGAATCACTGTGAATATGGGAGTATACATACACATATAGATTAATAAATATACATAAACACTAAGACAATAATTACATATTAATGTTTTATCTAAAGCCAGGAAATATATTATCCTACTGTCATAAAATTAGATTTCATCTAAAATAGATGTTTTGATATGATTAATTTTCTCATTTGGGCCAACAGCCAAAACAAAAGTGAAAAAATCTGCAATGTGGTATATGCAGGTGGTAATACTTGTCCATCCTACACTTTTAAGTGATGCCCCATAATGCAAAGGGCAGTTCATTTTATGCTATCTATCACAGAGCTATTGCTTAGAATGTACATGCTTACCCCCTACCTGTGCCAAGTCTTGCATTAAGACTATGAGTTATGTGACAGCAGCTATGGTTATGTTTGAAAGAATGTGTATTCTCGAGTGCACTTTACAGAAACTTGATCTGACTGACACACAAGTGGGCATATTTATATTCTCTTTGTTGAATACGGATAATATAATATTTATAGTGTAAGAAAAGTGCTTTTATTCTGGCTCCCATTACAGTTATTAATTACATTCACATGCAAGGGAGTGTTCCAAGATTGATGGCTAAGGTTAGTCCTGTCTGATCACACAACTCCAAATACTCCTATCAGTGCTTTGTGTGCCAAGTCTTCTTTGCTGTCAACCCCGCCTCGCAGCCCCTCCCTGAGCCTTCACTGAATCCTGGGTAAAGCGTTTTGATTGGGAGGAGGGGCGCAGCCCAGTTCCCTTCACAACTCTACACAAAATATTCCCAGTTTATGTTAGACACACAAAAGGTATAAGTTTCTTATTCTTGTTGCCACTTTATACCAAAAATTGATGAATACAATAGTAAGAAGAAATATTTTATGACAGGCCTTACTGAAATATATCTCCTGCATTGAACTTGTTCAGTGTGTGAAGCACTTCCAGAGAAATCTTGGATGTGTGAGATGCTCACTCTGTGAAGGAGGCCCACAGCAGCGTGCAAACACTTTCCCATCGTTGCAGTAATACATTTCCATCCACACTTGCCATGCTAGACCATGTGATGTGGATGAGTTTCACAAAAACTGATAAAATCTTTGGAGGGACACAAAAGGCATAGTATAGCAGTTCTAGAAACAAATTTCACAATGATCGGTTCTGTGGATGTTATTAATTTCCATGTAAAAGGGAGAAATAGCGTTAATCACCATGGGAAACAAATGAGTTATTAGGAAATTTAAGAAATTCCTTTTCTGAGGGTGTTTCCTGATGATGCGTGACAAGGGGTGTCACAAATGTATATCACTAGCATTCTTTGGGTTTCCCCCCCCCCCCCCCCCCCCCGCCTCCCATTCCTGAATTTTGGGACTGGGCGAATTTCTTTTGCTCAAGGCCAGCGTTTTATCACTGGAGCCACGTTGCCACTTCCGGCTTTTTTGAGTAGTTTATTGGAAATAAGAATCTCATGGACTCTTTCCAGCCATGATTCTCAGATCTCAGACTCCTGAGTAGCTAGGATTACAGGCATAAGCCATAAGTGCTGGGCTCTTTGGTCTTTTTAAACCTCATTAAGCAGCCTTCTTAAAATTATGTATTAATGGACTCTTCTATCAGTTCTAACATTCAAAAAGGTTTGTTATGACGGGTTTATTGAAAATGTTTTAGAAATGAATGACTTTTTGACACTAATCTCCAAATTCGAATATAATTATTAATAAACTTGTATTGTTATTCAGTGATGGATTGTCTGATAATTTTGATTTCTACCTAATGTTATTTTTGGATTCAGAAGTAATTGAGAGACAGTCCTAGTGGAGCATTTGTCTAAATGTTTAAAATGTGTTGCACAATTTATTTTCATCTGTATCTTTACCAATGACATAAGCAATAATCATTTTGTTGTTGTTGTTGTTTATGGACGTATTAGGGTTTTAATTCAGAGCATCATTCTTGCTGAGCAGGTTCCCTTGTTAGGCAGTTTTCCTGCCTCCTGAGTCATGTTTTGAGGCCTTACTGTTTTGGACACGTTTTTCAGATAAAGCCTATTAATTTTCTATATTTGTTTGTTTTTCTGAATAGCTTTAGACTGAGATCCTCATGCTCATGTCTCTTAAGTAGCTGAGATTTGAGACATAAATCACTTTGCCTGATATCCTTTATGAAATGGGTCCTTCCTAAGTTTTTACCTAGGCTGGCAATCAAACACAATCTTCTCTATGTGTCTACTTCTCAAGTAGTTGGGGAGACACATGACATTGTACCAGTCCTAAATCACTATTCTTTTAATCACAGTACCAAATACAATAGACAAACATTGCTAGTAAGTAAAACCACCATGAGAGTTTTAGTAAATATGTGCATAGATCAACATTTAGGCAAACTCATAACCATAACTTTTAAAGTACAATGAACATAGCAAAGATGAGAAAGCTGGACACTGATGACTCACACCTATAATCCTACTTACTCAGGAGGCTGTGGTCTGAGGATTGATGTTTGAAGTGGCCAGGGCAGGAAAGTCCCTGTGAGACTCCTATTTCCAATTAGCCACTCAAAAATGGGAAGCAGAGCTTTGTTAAAGGGATCAAGAGCTAGCCTTGAACAAACAAGCTCAGGGCAAGTGCCCAGGCCCTGAGTTCAAGCCCCATGGATAACTTGGTAGGTCAGGTGAGTAGAAGTTTATAGAGTTCTTGCTTATTTATTGATCATTTGTTATATGTTAGTTAAGGTGTAAACAATAAGAAGACCACAAGAAACATCTACACACATTCTCTTCTAGAGAATAATGCATGAAGTCAGACTAGTACTCAATAAAAAATTCTACTTGGAATATTGATGGTGTTTGGCACTCTGTGCTCAACTAGTCTTTGCTAAGTGACTTAATGAGTGGATTATTGAATTATATTTGCTAACTTATTAATGTTATTAATATAAAGGATTACCACTCATCATAGGAATATTCACTTCAGTATCCATTCACCTAGCTATCCTAAGAAGATTTTTAATGTAGATTAGATGCAGTTAATGATTTGGCCAAGGAGGGGGGCGGGGGGTGGGGGAGAAGATGGGAAGGGATGGTAAGGGGAAACAGAGGAGGCAATAATGTGTGATAAGAAATGTTCTCATTACCTTGCTCGTGTAATTGTAACTCCTCTGTATGGTACTTTCACAATAAAAAAAATAACAAAAAAATAATTTGGCCAAGTGGGATGGTGGGCCTGCTCTTCACTATGGAAGCCCACACAAGAACAGTATCCCTATGACTCTCGTCACTTTGAAGACATGGAAAATGACAGGAGAAGACATTCTGGAGCAACCTAGGAACCATAATGGAAGTTGTTGAGCATTATGTAAGCAAAATCAGAAGAATGTCCATAGATAAGTTATTCATAGCCCCACCAAAATAATGCTTAGAAAACTCTGAGATTCTGAATCTGAAGTCAATAGTTTATGACTCAGAATTAACAACAATGTGGAAATAATTCTGCTATAGAAAGCTTCTGATGTTTTGCCGAACATTGTCCCTCATAAGTCTATCAAAATAACCAGGACATGCAGCTGGCTAAACTTCCATGTCTTTCCAGAGGCACAGGCTATTTATTGTTAATCCTACTGTTCTGGCACATCTGTTCACAACATTTATCTATTTAAGTATCGTACCTTTTTTTCAAACAATTATTCTGTTCTTGTTGAAATTGCATCCTAAAATTCTGTTCACTAAAAATAATCTTTCAAACTTGAGAAAAAATGTTCAAGATTTGCTCTGCACATCTTCTAAAATTCAGAACTGAATTTAAATGTCTCTTTTTCTAAATCCATATTTTTACCTTGGTTAAAATAATTTTTTTATACTTCACTTCTCCATCTCTTCAAACATTCAGTAACAATAGAAAAAAACTGAGTACCACACTTAGGTGAAGCAGCTGAATCAGAAGGTGAAGTGGTTGCTTAGCAACATCACCTGTGAGTAATTAAGCATCTCTTGAGAAATGCTAGATTTGGCTTTAAATTCTTGGCTTTGTTACAAACAGCTATATGGATTGTTCAGATTGTATCTGCCTACTACATTAAAGATTACAGTGGTCAAGATATATACTCAAGTAAGTAGATCTCATCATGAATAACTGTTTATCATTGAAGCTCATAACTTAGCCCTTTACTGGCAGACAGCTGTAAGTTTTGTATCATACATGAGAGGATGGTGGCTATCATAGATGGAAACCTCCATTCTGTGTGAGTAACTCACAATCCAAGCCTTTTTTTTTCTGAGTCTGCAATTAGTATGGACAGAAAAGGTACCATCTGCAGTAGCAAAACAAGGCAAACTCTTTATGACCTATGAGACAATATGTATTAGCATGATTCAGAGGCCTGGACTGCTGGAGGGGGTGGGGCATCGAGCCCCACATGCTGAGCTACCTATTGGGATTGGACAGGGGGAAGCTTGGGGGAGGAGCATGAATGCCAGTTGGAAATCATTAGTGGAGGGAAGGACACATGTACTGAGGCCCAGGTAGTAGGGTAGAGAGCAGGGGAAGTAGAGGCAGAGAGGCCTGGGGAGAGTCAGAGAGGCCTGCAGCTAGTGGGGAGGCTATTGGAGATCAGAGAGGCCTGCAGAGAGTCAGAGGGGCCTGCAGAGATTGAAGAGGCCTACAGAAAGGTTGCGGAAATCAGAAAGACCTGTGGAGAGTGAAGGGGGCTGTAGAGAAGGAGGAAGGAAAGAAAAGGAAAAGCCTTCCTCTTTGGAGGTTTGGAGCTTTGGAACTTTGGAGGTCTGAAATTTGGAGGTTTGCAGATCAACTAATTGGTGGTTTGCAGACCAAGAAATAACGGTTGGTGCTGCCTATTGGAGGCTTGGAGGTGTGGTGGTCAAGGCTGCTCTTGGTTCCAGGTATCTAGCCCAGGACAAGGTAGTTACAGGCCCCCTTTCTGGTGTAAAATAATGTAAAGAAGTTTGTTATCTTTAACCTTGCCTTGATGGATTGTCTGGCTCTTTTGAGGTCATAAATATGTCTTCACTAGATATGTTTTCATTCATGAGATAAGTTACATAAATATTGTTACTTGTTTAAAGAGGTTGCTGAGTAAGAGCACCACCCCCACATGTGGTATTCAGGTAAGGGATAGGTTTATTCATCCCACCGGCTGGCACCAGGCCAGGTTGGCACTCCACATGGCTGGGAAAGAGGGTGTCTGGCCCTGGGACATACCTTATCTGGGATGGGGAGGGGAAGGTGTGGCCAGGCAAAGGGAGGTAGGACCAGGTGGGAGAAAGGTATGGCCACATCAAATCCAGATGTGACCTCAGAGGATGGGGATATGACCTCTTCTAGGTGTGCCAGTTGCCTAGGTAACTCAGATACAGGGTGGAGACTGGCTGGGAGGAGGGTGGAGTCTGCTCTCCATCAGGAGGGACCTTACAGCTGTAAGTTGTTGAATCTCCTGAAATTATAACTGTAGTCTTATTGCAATTATATGGTCACTCCTGTGAGGAGTAGCTTTGCTCCAATTCACTGGAAATTTGATCTCTATTCTCTTTAGGTTCTATATTTATCTTTAATAATTCCTTTTGACTGCTCTGTAGAGATCAACAGTTCTAGACCTTTCTATTTTCAATAGGGTGAAATACTCCTTGGGAATAGTCTCTTATCAGTTCTTAGTCTCTTATCAGTTCTTTTCCAAACTATGTAAAACAATATATGAAAGCAAAACATATATGAAAGTTTTACAAAGAGAAATTAAAACACGGAATTCAATTCTGTCTTCCATTATTCACATTACTCAATTCTCTCTCATCATATCAGGATATTTTTTTTTACTCATCTTAAAATACTTTATAGTCTATTATTTAAATTCTTAAACTACAATGTTTTTATATATGTCTTAGTTACACTGTGCTTATTTTCTCTCTATTCTTTCTTTTTAAAATTTTTAAGCTATATTAAACTTTTTATTTTATGGTATAAGTTTTTAAAAGAAAACTTTGAAATGGTCTCAGTCACTAAGTTTCATGGAAACTATGTAAGAAGGTAAAACCTTATAACATTGTTAGAGATTCAAAGTTTACAAAAGTCTATATGTATATAAATGTGTGTGTATGTCAAAGACAACAGTAGCTCCTAGTTCATTAGAGAGACTCCAATAGGTGAAGATTATTACATAGATGAAAATTATTACATAAACAAGAAGAAAACAGAAATCATGCTCACTGTTCAAATGTACCTTAGAATGTTATGAATGGATTTAGAATGAAACAAAGCTGTTTCAACTGTGAAAGCTAGTCATTTTGCCTACCATATGTTATTTTTACATGTACATTATGTAATTCTTGTGCAATCTGAATGATAGAAACATTCATAAATCAAAATTGCTTTTCCAAGGAACAACTTGGAAAAATTTCAAAGTACCTTATAAAAATCTAATATATAATTTTGCATGTTGTAAGTATTAAGAGCTGCCTTCTGGACTATATAAACAACAACAGAGACTACTTCTAGAAACTCTTAGAGTCACAATTTTTACATTCACTATTGTGACCACCAGTTTTATAAACATATTCTTTCAAAGAGACAGTGTTAATTTGGGCTTTTGTTTTATTTTTATTTTTGTTTTGTATGTTTTTATTGTAAAAATACTGAAAAGCCTTTGTTGATAATTATCTATAAACAATCAGCCTTACTTTCTAAATAATCACTTTTTAAATTTTTATACATTTTTTATTGTAAAAATACTGTACAGAAGGGTTACAGGTACATGAGTAAGGTAATGAGTACATTTTTTTAAAATCAATCATTGTTGCCTCCTGCTTTGTTTTTCCCCACCATCTCCTCCTTCCCTACCTCCCCAACTACACCTGCCCTCAGGTTGTAAAGTTCATTTTCAACATAGTGTCTTGTACATTTCATTGTTACATTGTTACAGTGGGTCAACCTGTATCCTTATTTAAGCATTTTTAAACAATCACTTTCTAAACAATCACTCTAGAGCTCTAAAAAGTTTTTTATCTCATATTAAATCTATTGTGTAAGAATTCTTCTCCACTAGGCTTTAATTCTTTATTCAGTGGTAGAAAATCATTATTTCTCTTTAGAAAGTAAATTAATTCTTTAATTAAATAAGTTTCTCAGATTTCTGCTGTTGCAGGACAGTTTTCCAGGTGTCTGGATCCAGGTCTCCCCCTTTTCTCTGTTTGCTTCACATAAATATCTCTCAGTTGTGCTGGGAAGGCAGCATCTTGAGATGCAGGGTAACTGACTGGCTCTGGTTCAGTTCCTCCATGAAACAGGATGCCCTTTAAAGCTTTAGGCCAGCTGTCAAGTTTCCCCTGGGTTTAAAACTCTAGGTGGGCTGCTTTCCAGATTCCTTAGCTTCTTGAAAGTGGCTTCACATGCAAATGAGACTCCATCTGCCCTGGGCAGCATTCCTGAGTCTTTGACAGAGCTACTCATAAATCTGAGTTCCACTGCTTTGCTGCCTAACTGTAAGTAATAAATTCATTTTATGGAAACTTCTTGCATGTGAAAGTTCTGTAGCACCAGATTCAGACAAGTTAGTAACTGCTCAACAACATTCTTTCCATGTACGTTTGTTTACAACTTATCTACTAGTCATTGTTTACATTCACATTCACTGTCTGTAGCCAAAATACATATAATCTGTAGTATCTACCAAGTCCTCTACAACCCCACCTCAGCCCTAAGGAAACAAGGAGGGAGGGGAATGAAGGAGAGAAGGAGAAGGAAGAAGACAAAATGAGAAAGAAAGAGAAAGGGAAGAGAAGAAAAAGGAGAGAGAGGAGAAGGATAAAAAAGAAGAGGAGAGAATGAAAGACTAAGCAAAATCAGAGGTAACTCTCAGTCACCTATTTGATAACAAATTAGTATTCATGTCAGCCCAGGGAATGTGGCTGCATCTTCTGGTGCATGGGTTTTCCTATTCTGGTTGGTTTCCAGGCTAAGGAAGCATGCTTTTCTTTTGAAACATGCTGTTTTTGTTGCAGAAAGATATGTGTAAAGTAAGAATGTACCCAATGACTCAAAGTAATCAGCCAAAGTTACAAACTGTTATTCCCTTTGTGTTATACTGCTCTAGGAAAGTAATATTGCCAAGCTGCACAAAAAACAAGGAAGCAAACTACACTATAGGCAATCATTAAAAGTCCTGTAGAAATGAATAAGAAGGTGTTGCTCTCTGAGGATGTTGAATAAAACAGTGGGATGTTAGCTCTGCTCATACAATATTGCCTCTTTACAGTCCTCCATAACTTTATTATACTAGCTTTCATTCTAGCTTTTCACTCTCAGAGACAGAGATATAGACTCTTAAGAACTAAAAATACTACAATACTAACCTAGTACTGGTAGCTCACTCCTATAATCTTTGCTACTTAAGAGGCTGAGATCTGAGGATCATGGTATGAAACCAACAGTCAGAGAAGTCTGTGAGACTTACCTCCTATTGGCTACCAAAAAGCTTGAAGTGGAGCTGTGACGCAAGTGGTATATCATTGGCCTTATACAAATATTCTTAGAGACAAGGTCTAGACCCTCAGTTCAAACCCTCATACCACCACATAAAAGATACTTTAATAGAGCTCCCTATTTAATATCATACTCTATTTTCCATCACTCTAAGAATAAAATTCAGACTACATTGCAGTCAAAAACTTTTTATTTATTTCACTTCCAAGACTTTGCATATATTTTCCCCTCAGCCAGAAATATATTCTTTCATGTCTAATCCTTCTGTTATTTTTGAAGTGATAGGAGTGGGGGGGAGAAACCACATCTCTAAACCAAGACAAATGTGTTTTGAGTAATCACCCTCTGAACCATTCATTGTGTCAGGTATAGATATCATAAATCTTTCTCCCTTAGCAAGCAAGTCAGTGAACTCTCTTAACAGTACTCGCTGAGTGTTTACCCCAAGGAACATTTAGCACCAAACTTAGCAAATACACAGTATTGTAGAACTTGAATCCTAGAAGATCATCTTGTCAGTTTCATGATGCAAAGTTGCCAGCTTGGGTTGGAACTCTATTTATAGTTCTCCCACATTTAACTTGTCATCTTCCCTATAAACAACTTGGGAAATGAAGTACAGACAGATTTTGATTTTTGATGTGCCATTTGAAGAAATACCTCCTTAAATGAGCCTAAAAATGCCCATTCGCTAATTAAAATTTCTCTTCATATGTACAATATACTTCCTACCATTCCTCCATCCATTTCCTGTGGTATTATTTCCCAGTTAACTCTGTTAACTGCTATTCTCAATATAGATTTACATTCAGAAAAATAGTTCACATTTATGAGGCACTCATTAACTCAAAAGCACACTTTTAATCATTATTACAAGTGTTTCAATCTACCTCATGAGAGCTGTTCTCTTATTATCCATATTTAATTGATGTGGAAATTGATTTGAAATGCATTAATTATTTTGCTTAAGACTACATCATCAGTAATCTCTATCAAGAGTGGTTGTCTCTAAGGTATATAATTAAATATGTCTTTTATTTTTCCATTCTATCTTGAGCCAAGTGACCAGTAAGACTCATCACTTTGGTTAATATTACTCCAATTTGGAAGTCATGATTTATCTTATAAGCAAGTAATCATATTCATATAAATTTCAATGTGGTCATATGCACATAGCTATTGAGCTATTGTGATCCTCAACTAGGATTATCCTAGACATTTACTACAAATAGACATATACTACAAATGAGGGAAACCATGGAGTCAATGTTTCTTTGGGTCTAGCTTACTTCACTTAATAAAATTTTTTCCAAGTCTTTCCATTTCCATATGAATGGGGCCATGCCATTTTTTTTTCTGATGGAAGCATAATATTCCATTGTGTATATATACCACATTTTCTGATCCATGCATCTACTAAGGGGCATCTGGGTTGGTTCCATACTTTAGCTATGGTAAATAATAACGCAAATGAACATAGTTATGCTTTAGTGTAGCCCTTAGTTTTAGTAAATTAGTGTGGCCTTGTTTATGATCATTTGAGTAAAGGTTTAAGAGTAGGATTTCTGGGTCATAGGGAAGTTCTGTTTATTTTTTGAGGAACCTCCATATTACTTTCCAGAGTGGTTGAACCAATGTACATTCTCACCAACAGTGTAGTGACATTCCCTTTTGTCTACATCCCCTCCAGCAGCTGTTATTATATGTTTTCTTGATAATGATTGTTCTAACTGGGGTGAGGTGGAATCACAATGTAGTTTTGAGTTACATTTCTTTTATGGCCAGAGATGTTGAACATTTCTTCATGTGACTAATGACTATTTTTATCACAATAAATCAATAGCTATGTACATATGACCATATAAAATGATGTTAATCAAGATGAGCTCCAAGATACAGAAACAAGAGTTTGTTGTGTTGTTGTTGTTGTTTAAATGTATGGTATAAAGTTATTTCTTTTTTCTTCCATTTTTTCCCTTTGCTTTTTTCCCCAGTTGTCACTGTTTTTGGTATACGGTGTTTTATGTATACATTTATTGGATTTCAGGATGGGAATGGGAATAACAAAATGGTGAGACAAAGGACAAATGGTAAACCAATGCAACAACGATACTCACAAGACACTATGCTGGAAATGAACTTTACAACTTGGGTGGGCTGGGAGCGATAAGGGAAAGTTAGAGAAAATAAAAGAGGGTAGCATGGTTCTACAAGAAATATACTCATTATTTATGTAATTGTGACCCATCTGTATATCACTTTTACAATAACTAAAATTAAAAAATAAAAATTTCAATCTGGGGTACATGCACACCTACAGGCATGATCAGGAAAGATCTCATTTTGGAGGTAGATATAACCCAGTTAAACAAATTGCATGTTCTGGTGGATCAAAGGAGATTGTCCATTCCCAAGAGGGAATTTAAGTCTAAGTGATTTTCTTCAAAATTTTAGCAATAAGACATCCTTACCTGGTTATATAGAGTTAGAATAAACACTGGATCAGAGACAGACAGATGGAGTCCTAAAAAATAAGGTTTTATTCATGAAAATATAGAAGAAAAAAAGAGGAAATATTAGTTGGAAAGACATGCTACTTCAAAAAAATAAAAGAATTTTCATATTTTTATCATCAAACACTTTTTCTATACCCCCTGCTATTTTTTTCCACAATCCCTGCTATTTTCAGCTGATGATTTTGGTTCAGACTTCATAAGAAATATTAATAGCTAGAATGTTATACATATTACAGAGCATATTCACTTCCTACTTGTGTGATATCCCTACTTTCATGTTAAAGTGGATCAACTTTTCTATTTTTAAATCTGAATGCCTCTACCACTCCCAAACTCATTCAAACTCATGAAAACTCATGTTCAAGTTGAAATGCAGCCTTGTTTCTCATAAGAACTTTTCTTGTCTAGTTACTTTATTTTTACTATTGAATCTTATATATAATTTTCTTACTATTCATGACTAACCATAACATCTTTATTTGTAAAATTAATTGTCCTTGAATATATTTTAAATAATTTATTTTTTGTTACTAATAAATTTATATGTATTTTTACATGTCTATATATGCATACATTAGAATGGTTTCATGCCAGGTGCCCGTGGCTCATGCCTGTAATCCTAGCTACTCAGAAGATTGATATCTGAGGATTGCCATTCAAAGCCAGCCCCGGCAGGAAAGACCATGAGACTCTGATCTCCAATAAACCACCAGAATACTGGAAGTGGTGCTGTGGCTCAAGTGGTAGTGCACTAGCCTTGAGCTGAAGAGCTGAGGGATAGGGCCCAGGCCCAGAGTTCAAGCCCCACAACCAACAACAGTAAAAAGAATGATTTCATTAAGGTAAGTACCACGTAATTTACCTTGGAATTGTATTTGTATTTCTTGTAACAATTTTCAAGAATGCAATACTTACTTTTAATTATAATATCACTATATTTTATAATAATCTCAATTTTTTTCATTTCCATTTTCTTTCATCATCATCTCCTTTAATATCTCTACTCTTTACCCTGCTAACTGTTTATTTCCAGTTTTCTCTATTTCAGATTTTACCCACAAGAAAATCAGGCAGTGTCAATCTTGCTGTTTGGCATATTTCACTTAACAGGATTTCCTCCTTATTACACATAGCAGGATTCCCTTTCAAATATATTTGAAATATTAATGAGCACTTTATTGGCTTTTTTCAACCATTGTATGGCTTTAATTTAGTCTTGATTTACTTCCAAGTCAATCACTGTGATGAAAATAATCCTTCCATAGCCAGCAGCTTTTGATATCAAATTTTGTGAACATGTTATTCAGGGTATATTTCTGAGTATTAGTACCATTGGCCTCATTATTGTTTTATTTTTCTAGAAACATTTTTTGTTCTTATTATAATATATTGATAAGAGTTTTTATTGTTTTTCTGTTGCTGTGTTTTGTTTTTAAACTTACTTTTGCATGATTCTTTGCATCCTCACTCAAGCTAAGTGTTGGAATTCCCCAGAACACACATCTGAGCCCATTTTCTCAAACATTTTTAAAATCACTGATATGAAGCTACGAACTGGGGTACTGCTCATTAAAGCCTGTTTGGGAAGCATAAATAGGGGATCATAGCAATTCAAAAAAATCAAATAGAAGTACAAAAGGTCCCAAATAGTCAAAGGAATCTTGACCACAAAAGCAATACTAAGATCTTACAATTTCAGACTTTTATAATGCATGGTCATAGTACCAAGAGCAGCTGGATTATAAAAATAAAAGCAGACCTAGGACCAATGGGACAGAGTAGTAGAACAAGAAATGAACCCACACATTTTCCAACATTTTAAAAATATGTAAGTGTTAAATTTTCTAGTTTGTCACTTCTCTTATATATTCTGCCCAATTCTCTTAGGAAAATTCTCATCAAGGAAATGTAATTGCCCCTAATTCTATCACAATAAATAGTTCTGTATGACATAAAATGGATGGTGTCCCAGTACACATCTGAAACACAGACCAATCAAGCTTCTTTACTGGTGAACCACACTTAATTGATACTATTCAGATAAAGATAGAATGAATTATCTTTGATATTTTCAGTGTAATAACTAGATATCCTTCAAGCACAAGAAGTAATTCTAATGACTCCCTTTAATGTGAACCATTTCTCTGACATTACCAAAATAACGACTCCATGAAAATAGTTTTCCATTTCACTGATGAAATATATTTTGTAGATTTTATTTTAATTACATGATCATAGATTCACTAATTAAACATATTTTATATTAAAAAATTATCTTTAAGAGACTGATAGACTTATAAATTACACAAGAAAGTGTCATGACTTGATTCCTGTAAGTGCATTCTTCCATCACACAATCCCATTATGAACTCAAAGCCATGGGTCAACCAACAATGAGATGACACTTGCAAACTGTAAGCCAAAATAACCTTGACTCTTTTAAAGCTAATTATGCAAGACTTTTTTTATAATAACAGAAAGCTGACTCACACCTGCAATGTCCAATATTCCAAAGATTTAGAGAATATGGAAGGATGCTTAAATTTTATAGATTGTTTTGGAATGCAAATAATTATGAATGATCATTATATTAATATTAATAATAATACTTAGTTACTTGTGTGATCAGCTTAAATCCAGTGCTGCAAAATATTTCTACTGTTTTGTTGCTTTTTATTTGTAACTATATTTTCCATAAACACCACCCTCTTTTACATATATATATATATATATATATATGAGTGAATAAAGCAATAGTATTGAAGAAAAAAACAGAAGTGTTATTTGAAGGTAAATAACTTGTTCTGAATAAGACCAAATTTGTTATTTATCCTTTGATATACAAAGACTTTGATTTTGAAATGCTTAGAGAAAAGTAATGAGAACATGTACAAAGAAATGTATGGGGCTGGGAAGGTAGCTCAGTGGTAGAGTGCTTGCCTTGCATGCATGATGCCCTGGGTTCGATTCCTCAGCACCACATAAGCAGAAAATAAAAAAAAGCCGGAAGTGGTGCTATGGCTCAAGTGGTAGCATGCTAGCCTTAAGCTGAAGAGCTGAGGGACCGCACCCAGGCCCAGAGTTCAGGCCCCACGACCGTACCCCCCCCCAAAAAAAAGAAATGTATGGACCTTGTAACTGCTTCAGTCTTAGTAGTACTTTCTTGAATTTGTATTTTTTTAATTTCTTTGTGTCAATGATGAGTAAATTAATCTTATCTTTGTATGAATGCATAATAACAATTTGCAATGAAAATCATTTTAAGTCACAATAAGTAATGAAACACTCTTACCTTAATGTGCATTGCGTGCATTATTTGATGAAGGTGCTTGCCTAAGTGTCAGTATGGTAGCATATAATAAGTGAACCATAGGCTTAACTGGCCCAAGGTGATGTATGGGTTCACTTTACTGTGCCAATCATTTCATAACATATATGACTATCAAATATCATCTTATTCACTTTAAATATGTACCATTTCATCTGTAAATCACATTTTAATAAAGCTGAAAAGTTAAACTTCAAATAACAAGAACAAATAATATAAAAAAACATAAGAAAGGGCATATTTCTTATAAATTTGGCTCTAATTCCTAATATTAGATGTTTATTTGGCTTGACATTAGTTATTAGTGGTCAATTTCATGTCATTAGGTAAAAAATTATTATCTTCTTGAGAAGGATCTTTGCATGTCTCGGCTTTGCTAGAAGACAGGCAAATAAGAAAATTAACCGCCCCTTAGCTTTTTAGCTCAAGGCAGGTGCTCTGCTACTTGAACCACTGGTCCATTTCTGGGTTGTGTTTTTTGTTTTGTTTTGGTTTGGTTTTTAATGGTTAATCAGAGATAAGAGTCTCACAGACTCTTATCCTGCCTGGGCTGGCTTCAAGGCCCAGTACTGGCTTGCACACATACCCACATACCATAATGGATTGGCTAGTTACATTTATACTTTATTTTCTTTTACTGTTTCTATTTTCTGAGGAGGTCTGTTGCTTCCATTATAATGAGTTTGTCTATTTATAATTTACATAATGTTGGACATGTAGTTATATGTTATTATAATTATAAATAAATAAATATGTATATGCTGGAAAAAGAGAAAGTTAACTGTCAAAACGAATAAGACAATGTTGAGATTTTCCTATTTTTCCATTGCCATGTAGTTTTGATAGCAGTATAGTATTATTTTACTATCTCACATTATTGTGAGTTGAAGTAGAATTATTGCTGTGCTTTGCTTTTGCTTTGTTGCAGGGTATAATTTTTTTTTCTAGAAATAGCTTCTGATCTTCAGCATTCGATCGTAGAAATAACTCATTCTAGATCACATATATTGAAACTTTATTTAGAGATCATATTTTGCCAAAAGAAAATGATATTTCAGAGATTTCACAGGTGATTCTTCTAGAGTTTTTTTATTTAAAATTCATATAAAAGCATCACAAATAGATTTTTTTCCATGATCCCATTTGAAAGAAAGAATAATTGAATAACACAATATCCCCTGACCCCCATAAGCCACACATACACACAAACATTAAGAATGAAAAATTTTGATGATATTCTGGAAAATAACAGAAGAATACTCTTTGATTGGAAGTAATTATGACAAGAGAATCTAAAATCAAACTTGGCCAGGAGAGAAGACCAGGACTGCTCTTGTCAGGAAAGCTTCCAGTACACTTACCAAACTAAAGGCTTCAGAAGTCAACAAAGCCTAATAAGGTTACTACTAATCTGATTTCACTTCTAAATAAAATTTGTTTAGGTATTATAAAAACTCTTTTGCCTCTCTGTCTCTGTCTCTTCTCTATCTTTGTCTCTTTCTGTCTCCCTCTTTCCCCCATCTATGTGAGAGCACCCTCACTCTATTTCAGTATGCCCCTGCCCTTGTTTGTCTGTCTGTATGCTTGCTCACTCACATTAATAATTTTCTGTTAATTTTTTTTACAAAAATACTTATTCTTTAAATCATTAGTGATTTAAATCTGTCTTAAGTATGATGCTTTAGAAATTGGTTCTGACTAGTGTTTTCTTTTAATTACTTTTTAATGACAAAGTAGTTTTGTTTATTTAATTATTAATTATTAAGTAACTTAGTTAATTATAAAGTATTATCTTACCCATGTACTCTTGCAAGAGTATTATTTCATTAGTTATATTATTGATACTTATTGCTCCAGAATTTATTTTTATGAATATTTTGAGTCTATTTAAATTGTTGGTAATTGGCTATATCCTCTTTAGCAAAAATTTGACAAGTAGGAAATCTTCTACCCCTCAACACAACAAAGGAAAGAATTAGAGAGATCCTGAATACCCACAGCTACATTTTCCATAAAGGTATAACAAATATATTCAAGACAAGAGAAATGCAAATTTTGAATCCAGGAATCGTTCATCCTTTTATGAAACATCCTTATTACCAATGGTATTTTATGCTGATCTTTTTCTTCCCAAACTACCTTATTTCTATTTTAAAAATCTGTTATAAATCTAGTTTGTCATTAGTAAAGTGCTTATTACTTTCAACTCACTGTTTCATTGAAGTAATTTATATTTTATATTATCCTTCAACTATATTTTAAAAAGACATTTATATGTATGTTATTGCTTTACATAGTCCTTTTCTTTTCTAAATAATTACATTCTTCTAAAGTAAAATCATATATATAATGTATTCCTGATATTTGTTCCTAAAAGTACTCCAATTTAATATCCAATTTCTTCAATTATGTTTCCACATGGGTAAGCTAATTGCTTCTTTTCTCCCTCTTTTTTTTTTTTTGGTCGCTTGTGGGGCTTGAACTCTGGGCTTGGGCGCTTTCCCTGTGCTCTTCAGCTCAACGCGAGGGCTCTACTGCTTGAACCACAGCGCCACTTCCTTCTCCCTCTTTTAAAAATGTTTTTATTAGCTTTAGTATGGTCTTGTTTGTGATCATTTGGCTAAGTGCCCAAAAGTGGGATTGCCGGGTCATAGGGGAGCTCTATGTGGAGTCTTTGGAGGAATCTCCATACTACTTTCCAAAGTGGTTTAACAAGTTTACACTCCCACCAACAATGCAGTAAGGTTCCCTTCTGTCCACATCCCCTCCAGCATTTGTTGTTATTAGAGTTCTTGATTATAGCCATTCTAACTGGCATGAGGTGGTATCTCAGTGTTGTTTTGATTTGCATTTCTTTTATGGCTAGAGAGACTGAGCATTTCTTCATGTGTCTATTGGCCCACCTTCATTCCTCTTCAGAGAAGTTTCTCTTTAAGTCTTTAACCCACTTATGTATTGGGCAGTTGTTTGTTTGAGGATTTGTTGTTGGGGGATTTAATTTTTTGAGTTCCAGGGATATTTTAGATATGAGACCCTTGGGGAGGGGAAGGGAAAAAATCGTTTAGATAGGGATACAGGTGGACCCATTGCAACAATGAGATGTACAAGTCATTATGTGAAAAAATGAACTTTACAACTTTGGCGGGGAGGGGGAGAGGGAATGAGAAGGGAAGGGGAAACAAAGGAGGAGGCAACAATGCTTGATAAGAAATGTTCTTGTTATCTTGCTCATGTAATTATAACCCCTCTGTACGGTATTTTCACAATAAAAATGTTTTTATTAATATACAATTTGTGTTCTATGAAATTCCCCTGTTAAAATGTACACATGGTCTCTTAGATTAGTCACTTACTGTGTTCCTATTGGCACTAATTTTAGACTATTGTCACAAAAGGAACTACAGAAATGTTAACAAGAGGTTCACATTCTTCCCTTTCAGCTTACTCCCAGGCAGGTTGCCAATAGTATTCATATTCTAATTCTTCTGAAGGGAGAAATCTGTTGAACTCCAAATCCAGTTTGTTTCCTCTTATTTCTGTAAGACCTCTGGCTTACACAGATACCATATATGTGTAAGTGTTTGTTCATGTCTGACAAAGCTGGAGATAATGAGTTTAGGAGGCAGTTCTCAGTCTTGTACAAGAGCGACTATTTCCTAAGGTTAAATGCTGCTATCGTTGGGTTTCTGGAGCTAAATATTTAAGTCATTATTATCAGTAGCATTATTTGAAATAAGAACACTGGACCTAACTAGCACTATCTTGATAATGTAGTGGTGGATGATAAGGAATTTCCAAAAATTCTTGTAGGTGGAATCTTACTCCAAGGATGTGCTTGAATTCCTAGAGGGTGGGGACTTGGACAATAGTTTACTGGACTTGCCAGATCTGTACCATGAAGTCATGAGATTATTTCAACTCCAGAGCTTCCAGTAAACCTTACCCTAGTAAGGCCCTAACCAGTCCAGCAGCCATTTTTGCATTGAGCCTAAGGTCTCCTGAGTCTCCACAGGTCACCATGCTAAGGCCTCAGAGTTAGCTTGCTGATTAAATTCTGCCCTGTATCCCTACCTGTTTACAAAAATCTGTTGAGTTTCTATTTCCTCGATGTTGTATTCTTTTCCAGTGTAATATATAAATTCCCACACCAGCTGCAACAGTCTCGTTATACTCCTTCTTGGAGTGTGACCTTTCCCCCCAAATTCCTATACTCCATGAAACACCTTCATGACACATCTCAGAACTGACTCTACCCCACATTACCATAATCTACTTAAAGTGACCCATGTGACTGCCTATGATATGACCCATGTGACTGCCCCTAAAATTTTGTTTAAGCTCTGTCCACACCTGCCCATAGCTGCTGTCTCTATTCTTGCTTGGAGCAGCTGGGCAGGTCTGTCCCCCAATAAAATCTTGAGTTCATATTGGTCTATTTCACTCACTGCTCATTTCTTATACATACATACACATTTTCTTGATCCATTCATCCATTGAGGGGAATTGGGGCTGATTCTATATCTTGGCTTTGGTAAATAATGCTGAAATGAACATGGTTGCCCTAGTTGCTTTAGTGTAGCCTTGTTTGTGCTCTTTTGGATGAATACCCCAGAGTGAATTGCTGGATCATAGGGTAACTCTATGTTTAGTTTTATGAAGACACATCATACTTCTTTTCAGATTAGTTGAAGTAGTAGACTTCCCCACTAACTGTAAAAGAGTTCCCATTTTTACCACATCCATGCCTGAATTTGCTGTTGCTAGTTTTCCTGGCATTGGTTATTCTAACTGGGGTTAAGTAGAGTCTTAGTGTTGTTTTGATTTACATTTCCTTTGTGACCAGAAATGTTGGACATTTCTTCCTATGTCAAATGGACATTTTTACTTCTTCTGTGAAGTCTCTCTTTAAGTCATTGACCATTTATTAGGGTGGTTATTTGTTGAGGATTTAACTTTTTGAGCTCTAACTATAGGTTGGATATTAGGCCCTTGTTTGATGTATAAACAAACCTCTATTGAAGGACCTCTATTGTGAAAACATTAAACATTTGAAAAAAAAAGCTGGGTGCTGGTGGCTCACACCTGTAATTCCACTTAATCAGGAGGCTGAGATCTGAGGAGCATGATTCAAAGCTAGCCCAAGCAAGAAATTCCATGAAAATCTTATCTCCAATTAACCACCAGAAAACCAGCAGTAGTGCTGTGGTTCAAGTGATAAGGTGCTCACCTTGAACTGAAGAGCTGAGGGACAGCACCAGGCCCAGAGATCAAACCCCATAACTGATAAAAAAAGCATTGAGGAAGATTTAAGGAAATGGAAAGAACTTCCATGATTCTGGATTGGAAGGACTGACACTATGAAAATCACACTACTGCCCAAAGCTGTTTACAAATTAAAGGCAATACCCATCAAAATCCCAACAACGCTCTTCCATGAAATAGAGAAAGCAATCGAAAATTTAAATGGAATAACAAAGGATCCCAAATAGCAAAAGCAATCAAAAAGAACAATGATGGAGGAATATCAATGCCAAATTTCAAACTTTATTACAAAGCTATAATATTAAAAGGAGCATTGTACTGGCACAAGAATAGGCCTGAGGACCAGCAGAACAGAAAAAAAAGACTCAGAAATGAACTCATAACATACAGCCATGTAATACTTGATAAAGGAGCTAAATTCTTAGGTGAAAGACAGACTCTCAACAAATGTTGCTGGCAGAGTTGGTGATCCACATGCAGAAAACTGAAATTAGATCTTTATATATCACCTGATACCAGAATTAGTCCCAAATGGATCAAAGACCTCAATGTAAGACCGGATACCATGAAAATATAACAACAGTAGGGCTCTTAGGCACAGGTTGAAACTTCCTAAGAAAAGATTCAGAGTCATAACAAAGATGGATGGAATAAATGGGACTTCATCAAGCCTGAAAGTTTCAGCATGGAAAGAACATAGCTAACAAGCTAAATAGAAAGCCAACAGAATGGGAGATTTTTTTTTTTTTACCAAATTCATTACTTCTTATCTACTAAAAATGTATATATCTATTGTTTCTGTTTTATTTTTATGCTTATTGGTTAAGTATTAAAAACACTTGCTCATTTTTTAGTTGTGAAAATACGGTAGAGGGGTTACAATTACATGGACAAGATAATGAGTACATTTCTTATCAAGCATTGTAGCCTCCTCCTTTGTTTCCCCTTCCCATCCCTTCCCATCCTCTCCCTGGTCCCCACCCAATCCTCCTCCCTCCCCACCAAAGTTGTAAAGTTCATTTTTCCACATAATGACTTGTACATCTCATTGTTGCAATGGATCTACCTGTATCCGTATTTAAACGATTTGGTTTTACCCTTCCCCTCCACAAATTATACCAACCTCAAATACAGTGAAAACAGGGATTATACCATGGGGGAGGGACACACAAAGCAACAAAGAAATAATCTCATAAATGTGTTAGAAACAATCGCATGAAAGAAAAAAAAAACATTTGAATACATGTCTTAGGGTTCATTTCCCTAACTTCAACTTATCTGACCTTTTCTTCTTGACTCAGACATATACTATTTATTGCAAAGAAGGGAAACCATAGGACCTAAGTTTCTTTGGGCCTGGCTTACTTCACTTAATGTAATTTTTTCCAAGTCTTTCCATTTCCTAACAAATGGGGCAATGTCATTCTTTCTGATGGAGGCATAGAATTCCATTGTATATATATACCACAATTTCTTGATCCATTCATCTACTGAGGGGCACTTGCTCATTTTTTGTGGCCAACTAGCTACTGTCAAGATTTCTCTGTACAGTCTTTTATTATTTTTAAATATAAATATATATATTATTGCAAATATATTGTGCAAGGGGCTTACAGTTACATGAGTAAGGTAATAAGTATATTTCATATCGAGCATTTTAACAGCTTCTTTTGTTTTCCCTACCATCACTTCCCTCCTTGCCTCCCCAATTCCTCCCTCCCCATCACCCCCAAAGTTGTAAAGTTTGTTTTCAACATTGTATCTTGTACATCTCAATACTACAATGGGTCAGCCTCTATCCTTATTTCAGCATTTTGTTATTTCCCTTCCCCTCCCCAAATTAGAAAAATGTATAAACAAGATTCAGGGCACTGGAATCAAATACATGTTATACCATGGTGGAAGAACATACAAAAGAAACAAAAGCATTCTCTCAGACCACAAGGTAATAAAATTAGAATTCAACACCAAAGGCCACCAAAGAAAATCCTGTAACACATGGAGGCTGAACAACACACTGTTGAACCACCAGTGGGTCATGGAAGAGATTAGAAAGGAAATTCAAATGTTCATGATATTCAACAAAAATGAACACACAAATAACCAGCTCCTCTGGGACACAGCAAAGACAGTACTCAGAGGCAACTTTATAGTTCTGAGTTCCTACATCAACAAATTGGAGTGATCTGTACATTATCTTTGCAATAAAATATATATTAAAAAAGAAGTAAACAATAAATAAGATTGCATTTGTCAGTAGGTGTCAGTGACTCACGCCTGTAATCTTAGCTACTCAGGAAGCTGGGATTTGAGGATTACAGTTGAAAGCTAGCCTGGGCAAGAAAGTCTGTGAGATTCTTATCTACAATTATTCACCAAAAGCCAGAAATCACTGTGGCTCAAAGTGATAAAGCACTAGTTTTAGCATAAAACCTCAGGTGCAGTACCCAGGCCTTGAGTTTAAGCCCCAAGACTCTCTCTCTCTCTCTCTCTCTTTCTTACACACACACACACACACACACACACACACACACTAGAAAATTTATGCTTTCATATGGCAGTGGTTCTCAAACTTATTAGGAATTAAATACTTTGAATGGCCCATTAGCACATCTATTGGATGTCACTCATCTAAGCCTGAAAATATGCTGATCCCTCTTACATGGAGATCGTACCTTGATAATCCTTGTTCTATAGGCAAAGGTGAATTTTTACCTTGGACATTGGCTTATTCTAAGTTGTAATCTAACTCATAATATAATAATTTCCTCTCTTCACAGTTCCTAGTCTAACTCTTTGGAAGTGGTATTAATAGCACAATTAAAAAAATTGACCACTTGTGTATTTGAGCTCTTTTGTTTCATGCAGTTTTTTAATGTATTAAATATTTGATATTCAATTTTAATAATTGATAAGACAATTTCTTGTTACAAACATTTTGTATTTGTATTGATGTAAACATGTGATGCACACAGCCATAATACTTGGGCTAAAGAGAATTACTGGAAGAGTGTAGAAATTGGCACAAAAGTTAATAGACTGCAGAACAAGATTTGAATGTAGGCAAGACCAAAAGCAGTCATATAAAAAGAAGAAGAAGTACTATTATAAGTAATTGAGAGAACATACATTTAGAACTAAGTCCATTGTAAAACTTAAACCCAATGATTATTAGTAGTTTTGTCTATTTACCTGAATTAACCATTTAATTGAGAGGTAAAAGCAAAGGGTGCTTATATACACAACAACCATGTTAGAATAAATACAAAAGTAATCCAGGCCCTGGTGGCTCATGACTGTAATCCTCAGGATGATGAGATCTGAGGACTGTGCTTCAAATACAACCCAGGCAGGAAAATCTGTAAGATTCTTATCTCCAATTAACCACCAGAATACTAGAAGTGAAGTTGTAGTTCTAAGTGGTAGAGTGCTAACCTTGAGCAAAAGAACTGAGACAGCTCTCAGGCCCTGAGTTCAACTTCCAAGATGGACAAAAAATAAAACAAAATGCCATAAGATGAAATATCAAATTCTTTAACAAAATCCTTTAATATACTTCTAATATAATCAACTCATATTAAATAACTCATTCCATATAGCCAAACTACTGAAATATAGATTCATGATGCACATATATGACGTCTTTTACAAATCCACTGTTAATTGCCCCCCCTCTCAAAACTGGAGGAAGAAATGGAAATGAAAAAAACTACAAAAAAGGTAGTTATTCTCTTCATAGTTTTATTAGGAAATGCTGAATGTGAGAATTGTAATTTTAGGCTAAATGTTTTACAGAACAGAAGCACATTCTAACAACCAAAGTAAAAAAAAAAAGTAATTTTTCAAGAGCTTTCCATGATTACAACTAAATTAATCATGACTAACACAAACATCAACCAAATCTTATAAAACAAATTATATGCTAGGGAGATTTACAAATGAGTTGATCCTACCCTAGCTATTTGGAATTCTAATTCTCATTGAAAGACCTTTATTCAGTGACTGTAAAATGTGAGCTAGACAGTAATTCTTTTCTCTTTACAAAGTGTAGAAGGCTAATAGGAAGAGAGCCATGATTTATTAATTTTAGCAGGGTTCACAAATTAAAGTGCTGACTCTTACTTTTAGGTAATTTAAACAAAAGTATTCAATCACATAGACACAAAAATAAATTTTACAAGAAACTTATAAGCAAATTCATGTTCCGTAAATATAAGTTCCTACAATTAAGTTCCTATAGCCTTGCCAAAGTTTTATTCCGAGACAAATATATTTGAATATATATGTATATATTTATATATATATATATATATATTTGAAATAACTTTTCTTAATGATTGTGGTAGGCTGTATTTGGGAGTGACAGTGTTGAAAGAGTGACAGAATCAAGACATATTGTATTCATTAACTGTTTTGTTGAGTGACAATTCCTTTCCACAAGCAATGATAATTTTTAAAATTGCATTAAAATAGGCAAAATCTTAATTTCTCTAGTATCTCTGATTTAATGGAGAAATTCAATCTTTAAAAACATTTCAAAATTTATTTACTAGTTTCCCTTAGCAAATCAATTTGAGAATAACCTCCTAAAATATTACTAACTTCTGCTCGGCACAGACTATTGGAGACTATTTTTCCTGATAATAGTTGATGCTAACAATAGACAGGGAAAAAAATCAGATTCGAGGACAAGAAATTTGGAACACAAGAAAAAAATAAAGAATTTATGATAGAAAATCCACTTCTGTATTTTTGTGTTTCACCTTGCTCAAGTTCAAAGTAGTAATGAATTAATTAGTTCAAGAACTGATCATTCAGTTTGCTAAATTATGAATTAATTAGTTGAAATGCTCAAAGGATAATAACTTAATTGAAATATTAGCTTTCATTGTATCTTTACTGTATATTTAAAGCATATAATGATTTCATACATGCCATGATATGATCATAGTGAAATAATGGCTATAAATCAAACATACTACATTATTTAGTGCTTTTATAATTAATCATTGTTTTGTGGCAAGAGCACCTAAAGTTAGTCTCCCAACAAGTTTTCAATGTATAACATAATTATTAATTTTGTCTTCATATATTACATTACTACTAATTCTAAGTAAGTGTAAATTTGTGCCCCTTTACTTCTATTCATCTTTTGTCCCTTCTAGTTCTTGGGAACTTCCATTCTACTCTGTAGAATTTTGCTTTTGTTAGATTTCACATACCAATGGGATCCTATGGTAATTTTAGTTCTGAGTATAGCTTTTACCTAACAAACAAACTTCCATATTCATCTAGTTTTGGCAAACATCAATATGCCCCTATGTAATGTCTCACTTTGTACATATTGTATATATACATACACAATTCCTTTATTGACTTATGTGTTCATAGATACTTACTATACCTTTAAGAATAATAACTAAAAAACATGAGAACCTAGTTATCTCTATGAGATATTGGTTTCAGGTTTAGTGGGGACATCAACAATCTTGAATCACAGGATGTCTTTATTTTTAACCTATTGATAAACTTCCATACTATTTTCTATAGTGGCCATCCTAATGTACATTCTATCACAACACAGATGGGATTTCTATTTTTTATCACTTTGTCTTTCTGATCGTAATTAAACCAACAGTCATGAGATGATAGCACTGAGTTTGACTTGCGTTACACTGATGGTTAGCAATATTGAGAAGTAGTTCATGTATGTTTTGACCATTTTTGTGTTTAATTTAGGGGGAAAGCTTACTTGGATTTTGTGTCCCACTTTTAAATAGGTCATTATATTTTTAAGTATTCATTTTTACTCTTAAGAACTCAAAATATACTCAATATATTATACCCCATATATTTTAGATATTAATTCTTAACAGATACATGGATTCTAAATGTTTCTTCCCAATGCTGAGTTTTCATTTAATAATTTATTTTGTTATGCAGAAGCCTTTTATTTTGAAGTTGTCCTGCTTGTTTACTTTTGCTTTTGTGCTAAGTTTTGATGTAACATTCAAAAGAGAACAATGAAAAAAGAAGAACAAACACTGTTAAAGGTAATATTAAAGGAGTTTCCACATTTTATTTTAAGAGTTTTATAGATTTGGGTCTTGCATTAGGGACTCATTCCAGTTTGAAGTGATTTTTGAGTATGGTTAAAAGGTCCAGTTTCATTTGTAGCATGAAGAAATTCCAACATTCCAGCACCACTTACTGAACACTTCCCTACTGTGTCTTCTTGGTGGGCTTGTCAAAAAAAGGTTGGCTATAAATGTTTGGGCTTATTTCTGGGCTCTATTCAGTCCCATTCATTTCTGTGTCTATTTTTTAATTCCAGAGTCATACTGTTCTGATTAAAAAGCTTGCAGTAATAGAGCATTGCATGTAATAGACATTTTCCAAAGAAGGTATAAAATGGCTAAGATATATATGAAAGAATTCTTCCTATCAATTGAAGAATACTTTGTTTGGTTCTTTGTTTTTAAAGTTGTTCTGTCTATTCATGGTCTCTTTGATGATATGAGGGTTACATTGACTCTGAAGCTCATCATGTATAGTGTTGATATTTTAACATTTGATGATTTTTTTTAACAAATCAAGTATCTTATTTCAACTTATTCAAACAATATTTTATAGTTTTAAGTGTACAAAGCTTTTATTTAGTTGGGTACATTTACTCCCTTATTTTTTGATGTTCTCATAACTGAGATTAAATACAGAGATGAGAACAGTATATTGGAACTCTTACAGATCAGAAAATACATCATATTTTAAATGAGGTTTTGATTATAAAAGACATACAGTTACAACTTTATCAGTGTATAATTTCATATGATTTCATAGTATCATTAAAAGAAAAAATTGAGTTGATTCTTTTACACTTTATTAAAATTGTGAATATCTACAATAAGAATTTTTTAAGTCATCCATCATTACATTGTTCTATATTTCCACTATTTTGACTTAGTGTTAACTTTTGAAATTTCTATTTACCATTATTTTGAAACTGATGTCGACCTAAAATTATAATAATTCAAGAAAACTTTATTAAAGGCATTACTTATAAAGTTGTAGAGAGTTTGCATAGGAGCAAAACATTGCAACCATATTAAGAACTGAACAGATGAGAGGATAGAAGTAGTAGATAAAATGTTTACCATGTAGAAGTTTCCAAGTTGACCCAGGAGCTTTATGGAGGTATTTTAGACATTATTATACTCACTGTAGCCCAATTTATCTCTGTCACGAGGTTTACACACTGATTCAAGAACAATCTTTAATTAAAGAAACATGATATATTTCAAATAGCCATGGAATTGAGGAAAAGAGTATAGAAATAGAAATAGAAATAATTGGAAGATTTTCTACTTGTTATTCCTTTGGAAATCCATAAACAGAAATGTATATTTATGACAATCCTGGCAACCAAACAAACATTACCCTATCTAGCTTAAATCACATAGTTCAGGGGAATTTTATTTAAGGTTATTGAAATGGATGGGAGGACCCAAAGAATATGATCTGAACCTTGTTGAAATATTAGGAAGAAGACTATATTTAAAGAGCTAGAGTAGGTAGAATGTAGGTAATATATCATAAACATTTGATTATTGGCTTTACCCAAAGGAAAGGTAAGCTTTCTTCTCCTTTCAGAAGAGAAGGTAGTTTAGAACTTGCAATGAGCAACAATGTCAACTTTCCAAGGGGATGGGGAAAGAGAAATACTAACTTCCTCAATGATCTCATTTCAAAAAATGACTCTCAAGTGCTTGTAAAGAAATGATTTAGGTTAGTCTTTGGAAATATGGACATCTTAAAGGAGCAAATAGATGATTGACAAGGTTTTTTAAAGTGAATGTTCTTGAAGGATTAGGCTACCTTTGAGGTGAAGGGAGCCCTGCGGCAGGAAGGAATACTGCCGTGTGGTCAAGTCATCTTGGTCAGTGGTATTTTCTTTGATGGTCACTTTATTTAAAGTTACAGACTTTATAATTCTTCCCATTTTCTACCTTATGCATTCAAGTGAATCTCAAGAACAGCTGGATATAAGATACTCACCAAGGATTCCGAGTAGACTCAGTTTTATGTACCACTCTCCATCTCACTAAGGAAGAGTAGATTAGCTGGATTTCCAGCCATGATGTTATCTGCTCTAGTCAGTAATGTAACATCAAGCTCTTGAATGTACAAATTTTTGATTGTGTGCTACTGAGATCTCCATTGATCTTACAGTGCTGAGCAGGGATTTTTCCAACTTCTACTCCAAATGAAATTTGCTCACTTACAGGAACAGCAGGACCACTGGTCCTTTATAGCCTGTCCTATGTATTGGGGTCATAGTTTACTCTTTTTATAGTATGTAAATCTAATTAATCACTAATTGTTATCAATCTTACTACTACATATTCTTTAATTGGAACAGTACTTTACTATACACGTTATTTTAGGTAAGGTAATTTTTCCTTAAGTGACATCTTAAATAGATATACTACTATGTTATCATTATATAATCTGCCTGAAACATAAATTGGACCATCATGAACATTTGCTTAAACATTTTATAAAAACACACTAGCATTTGATCAAAATTAAAATCTCTTCCTGTATGTTCACTCTCCCTGTCACTATGCCTCATCTTTTAGTGTCTCTCAACCATGTAGTTTATCTTTCAATAACATGGAGCTCCTTGTTAAACACTGTACAGTTTCATGTTCCAGCAACTTGTGATGCTTTGGTTTCAACATTTCTTGCATACATATTCTTAGAAAACCATCATGTCAGGAACACCACAATATTACATTCTCTTCTTCTTTAATAACTCATTGGTTATGCCTGCATAATTTCATTGGAATTTTTGGTTGTTAAAATACTCTATATCTAAGTCACTTAAATGAAGACATGAAATATTTCTTCTCTCAGTACTTTGCATAATACCTCTCAAAAGAAGTGAATTTTATTGTTTGTGAGCAAAATGTATCTAATTCTGGGTGACAGAACTGTATATTATAGTTATTTTCTTCAATGTAAATTTATATATGTATTTTCACATCAATCAAATTTTTGTATGTTTTTTATTGTAGAAATACTGTACAGAGGAGTTACAGTTACATGAGCAAGGTAATGAGTACATTTCCTATCGAGCATTGTTGCCTCCTCCTTTGTTTTTTTTCCCCTACCATTCCTTCCCTCCCACCTCCACAATGATGCTCCCCCCTCACCCCTCCTCACCCTGCCTCGCCAAAGTTGTAAAGTTTGTTCTCAACATTGTGTCTTATACATCTCATTGTTACAATGGGTCAAAATCAATCAAATTTTTAAAAAATAAATTCTATGGGTATAAGCCCACTGAGTAGGAACTTCATTTGTAAAATGGCAAGAATGGGCAGATGCATAACTTCATGAGCCCAATTATCATTTGCCTTGGAGGAGAAAGCAAGCTGTCAATGAGCGCACTGGATGCTCCACTGTTTTTATATTATTTTTTGTTTTTGCAATGGCTTAAAAAATCACTAATTTCTCCATTTGCTAGATCAAAACATGTCACCATGTCATTGTACACATGTGCTCCTCCTGGCTTTTACAATTTTCCCCAAATCCATTGCCTGGTCTACCAAGACCACACACAGATGGCATTTACCACACATGGGGCAACTGACTTGTGTTCCTTCTGAGAATTCTTATGACTGTCATTTTGAAGCGGATGAATGGCACTTTTTTGAAAACAGTACTGCATTTTAAAGGATTTAACATGGAAGAGATTTTATATAGCCTATTTCTATTTTAAATTGTATTAAAATTAATTAAAAGCTGAAAGGCTTGAGAAACCCTTGTCAACTTCATTAGTGACACTATAGTGATGCACATAACACATAGCTTTACATCTGTGAATCACTTTTTATAATTATAAACATACCTAATAGACTAGTCAGTTTAATATCACTCCAAGTCCACTTTTTATCGTTTAGACTTAAATGACATTAGTGTTTCTGATTTCTCAAAATTCACAACTCATAAAAATCTTCAAGGAAGGGAAATTGAGCAAAATGTTTGTGCACAATGAACTTCACAGAGAGCATGTCCCTCAATTTTGTTTTTTACTCTTTAGTTTATGTCTCAATTTATTTAGTAGGTCCATAAATCATTTAGTATTCAAAATATCTGGTAATGTATTTAGGCAATGAAAAGATGATTTTTCATTGAAGCTTTTTTCCTGGGTTTTTTTTTTTTTTTGCAATTTTAGTTGTAAAAAGATGGTTTTCTTGTGGTAATTCCAAACATGCATGCAATGTAACTGATCAAATTAAACATGCATGCAATGTAACTGATCAAATTAAACATGTATGCAATGTAATCTGATCAAATTAATCCTGTTCCATCACTCTCTTCACCCAACACTTAATAAAGCAATTTTAATACATTTTAATACTATATTTTCACAACACATATAAAATACTTAGACTGTAGTTACTATCAACTCATACTCCCTCTGCTAATCCTCCCTGTTTCAGCTAATACCTCTCTGTTTTTTTTCTGTCGTTCTTTT
This sequence comes from Dipodomys ordii, assembly GCF_000151885.1. NCBI lineage: Eukaryota > Metazoa > Chordata > Mammalia > Rodentia > Heteromyidae > Dipodomys > Dipodomys ordii. The sequence goes on along the minus strand of NW_012267221.1, from coordinate 33,009,394 downwards.
TTTATTTTTAGCATATGTAGATTATACAAAGGGGTCTTATCATATCTCAGAGGTGAATTACCATAATTTTGTAAGATTAACTCCTTTGTTTTTGTTTTTCCACATTTTAATGCATTGTTTTTCAAGGGATTTAAGTGCATTTCCTTATGTGCATCTTGTACATGTGTATAATGTTTTTCAATACTATTTGTTCATCACTATCTTTGCCCTTTCCATCCCATCCATGTCCCACAAAGTCCCACAATTACAATCATGAGAGCGACTAAATTGTCCAACAATTATAACTATGGTATATACAACATGTTGTAAGCAACATAAAGGGGGCAAGCATATACTCCTAACTATTCAGATGATAGAGATTGAGGGGTTGCAATTTGAGTTAGTCCAGTCAGGTAAATTCACGAGACTCTGTGTCAATCAATGGCTAGGTGCACTGACAGGCACTTATCACGAATGACAAAGGGAAGCCGAAAAGGGAGTATTAAAGCCAAAGCCCCACTTCCTTGGAATAAAGCAATACGTCAACTCAAAAATATCTTCAAAAATGATTTATTTTTTTATACTTTCATTCATTTTTTATCTCAATGGACTGGAGGATAGAGAGACTCATATTTAGTCACTCATCTGACAGAAGCATAAAATTGTTACTGTATTGAATTGTTTATCTTTCCTTTGTAAAGTGAATTAACAATACTTTTCATGTAGCAGGCATCTGATATAGATATGTAGATACATATAGTGATAGATATAATTAATTATATAGATATAGTGATAGATATAATTAATGAATAAATCAAAGCTTATTGAACTTTTTCATTGAAATCACTAGGCATATGACATGCTGGCTATTTTACTTGCTTTTATCAACCATTTTCAGAATACAGTAGAACATCTCCAGTAAAGAGAGGATGTCAATTAAATTGATTTTTGTAGTCAAATAACATACTGAGGGTCTCTCTGCAGATGCTACGTCCTTGGAGAGTCCTGGATGTTTTGTCTTTGTATTTGAAAAGGAAATGCATTTACTTATTTAGCAATAGATTAAAAAATCTTTTCTGTCATTGAAACTTCACTTGTGATTGTGTAATATATTAAAAAAATAAAATGTGAACTTCCCAAATTTATTTATGTGCTTTCTAAACTTATGCACTTATATTATGCAGTGGACCATTGGAGTCACATCATGGATGTTGCCATCAAAACATGAATCCATTTTCCTTCTTATGAAAGTTTTCTATCTAAATCACATTCAGCAATTTATATAATATTTATAAGAATGTTTTGGAGTTTATTGTAACTGGGAGATTTTATACACACTTGGAATATATAATATATAGCAATATGTTAGTACTTAGTTTATATATAATAGTATTAACAAATAAATATGCATATATTATAAGAAATATAACTTTAGGTACTTCTAGTATTTATTTACTAATTTTCAATTTGCTTTATGTGAATTATGAATATCATTTTTTGTCAGTAGTGGGGCTTGAATTCTGGGCCTGGCTTCTGTCCCTCAACTCTTCAGCTCAAGGCTAACACTCTACCACTTGAGCCACAGTACCACTTCCAGTTTTCTGGTGGTTAATTGGAGATAAGAGTCACACAGATTTTTCTGCCCAGATTGGCTTTGATCCACGATCCTCAGATCTCAGGCTCCTGAGTACCTAGGATTACAAATGTGAGCCACCAGTGCCCGGCATTAAGTATTTAATTCTTATAATGGTGCATCACAGGAAACCATATTCAAGTATAAGAGATGCCACTGATTAAAGAAAACAGTCTGAAAAACAGAATGGAATTTGAGATTGTTATATGAGGAATCATGCAATTAAATGTTCAATTGAACATATTTGTTTTATATTCTTAGTTTTATATCAGTTCATATTAGAGTAAAAATGATCTGGTTATTTCTAAGAGCATGAATTTCATCTTATACTAGAATGAGGTGGGATTCCTGGTAAAATATAAATAATTGAACCTGGCCATGTACTCTGTTGAAATGTAAATGTCACTTAATTTCCAGTAGTAATTGCAACATTTTGATCAGAAGAGTATAATAACCTAGTTAATGTGAAGATCATCATTTTGACTCATGTTTTGAGAATGGATTCTACAAAATTAAAAGTAGAATAAAAGAGATAGGAAATAAGACCATGGCCATTTTCTAGAAGGAAATAAAATTGTACCAGAAGCTAGCAAGATTATGTCTTGGTGAAATTTAGAAAGTCATGTACTCAACAGTGTTAAGTTGTAAATCCTTAGGAAAGGCTCTGTACCTAGACAAGTAAAAATATTAATAGATTTCATCTTTGGGAAAAACAAAACACCATTTAGTTCTTAGAATTTAAGAAGTTTAAACCAAATTTTGTTTTATTTAGCTTTATGATAGTAAATATGTTTGCATGTGTGTGTGTGTGTGTGTGAGTGCACATGCACATTGTATGTGTATATGTATCACCAAGACAAATGCCTGTGGTATATATTATATTCAGGCAATTTCATGCCTGTTGTTTGTAAAAGGAATGATTTTTCTGACACTTTGTTGAGATGGAACATTTAACTAAGGCAACACGTATAGAATTTTTTGTGTAATATTTAAGCACAGGGATTTTAAAGTCACTATGTAATTTGGCTTCTCTCTTGTTTTCCAGCTTACATTTGACAAAGAATCTTTGGAGAAACCATCATCAGGCTCCTAAATTTTTTTCTAGACTCTTCTATACAATGACTTATACAAAGAGTTTTAATAAAGAGCCCTGCCAAGTCAGCTTTGTTGTAATACCCATCCTTGATATCAGACATATGGTCATCCTTAATATCTGACCAAGTTTCTCATCCTACTTCATCCCATATACAATGTGATAGGCTGTCTTTAGCAGCAATCATCTTAGCATAGTTTAGTCAGAAGCCCTCTTACCTTTGAATTTACTTTTTAGCAAATTTCTACTCTTGTGATGTTTATTCCTACTTGACATGAAATATTCAGAATTGAGCCTAAGCTATCTCTGTCTCTACAAGAACTCATTGAATCATTTCAAATGCCTATTATAATGGTCCTGGATAAACATACTTACTATACTTAGCAAGTACTTTTTAAATAAACTATTTTTGTAGTGATTATAACACAGGAATAGTTCGCTGTAGAATTGGGCAAATTTCTTCAGTCCAAGATGTGGAAAAAAATACGTTCAAGAAATCCATAGTATTACCCACATTTTAGAGTACAGTCTTGGCCCAAAAGAGAATCTGAAACTGCTGATGAAGAGTTGGCAACATCCCGATTATCATTAAGTTAAGCAAGGCAAGTACATTAAATGAATATTGTTGATTGTGAGGACTTTCCTATGTAAGAAAGTATTAGACAATTAGATATTCTGACACTTAACTTGAAAAATAAAACTTATCTTGACCAAATACATATTCTATCTAGAGCCATGAAAACATAACTTACAATTAAAAAGATGTTCCTTACAGTAACACAAAAAAATAATCAAGTTGGATTTGACAAAATATATTTCAGGTATATATCTCAAATATGGAAGAGTAGATAACAAATTTATAAATATGTAAATATTAACTCTTAGATTACTTTTAAAATATACAAACTTTTGCCAAAGTCATTTACTTTTAAAAGACCATTTATCCTAGCTCTTGAGTTTGTTTTTGACTATATATGTCACAAATGTATCCAGCTGTTAACTGAAACATGTCAGATGCAATTTGAGAGGTGAAGACATAGATCAATTTTCTTTGACTGTGAAAGGAAAAATAGCACAGATTTCTTACTCAAAACTCAATAAAAGTATAATTTTGGATGATTTATTGATTTTCTGAAGTTACTACTTTCAAGGAATATCACCTGGAAAAGTTTGTTATTTGAAACTTGAAACAAGCCTATCAAAATTTAAATACCAGAAAAGTAAAGATAAGCAAGACAAATAGATTCATTTAAAAAGTCATATATGGATGTGAGATATAAGCTCCAAAGCAAATTAAATTCTCTGGAGCTGCCCATCAGCCAGCCAGCCATGGCAGGTTTGAAGGTCATCGTTGCTGGCTATTTGGCTAACTTTCAATTCAATTTCAGCCCTGATCAGTGATTCGAAACTGACCCACACAGATGGGCAACCATGTGGTGCCCCAGTGCATATTAATCAGAAGATACCCCTACTCCATAAAGAAATAGATCAAATATTTTAAAGGAAACTGTGTGAGGACAGAAATGCTGAACGCTTGATAGCTTTGCCAAGACATTCTGAGGTGCTTTGCATGTTGATTCTCTACCTTGTGATACTTCTGGTTTGTGGAGAATACAGATCTTACGTATCATTATTCCACAAGTAAAAGAAAGCAATCAAAGAATACATATCCAGTTCAAAACAAATGACTTCCAGTCATTGTTTTGCTTCTTTGTGGCACTTTTAGAGGATTGAAGAATTGTTGGTATGCAGTAATTAAAGCATAATTGCACACAATTTTGAGAATTATTTCTTAATTGAGCCTGAATTTAAATAATACCTATATGTAAACAATTCATATTTTTATTGCCTAATCACTTTCACCTGAAAATAATTTCCATTTTCTCAGTAAGCTTAGTAAAATTAGCCATACGAAGGCTAAATAGATAAAACAAAAAATATATAAAAGTACAGTAGAAGTTTTTCTGTTGTCAGGCACTCTTTTGTTTTCTCACAGGATACAACTATAAAAAAATTAAACAGGATAATTTTATGGTAGATTATATAATCTCACCAAAAAGATAATCATCATATTTTCACAGTATGTCTAGAAACTATAATAAAAGAAATATGTTAGGGGCTGAGAAGGTGGCTCAGTGCCTTGCATGCATGAGGCCCTGGGTTCGGTTCCTCAGCACCACATAAGCAGAAAAAGCCAGAAATTGCACTGTGGCTCAAGTGGTAGAGTGCTAGCCTTGAGATGAAGAGCTGAGGGACAGATAGCGCCCAGGCCCAGAGTTCAGGCTCCACACCCAGCAACATATGTGTGTGTGTGTGTGTGTGTGTGTGTGTGTGTGTGTATTAGTTTCAAATATCATTTAAACTATTTAAAATATATTAACTGATCACCGAATTCTGACATTCCCTTGCATACAGATAAAATCTCTGTTAAAAATTATCTACTCTAATCATTTAACTAAATGAGTTCTAGAAAGTAGTCTTACCTTCATTATATAAACAAACCAACATTGTGAAACATCCAAATCCTTTTTAGTCACTTTTTTAATATATATTTTTTGTTGTAACGATACTGTACAGAGAGATTACAGTTACATGAGCAAGGTAATGAGTCCATTTCCTATTGAATATTGTTACACCTTCCTTTATTTTATCCTACCATCTCTTTCCCCCTCACCTCTCCAACTCCTCCAGCCCCTCCCCACCCCCCCCGCAAAATCCTTTTTAGTTTTTCTTGGGAACAGTAATGAAACACAACAGCATTCTTCAATATAAATACCTTTTCATTTTAATAAAGTGTATACTTCCTGAATGAGTACACAACTGTGAATTTATTCTTTTCTTTTTGCTTCTATTGGCATTTTATGACTATTTTTTCATTTTTCCACAAAAGTATGCATGATTTGGACACATAGTCCCTTTGAGAAAGCGTAATTTTCTATCTTGCCCATTTTATGGCTCTCATTTAAGAACTTTATCATATTCTTGTATTCACTGCCCAAATATGGTTTGCTTTATAACTTGCTTTACTCTGAAAAATATTCTCTTGGTAAACCAGATGCATTAATTACTTGGGGCTCCATGTGTTGAAATTCACTAACGTGTATTCAGATTTGACTCTGATGTGTTTAATATGAAAACACAAATAAGAATGTCCATTTAGAAACACTATTGGGAATATTAGCTATGATCTCCGTTATATTAATCCTATTTTTTCTACCTTGAAGCCCTCTATTTCTCTCTTTTCATATACATTACACCTGAAAGCGTGTGTTCCCTTTTGGCTTTATATACATAATTTGGAAGCTCCACATTAAAGACTCTCTTGGAATATTTCTTTTGTTTATAAAAAATACATAATAGCATGCCTACCACACAGCATTTGGTCAGTAGAGCATTTGCTCAACATTTGATGCACAAACACATTAATGACTGGCAGAGGAAGATACACTATTATTACAAATGCAGACTCTCTAACGACCAAGTTTAGTGCCCTTGTCTATATTCACATACTTAATTAGGAGCAGAGCTAGGAGTCCAATACATGCCTATATAACCCAAATAAGTCTCATCTAAAAGTCTTCCATTTAACCCCACAGAAGCATTTGCAGAAACAGAATCTTCCTTAACAAATAATTTGTCTTCTCCATGACTCTCGTTAGTTACCAAGCCTGGTTCTCATGTTGGCTTGGTTGATTCAGCAATTTTTTCATCTTAATTTCTCTTTTTTATAAATACTTATCCAATCAATATTTAATCTCACTAGTCAGGTGACTAATTTTCTGTTATCTTTGATTTTTTCTAATGACATGATTTTATGTCTTTAGCTGTCATTGTAAAACTGTTAAAAAATGTTCAGTGCATGCATAATTGTAAACCTAATGGTTTTCCTGGAATAAAGTAGCTGAGAATTTGCAGGTATAGGACATCACTCAGGCTTATCAGAACCAATCAGAATTCATCAGTTTTATTTAAACATTGAGGTTTTTTTCTAGAAGTGGTGTTGTGGCTCAAGTGGTAGAGCGCTAATCCCATGACTGAACAAAACACATTCACACACACACACACACACACACACACACA
>NW_012267221.1:33001032-33001764 GCF_000151885.1 Dipodomys ordii | reverse complement strand
ATATTGCAAATAAGGGAAACCATGGGACCTATGTTTCTTTGGGCCTGGCTTACTTCACTTAATATAATTTTTTCCCAAGTTTTTCCATTTCCTAAAAAATGGGGCAATGTCATTCTTTCTGGAGTCTTTTGAGGAACCTCCATACTGCTTTCCAAAGTGGCTGAACAAGTTTTCACTCCCACCAACAATGCAGTAAGGTTCCCTTCTGTCCACATCCCCTCCAGCATCTGTTGTTATTAGAGTTCTTGATTATAGCCATTCTAACTGGGTGAGGTGGTATCTCAATGTTTTGATTTGCATTTCTTTTATTGCTAGGTAAGTTGAGCATTTCTTCATGTGTTTATTGGCTAACCTTCTTTCCTCTTCAGAGAAGTTTCTCTTTAAGTCTTTAGCCACTTATTTATTGGGCAGTTGTTTCATTGAAGATTTGTTGTTGGGGGATTTAATCTTTTGAGTTCCAGGTATATTTTAGATAAGAGACCCTTGTATGGCTAGTGAAGATCTTCTGCCCATCCATGGGCTTTCTATTGATCTTGCTAGCTATGTCCTTTGTCATGCAGAAGCTCTGCAACTTCATGCAATCCCATTTGACCAACCTTTCTTTGATTTGTTGTGTTTCTGAGTCTCTATTAAGAATATTTTGGCCTGTGCCAACAAGACCTAGGGTTTCTCCTATTCCATCCTGTAATGTTTTCAGAGTGTCTGCTTTGACTCCGAGGTCTTTGATCCATT
>NW_012267221.1:32981889-33000787 GCF_000151885.1 Dipodomys ordii | reverse complement strand
AACCTTGGGAAGTATTGCCATTTTCACGATGTTGATCTTTCCAATCCAGGAGCATGGGAGTTTTTGCCACTTTCAAAGTTCTGTTTTGATTTCCTTTTTCAAGTTTTTAAAGTTTTCATCATAGAAGTCCTTTTTTTCTTAGGTTAAGTAAATTCCTAGTTTCTTTTTTTTGTGTGTGGAGCTATTACAAATGGTGTTGCTTTCCTAATTTCAGCCACACTTTTCTCATTGTTGGCATACAGAAAAGCCTTTGATTTTTGAGGGTTAATTTTATACCCTGCTACTTTGTCAAAGTTTTGAATCAGCTTGAGTAATTTGGGAGTGGAGTGTGTGGGATTCTTTAAATACAAGATCATGTCATCTGCAAAGAGGGAGAGTTTTACTTCTTCTTTCCCTATTTGGATTCCCTTTATGTTTGCATCTTGTCTTATTGCTGTAGCTAGACATTCTAATGCTAGATTGAAGAGAAGTGGAGAGAGTGGACATCCTTGCTCGATCCTGTGAACTCACATTTTTAATCCTTTCTCTGCTCTAATGTAGGTTTATGCCACATTTAATTTGTAGAAAATATTTTGATTTTTCAGTAATGGGAACAGTGTAATAGTAGCAGTGATGTAATAGTGAACATATTTATTGCTTTATTACCCTAGCACTGATTCAAACGCCCTGAACTTCTTCTTTAATACCATTATCAGAAATTTAGAAGTAAACAGTGGATGGATGGTCCTGTCTCCAAGAATATCAACTTCTCTTTAGAGAAAAATTCTATGTACTACAGTGCTTCTTTCACTTTGAAGAGAGACATATTAAAAGCCATAATTAATGTGATTATATCTGTAAATTAAGAATGACATTAGTTTGAAAATGTCATGGAAATTTGTGGGTCTGCAGATGTATCTGCCATTAAGTATAAAGGAATCAGGCACATACTATACAATATGATAAATGGTACTAGCGTCAATAATTATCTTTAGGCATAGAAATCAGTCTCATTTTTGGTGTATATTTTGGAAAAAAACAAGCAATTGTATAGATAATAAAATAATATTCCAGAATTAGTAAAGGAAGTTGAATTGAATACTTCATTGAGACAGTGGTTCTGTGGGTGAGATGAAGGTAAATCTGCATAAGGGAAGAAATGTATCAGAAGACCATTTGGCTTGCATTCTTATTAATCATACATTAAAATAATTACAATGATAATTATAAAATACCCAGCTTTTGATTCATAAGACTGACTAATCACAGCTGACAGAAGCTTCCAAAGACTCTGTGGGTCCTATTATTTTGAACACTTTTCTGGTAATTATAATCTTCCCTGTATTTATTTTGAAATAATATTATAATTTCACCAAAAGATTTCCAGGAAATATACAAGAAACACTGATTTAATGTTATTCATCCTTCTCTCAAATATAATTTTATGCTATTATAGTACAAAGTTGAAAAAGAAAATTGGCTTAAGGGATGATACATATTTCAAATTTTCACATGCTCTCACTTTTGTGTGTATGACCCTGTTTGCTTAACACTTTAAAATAAGAATACATTATAATTATTGCATATAACAATCTATTTTAATTAATTTATATAAGAAAGTTTAAGTAGATTGAATCATTGGCCTTAATGCTGAGAACTGTGCAATCTGTCAGATCCATGGAAATATGTAAATATAAATACCTTTGCTTTTGCTTTTGTTTAATAGCAGGACATGCCACGGATACACTATAAATTGTGAATCATTTATCCATTGGAGGATATTTATGGAGTTTCCAGTTTGAAACTATGGAAGATGGAGCTTCTATATATTCTATATAAATTCTTGTATGAAAATAGATTATAATTACTCTGGGCTGTATACAAGAATGCAATTGCTGGGTCAGATGCTAACTCTATTTGTAGTATAAAATGGCAATGCAAAACTCTTTCCTCAGAATGGCCCAATTTGTGTGAAACTACTGAAAATAAGGAGAACATTTTGAGAACATAGAACTCAGCAGATATGTAACACTAAAGAATAATCAAATAGAGGGAACAGGAAAAGTTGGGTCTCCTCCCAAGTACAGGTGTTGGCTCTGTAAAAGACTTTGTTAAAAGGATGAAAAGACCAACTGGGAAAAAAAATCACTAGAAATTACATACCTAGAAAAGAACCTTGATTCCTCTACAAAACTTTGAAAGAAAAAATTGAAGGGTTAGCAGAATTAATATTTTGAAAATGACTATAATACCAAAAGCAATCTATAAATGCAGTGCAATCATCATCAAATCTTCAATTTAAGTTAAGGAAATTCCTAAAATTTTTATAGAAGCATGCAAAAGCCCAAGTAACAATAACAAAACAATTCAGTACTGGCACAAAAGGAGATAAGTAGACCAAAGGTATAGTTTTGTAGAGGTGTTTGTATTATTTCACTTCCATAGTATAGCTTATTTGTAGGTATTTTATTTTATTTTTTAATTTTTTATTGTGAAAATACTGTACAGAGGGGTTACAATTACATGGGCAAGATAGTGAGTACATTTCTTATCAAGCATTGTAGCCTCCTCCTTTGTTTACCCTTCCCATCCCTTCCCATCCTCCCTCCTCCCCACGCACCCCCCCCCCCACCAAAGATGTAAGGTTCGTTTTTGACATGACAACTTGTACTTGAATAAGATACTATTGTTGATTGTTTTCTTACCTTTTTTGGTATATTGGTATATAGAAATTTTGTTAATTTTATATATTTATTTGTATTCTGATATTTTACTGAAATATTTTTAGCACACTTTCTTGAAATGGAAGGAGATCCCAGTTCATTGCACTGTACCAGGTATGGTCCAAGGTTCCAAGAAAGAACGGATATAAAAAGGAAATCATAATAAAATAATTTAAGAACTTTATTAAATAAAAATTACCTCTAGAGAGAGATTCTTCCTTACAGTTTGGTGATAAAATGCAATTCTCACATCCTTCAACCATAACAAAAGCTTATATGAAGGTAGATCAAGAAGGAAAGCCTAAAAAAGTAAATTTTCTTCTTGAACTGCTGTTTTTTTTAATAAGAAAGTATGATATCTTTTAAAAAATAATCAACTCTGAAGAGGTTGAAAGTAAATCAAATGGGGATTCAATTAAAATTAAATTTATTCACTCCTTATTTTGTACAAGATAAAATGCCAAACATTAATGAGGAACATGCTGTCTTCTGTGGAGTTTTTATTTTCTAAAATATATATACCTTTCTTTTTCCTTTTTATAAATTTTATTTTATTATGAAGATACCTTTCTTTAGAGACCAAATCTTGCAATACCCCTATCTGACATCAAACTTGGTACCCTTCTACATGAGCTTTTCCAGTGCTGGGATTACAGATGTATGCTAAATCACCCTATTTATACAAATATTTTTTGCTAAGCCTATATATCTAAAAGAAGCATAAACAGTTCAATGTTATAAAAGATAATTCATATGAATATTTGGTCGTACTTGTAGTTTGAGAATTCTGGCAACAGAAAAAACAAATTATGCATCATAAACAGGAATTCGATGTACATAATTCCAAAACCTGTAAGCAGAAATAGAAATTAGTGAATTGGAAAGGAGAAACATTTTTCAAAAATATGCATTAGTAAAATATTATATATGCATATCATATATAATAGTATATATATCACATATAGCATATATACTATAATAAGTATAATAAATATATTTTGAATATATGATATATAATAGTATATGTAATATTATATATTATATTATATACTATTTAATAGGAGTTTTATATATATACTAATTATATGTTACATAAATCATGGTATAATACATATAAAATACATATCAATCTATATACTATGGAACAGGACTTATAGTTACATAATCCTATTATATATTAGATTATACAATATATATTATATTATGTGTACATACAGTATATTACTATATATATTATATATTACTATATTAATTACAATATATAGTTGTAAGTGCCGGACCAGTTAGAAGGTGGACATGTATGAACAGTAGATGGGAAAACAGCTATATCTCTTGATCTCCCAGTTCTGATTAATTTTGAAAGGGCAAGTGTAAAGTGACTTCATTTAGGATGTGACATCATCTCCTCTTACTATTCTCCATGGTTCCTTGGTTCCTCATTGCCAGGCTGACCTTGTCCTGGGGGGTCTAGTTGATTGTGGCTGGGATAGCTCATGAGCTCAAGGCCCGGGCACTGTCCCTGACCACTTCTGCTGGAGGGTAGGGCTCTACCACTTTGAGTCTGAGTGCCATTTCCAGCATTTGGCTGGTTAATTCTCTTGAGCTGTACTTCCAGCCTGGTTCTTTGCTAGTTAGTTGGGAGATGACGTTTCAGAGGGATATTTCTACTGGGGCTGGCTTTGAACTACAACCTAAGGAGTCTTTGCCACAAAATCCATTGTTTATTTCCAATTAAAGCAACAAGGAGACCAAGAGGAATAGAGCTTACCTGTAACTTGTTAAGAATTGACCAACAAATACCTGCCACAGTTCTGCAATGACAAAATTCAGTAGATGTGATGAGAATTTTCACACAGCAACCGATTAGAACTTCAGGGTTCTTTGGACTATTTTCTGTGGTCTGAATTAGCTCTCAGAAAACCTTTGAACTCAAATGACAGTTTCTTAGTGCAAGAATTACAAGCATCAGCACCATGCCAAGAATCCAGACTTGGCATCTTTTTGCTATTTATTAAAATGCATCTAATTGCAAAATAGTATAGAAACAAAAATCACAGAATTTCTTTGTTCACACACCCCTTGAGGTCTAACTGGTGGGGGAATTAACCTTACTGATAGGTGGAAGAAAACATAAAGAATAACAGTCAAGAGAGCAAAGGGTCAGGACGATGTAAAAGTCTGAGTTTCAGTGGATCTGAAGTGGCTTGTGCCTTTCATTCCTGAATCAGCAGGCTTCAGTCCTGAGTGATGGAGCCAGGCAGTGATCCCATCTAAAGGCTGAAATGTAAGGTCCACCCAGGAAGTGCAGGCCCAAATGCAGTCAGCCTCCTTCTTCCTCTTGGTTAAGTCTCCACCCAGAACCTGTGTTACCTAGGTAACTGGCACACCTGGAGGCAGTTACCTAGCTCTTCTCTGAGGTCACATCCTAGACCATCCCCCATCATGGCTCCCATTGAACCATGGCTCTGAGGTCACATCTGCAGTGTAGTCATACCATCCCCCGATCTGGCCACACATTCCCTCACCTGTCTACCTGTCCTTTCCTAGATAAGCCAGGGCCTAGCATCTTGTGTCACCACTATGCATGGGACAGTATTGTAGAATAAACTTCACTTTCTGAATACCATGTGGAATTCTCATTCTTGAGAACTAGCAGTAGTTTTATACATATATTTCTATCATATATTATATATTACACTCTGTTCAATTCCTTTTTCAAAGCTTTTTAGAGGTCTTTGCACTTCCTCAATAAAGCAAAGGAAAAATAATTTTCTAAGACATTTTTGGCAATAGCCAAGGGGAAAGTCTTGCAAATGTGCTAGGATAAATCAATCGAAAAATCAATCAGCAATTTGAATAGATGAAAAGATGAATAGATGGATGGATGAATAAAGAATGAATAAGTCAGTAGTATTTATAATGGTGAAATTTTCACTCAAGATTTCTAGGAAGCCAGTATCATTTTGGCATGTAGTGACCTAACTTGACAAAATCCATGGGAAGCAAAAATTAGTAAGACTTAAAATGAGCTCATAGGCAACTAACTTGGTAAAGTAAACAAAGCTAGTAAGATGGGGGAGAAAAGAAGGATCACCTCCTATAATTTCCCCCAAAACAATTATCAAAAGACCTTTTAATCGATTCTAAAATCATGTGTAAACTGTGGAGACTAAGAGAGAAAATACTCCAGGTGGATGCTATCAGTGTGCCACCATTTGCCTACTGCCTTGAAATCCCTGAAGAAACATTTGTATGGATCAGTTTACTATTTAGCTACTATTTTGTCACAAATCACACAAATATTTATTTGATTAAATAAAAATAACTCATTTAGCTCACAATTTTGTCACTTGGTTGTGCTGTTTTACTTCTCAGCCAAACTAAATGTCTCTATGAGACTTTCTCAGTAATTTGTAGGCAGCCTTGGATATTGGCTGCTACTTGGATGACCTGCAAGCCTTCACTCATATGTTTGGCAGTTGTTTAGATGACTATCACATGAAGCACCTTGAACCTCTTCCATCTGGCCTTTCTTTTCTATCAGTCTAGTTATGAATGTTTACTCAGTGATTTCCAGTTTCAGGAACAGCAAGAAAAGCCAAGATTAACTGGACAAGCACTTATAAAGTCACCCCTCCCATAACACTTGATAAGTTGTCATTAGTCATGCTGCTTTAAAAATATAAATTAGCTTCCAATTCATTTTGATATTGTTTACTACAGGCAACAACACAGACGCTGTTCCTGTGCATATTACAAAACAGATGATCTCAGCTGCAATCTAAATATAGCAACCAGAGTCTGAATTTTAACAAGATTTCCTGTGATACATAGACATATTTAAATGTGAAAGGTTTTCCTATTTAATTTTTTTGTTTTACATTTAGCACTAACTATACTACAATAACTGTTGTAATCTTTTTTTGTAGAAGAGCTATAAATATGCACCAAAGAGGAAGTTATCAGCATAATATTTTACAATAAATAATTATTACAAATTCAAATTTTAAGTTATAAATGTTTAAAATTATTTTTAATATTTAGCATATGTGCATACTGACTTGATAACAACAACAACATGTACACTGCCACAGTATCTTACTGGATTAATCATTTTGAAAGCATTGATTTGTCACATTAAGAATGTTTGGTAAGAAAGAACTCTAATTTATCAATTTTTATATTTTTTAAAACTTTTCTAGAGCAATGTTATATTACTGTTCAAATACATTTTTATAGTGATCCATTCAGTCTTTCCATATATGCACCCAACTTGGAGAAGGTGACTGTACTTTCTCTTTTTAAATGGTTTCTGGATGATTCTATAGCTGAAAGCATCCCAATAAATATCTACTCCACCAAAACTTTAATTTTAACCCAAATTGCTTTATTGAGGCTTCAAAAGTATAACTCTCTTTACTTTGTACATTTTATCTAAAACTCACATAACTCATGGTATTAAGTTACTTATAATGTGTTTTCCCTAACATTGCCTAGGCTGTCTTTTGCTTTCTCAATGGAATACTATATCCCTTCAATGCACATGTCATCTCAACACATTTGTATCACATACTGTACTGAGTCATGGTCTCTTAATGAGCACTTTTATAAGAGAGAAGGCAAAACATTCAGATACGCATTAAAATTCATATTTTAAATGATATAAAATATAAATGGTGGTAACACTATTAATCTTTACTTTTAATGATGAATTCTACACTTCAAAAATGAACAGAGTATACATGCAAGTGTGAAGTTCTCAGTTCACATCCAGTCCTGATGAAAGAAAAGTGTTTTATTGCATCTTTCATGTGCAGTATCCATGTTTGTATTTCTGAATAGTACAAAATTGATTTATCTTCTTTTGTTGTAGTTTTTTGTCCATCATTGGCTTGAACTCTGGGCTTGGGTGCTGTTCCTCAGCTCTTCAGCTCAAGGCTAGCGCACTACCACTTGAGCCACAGTGCCACTTCCGGTTTTCTGGTGGTTTATTGGAGATAAGAGTCTTGAGGACTTTCCTGCTTGGGATGGCTTTGAATCGCAATATTCAGATCTCAGACCCCTGAGTAGCTAAGGTTACAGGCGTGAGCCACCGGCTCCCTGCTTGATTTATCTTCCTAATGGTAGTGTCTTCATTTTATCTTGTGATTGATGTTTGTAGGTTCTCTCTTTTCTGTAAGGTGTTGTAATTTTTAAGCCCTTCGCAATGTAGTCCTACACATGTCAAAATTCCTAAACTAGGTGAATCTGATGACTTAGCAAATAAAACTCCTAGAATGAAGCTAACTTTTTAATCAATTGTTTATGCACATTTGGGAGATTTGAATATAGATATCAGTATTAATAATTTACACATTAAAATAGTCATTGTAAAATGAATGTTTAGGTATAATAATAATAATAATGACATTTAATGGAAAGAAGTCTAAAAGGTGAGTGATAAATTACCTTAATAAATTATTAGCTTTATTTCAGGATAATTATTTCATTAAGTTAACACTTCTGGGGCTCTCAAGGTGGAATAAGGATATAATTTTTCAAAAGTACAGGGTCACAGAGTTTTGCTGACTATGCAAGTCTAACTTGTTTCTTTATAGGACACATATTTCAATGAAAAAATGATTATAATGTAGAAATTGGAATGATGTTAGAGCAGTACTACAGCTGCCATAATCATAGTACTTGAGCACTTTCATTATGGAATACTGCCAGGGCTGCACATAACATATTAGAAAATATATCTACTCTCCTAGATGCTTTCCAGTAGCATTCATATGCTGTTCTATTGTTTATGATATACAAAATTAAACTTTGTCAGTGGACAGATTCTTGTAATATGAAAATACTTCAAAAAATTTTAAACAATCTTCTTCACAGCTTTATATTATTATACAATACAAGGTGCCATCCTTATTCTCTAAGAGGTAGGATATAGAAAACCACTGAATTATGGTGAGAACAATTGACACAAACAGTAAAATGCTTTCAGGAACATGAAATCCATTATAAAGTAAGAGCCAAAATATTTAAAGCCGTTAAGTAATACCTCAAAACATCATTTCTGTTTATTTTCTTGGCAAAATTAATGTGTTCCTGGTAAATAAAATGAAGAAAACTATTAGAAAAATTGGCAAGCATAGTGTTTAAAACAAAAGATCAACAAATTTCTACTTACTATGAAGACACATGAAAGAAAAACTTTTGAGTAAATTTATATGGAAAGTCACTAGAAGAATTAGATAAGGAAATAAAATTTTGGGCAAGTTTATATTATATTTAAAATATTATACTACTGAAGGTAATTTTAGTGATTTACTTGTAGTAAACTATTGATACAATAGGAAACACAGATTTTTTTATCTACACATTTTCATTTTCTTGTTTTCATATCTAAAATAGGCAGCATATTATATAAAGACTAAAAGCATCATTTTAAAGTCACTTATTCCATATAAACTTGTTTTTGTGTTCTGCACTTGTTCATCAGTTTGTGTTTCAAAAATTATGCCTGCCCATTTCTTTCAGTTCAAGACTGACATAGTTTAAACATTTTGTGAGACACCTTTCTGTTTAGAGCCTCCCTTCATGTGTATTGTATGGCATTTCCTGGTATGGACATATAGCAGTGCATGCAAGTTTTCTATAGGAAACACAGCAGTTGGTGAAATGCATAATCTGTTCTTTCCTAGTTATTATTCCTTGGCATTTCTGCCCCGATGAAATGGTCCAACTAATTTATGAATAGGCCGATTGCCATACAGACAGATGGCTATGATTGCTGCCTGGAGACTGTGTAGGCCTAAACTGCTGGTGTTGACAGCATTTCTAGACATAAAAAACTCCAATGTCTGTCAGTCTTTTCTTAAGATGTGCCACTATTTGTTGGATTATTGTTAAATACGATTTTTTCATTGCCATAAGGAATAATTATGTAAAATATGTATTTTAATCAGAAATTAAAATTAAGCTTCCAGTTCTAAAAAAAAGTAAACGTTTTATCTTCAAAAGAAAAAGCACAGACATAAAGTGTAATTCTACTTCATGGCTAACACTACCAAATGGAAACTGCCCATACTACTAAATTGATTAGGTTCCTGTGCTTGGAGAAAAAAAAATCGTAACAACTTCTTTTCTACTCTCTGTACCTCATTAAGGCAAAACATTTAGATTGCTTTTAAATAATATACACTTTATATATATATATATATGTATATATATATATAATTACTTAGCATATACTAGAAATTGGCTTGTTTACCAGTCATTATTTGAGATGTGTGCTAGCAACCAATGAATATACACACACATCAATAGAACCTGTTGCCATATCTTTCACATGCATGCATTTTCAGTTGACACTAAAGCAAACTTACCATATACTGACACTATGATTAATATTTTTCTATAAGCCCCACTATTTCAATTTCTAAATATTTGCCAATACATTAGACTGGCCCAGCTTTATCTATCATGATGTATTTTTTATGAAATCAAATATTTTACTAAAAATATTTCTGTTATTATAATTTGTATAGCCAATGGATTGGATGAAACCCCATTATTGATTGACATGGAGATTTTCTGTAGAAAAGTTTATCAAGTGATATTTTTCTGGCAAATTTAAGATAAGTGATTCTTTTATGATGTAAAGGAGAACATACTTTATTAACATAAAATTTGTGCTACATCCTAAACTCACTTTTAAGGTTGTTTGGGAACATTTAAACTGTCAACTCTTTTTGGACTGGAAAATTACTTCTTGAAAAATATTTCTTAAAACAAAAATGAATCAAGGAAAATAAGTAGAATCTATTATATATGTGTGTGTATACATAGATGCCCACATTAAAATAATTATCTAAACTTTTAACATTAGCTAAGTAAAATAGTAAGAAATGATAAATAACAAATTTTAATAACATGGAAAAGTTACCAGCATCACCTTTCAGCCTTAAAACAATGAGCCAAACTACCAATCTGAGGAAGGTTGGAAGTCTTCAGCAAGAACTTCCAAAATAAAAATAATTTGTTATTTGGTTAATTATTACAGATATTCCTCTTTTATTGCTGTGTACATATTCCTATAGAAAAGAAAAGGTAAAATACAAATATCCTATAGAAATATCACATGTGTTTTGTGGGAGAGGACACCCATTAAAATAGCAAGGTTCAAAGAAGCAAATAAATGAAAAAATCCAATATAAAGACTACAATAGAGAAAACTAAATCAAATATACTATGGAGTATACTAAAATAGAAAAAAGAGAATATTAAAATATTCAGCCAAAAGAGAATATTAAAATTATAACAAGCAGCAAATAGTTCCAAGCCCAAACTCAGTTCCTTAAAAAGAGAAGGATTATGTATGTGAAGGATATGTCAGCATATAGTACAGGCACCTACATATTCATGGTAACAACAATACTATTCACAATTGTCCAACTGTGCAACCGGTCTAAGGGATGATGGGTATGGAAAATATTATATATACACAATGAATATTATTTCTTCTTAAAATAAAAGTTGGATAGTGTAGTTTGCAGGGAATTTAATGGAGCTAGAAATTATCATGATATCATGACTAAGAAAGTCATATATCATATTTTCTCTCTCAAATTCAGAACACATCTTTAAAATAATAGTTATGCTAGGGGCTGGTGGCTCACAACTGTAATCCTACCTATTCAGGAGGCTGAGATCCAAGGACCACGGTTCGAAGCAACCTAAGGCAGAAAAATCTTTAAGATACTCTTTCCAATTAACCACTCAAAAACTGGAAGTGAAGCTGTGGCTCGAATGGTATGGCACTAGTCTTCAGCAAAAAGACCTTAGGGGCAGTGCGCAAACCCTGACATCAAGCCCCACAACTGACCAAAAAAAAAAAAAGAAGACGTCGGGAGGCTATATAGAGATATAAATCACCAGCAAGGAAAGGGTAAAAGTAGAAAGAAAGGGGAAGACTGAATATATCAAATTACTTCAGAGATATGCTTGAAAATAGAATAATAAAACAAATTAAATGGTTTTTTCTTTAAATTAGATGAGAAAGTGGATAGAGAGGCTGATATAAGTGCATTGTATGACTTTATATCGCAATATCACAATGAAACTCCTTGTTCAAATGAAACTCTTGTTCAATTAATGTAGGTTAATAAGATGCTCAATTAAATTTAAGATTAATAAGATGTTTAATTAATTTTTAATTCTTAATTCTAGCTATTTACTTGAATAAAATTGATAAAATTTTTATTTGTAAAATTAACTTTCTGAAAATTTGACATTTGTCCTCATTCCTAAAAATATCATCTTTATGTATATTTTCCTTTGAATTACAAAATATTTAATCTCACAGCAGTGTATAACTAACTGTAATTAAATGTACTGATAGTATTTTTTTAACTATGCAAATAATTTAGTGCTAGTTTAGAATCATATCATATACATGGAATACTATAAAAATTTATTATGGTACAACCAAACGCTTAATGAAACCAATATCAAATACATCAAACTTATTACTTTCCAAGCAGTGCCCACAAAAATAATTTCTTTTTACTAGAAAATAAAAAAATTATACTTTAGACAATCTAATTATATTTACCTAACATTGAAAGAAAGTATGGTAATACCAAAATCTACATATTTCTTTCATGTTTTGGATATTAGACTCATTCTTTAAGACTTGGCAAATTAATTCCCTTGAGTAAAATTTGGAAAACAAATTGTTATACTGTTACTAAATTCTTTTTTTTTTTTCAGGGCTGAGGACCGAACCCAGGGCCTTGCCCGGGCCAGGCGGGTGCCCTTCTGCTGGGCTAAACCCCCAGCCCCTGTTTCTAAATTCTAAAGGCAATGTACATAAATACATCATCAGTGCATATAATGTTACATAATATGTAACATTATAATAACATTCTAAAATGTACATATATATACAATATATTCTTGATGAGTTTCATAATAGTATAAGCAAAATATTCACACTAGAAAAACATATCAACTTGATATTTACCTAAGGATAAAATACAGATGAATACATAATATCTTAGGAAAAACAAAATGTATAAATATGTGCATGTTTTCTAAGAGAGAATTTTCAAACACTCAATCAGGTTCAAGAGTTTTCTAAAGAATACTGACAGTGGATTTCACTTCGAATCAACTGATTTCCTTAAGGTAAATGAAGAATTCTTCAACCACACGTAACAGTGAATGTCTGGAGTCAAGCATCTATGTGAATTGTACATGTATGAAGTAGATAAAATCCAGGGTGGAGGCTATAATGTCAACTTTTCAGAGGTGAACTTCAGAGAATCATAGAGAGACTAGCTTGAATAAGAGTTTAAAACTTGATCTGAATAGAAAATTAAAAGGATCACAGACATGCCTTAAGGATTAGAATGTTTGCCTGCAAGTTCAAGATTCTGACTTACATTTTTAGTATTGTAAACATCATTTTTTAAAAAGGTTGTAACACCAATGAATGCTTGGTCTTAGATTTGAAGGAAACTTCCTTTTTTTAATGTTGTTGGCAATAAACATGTGAGTAACATGATTGATGAATGTATTATTAAAATTTAAATATAATCTTTTATTTTTCATTTCTCCCTTCCAAATGTATATATGTGGATTAGTGTCTTCATTCTTGAAATTTCAAAGGCTACTATCTTTTTTTACTTATTTTTGCAGGGGAGGATTTCATTGCCAATTTTACACATATGCTTACTAATCAATTGGTAAATTTCAGACATGCTCACATCCTCTGTCATGCTCCTTCCACTGCTTTCTTTATTCCAAAATAATTTCAACAGAGTTTGCTGATCTATTTTTATAGCTGCAAGCATCTATCCATATCAACCGTATTCATCCTCATTAGCCCACACTTTCTTGATACAGTATCTATTTCTCTTTTCCTAACCTCTTCTTCCTACTGAACAACAACTTTTATTGAGATTGTTTATGCTGTTTTCTACTTGGAATGTGTTACAAAATTACTTGCTTTCTAACTTTCTCCATTCGCCTTCCCCTTTTGTTAGACCTATGTTCTCAGTTTGTCTGTCCATATTCATAGTTATACATATATGCAACTGTACAAGGTCAGGGATATATTTTTTTTAGGTCTAGATTCCACATGTGAATAAAACCATGGTATTCTATTACTTGAGTTTGGCTTGTCTCTTTCATAAGATGTTCTCCAATTTTATTTGTTTTCTGACAAATAACATGTAGGTGATGAGTGCTTTTATTACTGGATTTCTATACTGCTCTATTGGTCTTCAACTTTGTTTCTGTGCCGGCTGCCAGAATCTGGAATTCTTCCTAAGAAGACTTGAAAGTAGGGAATGCTGTTCTGTTGCAATAACTCAGAACCTCATTCTGCATGTTCCCGGCAAGAGGTCATTCAGCCGAACACAACGGTGGACTACTTAGAGCCTGATATATCCAGTGCCATCCATAGCAATGGATGGACATTGGTCGCGTCCCACACAACTGAGGTCTGGTTCTCAAAACTTTAACAGAGTGCCATAAGTAGAGGTTCAGCTTACTCCTCAGGTTGAGTAGAGTGTAGCTGTAAAAGCTGTAATCAGTAGCACTCAGGTGAGAAGAAGTATCAAGATGTTTTTATTATTGTGGTTCTCTAGTACAGTTCCAAGTCTTATATGGTGATACTACTAGCAGTGCTAATTTTACTTGGAATTACTTTTGGTATTTATCATTGTATCTGTGCTTCCACATGAACTTATGGTTTGATTTCTACAATTCCATAAATATCTTTCTATCTTTTGATATCTTTTTCAATTTGTTTCTCAAAGTTTTATTGTTTTCATTGTAGAGGTCTTCTAGCTCCTTGATTAAATACATGGATATTATATAGTTCTTGAGGATGTTATCATTATACTTTGAATATATCAGTTATAGAATTCTCTTCTCATTCTGGCATACTAACTTATGTATGTAAATCATTTCATATTACAATAAAGCTTTAGGATGATCTGAGTTTGATTTCCTTTCTCTGTGTTTTTTAAAATTTAGGTAATATATACTCATTCTTTCACTTATATCCAAATTCACTGATGTTTACTTAATTGTTCTCTACTTAAGTGTTCTCTGGACAGTCTTAATCTATGTTTCTGAATTTTTAACCCGTAGTATTTCTATTGCTTTACTCATTTTCCCTTTATAGTCATAGATTCCTTCCATTTATGCCTCTGAACCTGAGCATGTCTTTCTAACTTATTTTTAATCAATTGTTCCAAGTTCCAGAATTATTGTGACTTTAAAGTTTTACCCTGTTCCTTACTTTGTCTCTGACATTGTGGAATTTGTTTTCTTACTATTCATGGATTCCCTAATACTTGGTTAAAAAAGATATAACATAGTAGAACCTATACAACTTTAAAATTTGAATATTTGCTACTGGAAAATATTCATGAAATGTTTATTAATGTAGTACTTAACTACTTTTTAATTGTGAAAATACTGTACAGAGGGGTTACAATTACATGGGCAAGATAATGAGTACATTTCTTATCAAGCATTGTAGCCTCCTCCTTTGTTTCCCCTTCTCATCCTCCCCCCCTCCCATGCCCAATCCTACCCCCCAGCCCACCAAAGTTGTAAAGTTCGTTTTCGACATAACGACTTGTACATCTCATGGTTGCAATGGGTCTACCTGTATCCCTAGTTAACCAATTTGTTTTCTCCCTTCCCCTCCACAAATTATACCGACATAAAAGCAGGGTTATACCATGGGGGAGGGACATACAAAGCAACAAGGAAATAATCTTATAAATGTGTTAGAAACAATCGCATCAAAGCAAAAAAAATGAATACATATCTTAGGGTTGATTAACTACTTTTTGTACAAATTTAATATGAGAACTTGAGTCAATGAATAAGGAATTTTTGGCAGTTGTTGCTATGATTATATTCTGTGTATTTCAGGATTTAAATGTTTCTAGGACTACCTTGTACTTTTGTACAAGGAAAATTTTTCTTAATGTTCTTCCAAATCTTGCTGTAAATTGTTTTTCCCTTTGTGGCTGGGCCTGAGAAAAGTTTGTCTCTCTACTCTTTCTTCATTTCAACTCCAGTGACATTTCATTCAGAGCTTGTTAACTTGTGGCTCTATTGATTGGGCCTCTCTCTCTGGAAGCTAAGATGTCTCCAGGTCTTCAGGTTAAGGCATTGCTGTTTGGTAAACTGTCTTTTCTGCAGTGGAAGATAATGTGTCATCTAGATGAGCACAGCTGCCCAGGGGAGCAGAAGCTCTTTTCCTTTGTTTTTTTGTTTGTTAGTTTTTCTCAAGAGCTTTCAATCTCTGCCTCTGCCTCTTGTTACAGGAGGGAAAATAGTCTTCGGCTATTTTCTTAGTATGTTGAAGATGTTCTTCAGTAGGGAGATTAAGCAGGTTATAAATGATTTCCTTCTGTGAAGGTTGCTACATTTTTACAACTGTGTATCATAGCCTAGCCCTTCTCTAGGCTCTCAGCCTACTTTTAATAGCTCATTGATATGGAGGACCTGCTTATATCTGTGAAACATTTGCAAGTGAAAGTAAATTGCCCCATAATAAATAGATTTTTTTCAAATCAGTTAGATAATATAGCACAAGAGAAAACTGGACAAAAGCATAAAAAATGACCCTGGGTGAAAATAATATTTGAAAAATTATATGAATATTAAATATCAGTCTGTCACAGTGAAAAAGAAGAAGTCTGTAATACAATGAACCTGCTAGCACAGTGCAGCAGTATGTTCATCAAAAATCCTGCACAAAAACATTGAGAGCAGCTTTGTTAGCTTCCCAAAGTGGAATACAAATGAACTTCAACACTTGTGCATATGTTCTTTTTAATATATTTTATTTAAACTATGCCATAGAAAAGGATTACAATTTAATGCATCTACTTATGGGTACAGTGTAACTTGATGCCTTCCATTATTCTCCCTCTCCCTCCTTTCTGCCCCTCCCCACCAGTCACATCAAATTTCCTACTTTCTGTTTTGTGCACATGTTTTTTAAAAGATTGTTCAGAATATCATACAAACACACACACATACACGCAGAGAATACATATGATGGGTGAGCTAGTGGCTCACCTTTGT
Source organism: Dipodomys ordii (assembly GCF_000151885.1). Lineage (NCBI taxonomy): Eukaryota > Metazoa > Chordata > Mammalia > Rodentia > Heteromyidae > Dipodomys > Dipodomys ordii. The sequence goes on along the minus strand of NW_012267221.1, from coordinate 32,983,976 downwards.
AAACCCAGCTGCTCAGGAGGCTAAGATTTGAGATTTGCAGCTCAAAACTAGCACTGGCAGAGAAGTCCCCATGAGACTCTCATCTCTAATCTCTTAAAAACTGGAAAATAAAGATTAGATATGAAAAAGTTCCAACAGAAAGCCTACAAATGCATTAATTATATTTACCAGTAAAAAGAAAAAAAACCAAGACATAACTTTTGGAATCTTTTCTGAAAGTAAAGGTTTGAATTTACATAGTGAAATGGCAAATTAGTTTTGTGAAAAGACATCCAGAAATGAAAAACTGAGGGATTAAAAAGTATATATATATATATGTATATATATATAGAGAGAGAGAGAGAGAGAGAGATCTATAAATATATAGAGATCTATATATACCATTACTACTATATATAGATCTATAGATCTAGATCTAGACTATATAGTAGGAATGGTTTTCCTAGAATTCTAAAATTCTAAAAGTGAAATTATGTACCAAAGAAAAGCATTTGATTGTGGCTTTCTTGCAGGAATCATTATCATCACAAATTAATGAAGTCACATACAATAAGTTCTACAACATATTACCAATGGAGGGAGAAATCAGCTTTGAGAACTTAGTATGCTATATCCAGAAAATAAATATTTTTTATTTTATTTCATTTCATGTATTTATTTATTTATTGGTCAGTCGCTGGGCTTGAACTCTGGGCCTGGGAGCTGTCCTTCAGCTCTTCAGCTCAAGGTGAGCAGTCTACCACTTGAGCTGCAGCACCACTTCCGGTTTTCTGAGTGGTTTATTAGAGATTAGTATCTTGTACTTTCCTGTCTAGGCTGTCTTTGATCTGCAGTCTCCAGATCTCAGCCTCCTGAAGCGCTATGATCACAGGCATGAACCACCAGAGCCTGGCAAGAAGTGTTATTTTAAAGATGAAGCTGATAATGAATTCTTAAGAACAATTTTTTGCATATATTTATTTAAATAGAATTCTCACATATTGCTTTAGGGAGAGAAATTTAGTACAAATATAGTAGAAATAGATTTGGCATTACATATAACATTACAAACACTATAATTCTAACTTTGACTATTTCCTAGAAATAAATCATACTATCTATTCTAATATAATTTTTCCTGACAAAAGTTTTTTTTAATGTGCGCAATCTATATTAGAAAAATATTAGAATAATGTAGAGGTCCTGGCATTAACATGGGAGTTTGTGAACATTTTATGTAATCAGTAACCAGCAGCCATATAATACTAAGAGAAATAGAGTATCAAAGCTTGCAGACCTTGAATCCTTTACCATGGGTAGTTTTGTCTTGTAAATATTAAATTTCTGATTCTTTCTGATTTTGCTCATTTATACTTGTCTCAGTAAGTAAGCATCGTCTTGTGTTTTTAATATCCATTCTATTTTTCTTGTTATATGGATTTAATAAGTGCAATTATTTGCTTTGATTCAACATTTTAAAATCTTTAAAATTGCACTACTATTTTGCTTGGGTTGCTTTCTAAAATATTAGTTTGGAAGATAGCTTAGTTGTGAATGGCTTAACACTTAGGTATTTTCCCCTATGTTTTGTAACTGCTAATAAGAAAGCCTGTATTAGTATTTTCAAGACATACATTGTATCAACTCCAATTTTCAAAATGTGGAGTTATGTTTCTATAGTGTTCATTTTTCAAAGATAGTCTTATACATGTGACTAACTTGAGTATTGTTAACTGTAAAAGAAAGTCATGTGATTAACCAGAAATAAAGCAAGAAGTGATATATATGTGGGAATAAACATTTGTGTATATTTTAATTGATAAATATAAGTTAATGACCAGTTTGTATCTTAAGCTAGTAATGTACATGCTAGACAAATGATATATAGCTAAGTCATTTAAAAAGGCACATGAGAAAATGTGAGTGGAGATGCCACAGAAAGGGAAAGGGAATATATTTTAATGTATATATAATTTTTATAATCTTATAGCATCTTAACATATTCTGATAGAAGGGCTGGGAAGGTGGCTCAGTGGTAGAGTGCTTGCCTTGCATGCATGAGGCCCTGGGTTCGATTCCTCAGCACCACATAAGCAAAAAGAAAAAAA
>NW_012267221.1:32965278-32981839 GCF_000151885.1 Dipodomys ordii | reverse complement strand
TCAACCCGTGGTGCAGGGACCTGTGAATAATTCCATCTAGAGAAACACGACCACATATTGAATGCTGCTTAAAAAAAAAGGCAGGGCTGGGAAGGTGGTTCAGTGGTAGAGTGCTTGCCTTGCATGCATGAGGCCCTGGGTTCGATTCCTCAGCACCACATAAGCAAAAAGAAAAAAAAAGCCAGAAGTGGCGCTGTGGCTCAAGTGATAGAGGACTAGCCTTGAGCTGAAGAGCTGAGGGACAGCGCCCAGGTCCAGAGTTCAGACCCCATGACTGGACTCCTCCATCCCCATATTCTGATAGATAAAACCACTACTTTTTAGTGAAATAAGTTTACCTATAGTGATAATTATCTTTGACTGAATTTTGAATTTTTATTTTCACTTTTTCATGGTTCTGTATTTACTCAATGTGAAATACTTTCATGTATAATGAAGCATTTAAATCAAACATCAAGATTAGAGAGAAGGTAAGATTAAAGGATTTCTAAATTTGAAATATCCCAGTTTAATTTTGGGGAAGTTTTACATGGCATTCATTTTTTAAATCAAATATCATGGCATTCATTTTTATAAGTTCAAAATTCTTAGTTAGGGAAGTGTGTCCTCATCAATCCATGTGTGTGTAGCTATTCTCTTCACTCCTACTACCTTATGGAAAATATAATATTTTGGCCTTCATGTATTACTTTCAGGCTGTATGAACATTTCTTTAATATTAATCAACTAATTCATCCAACTCTTTGTTTCCCAATTTTTAAGGGGTAGGAGCTGGAATAACTTTTTTATTTTATTTTTATGTTTTAATTATTTCTGTCTAGTTGATATACAGAGGGGTTACAGTAACATGAATCAAATACTATCAGTACAATTGTTTTTGAACAATTTTCCCTTCTATTGCTCTCTCCCAAACTTTCCTTCCTATCTAATTCATTTTCTACAGTGTCTGATGCATATTGCTGTTGTTATTCATTCATTATTGTTCCATCCTTTATGTATCCTCCCTTACCCTCCCAAACATGAATAAAGTAACAAACAATACAATAGGAAGTGAGAATGAAAACAGCAACAATGGCAACTAGAGTGTCTGTTGTTTCATTTTTCTGGAGTTCATTTATATGTTCATCTGAGCTTTTGGTAACTACTCCTATACCTAGACTCCTTTGGCTTCTGTATGTTAATTTCTAGGGTCTTATATAATTGATCAAGTTCCAGTTTTATTTATTTATCTTGGTCATTCAGTGTGTTTACTTGCAGATTTATAGGTACATTAATTTACCACAAATGAGAGAAACCATGTAGCCTATGTTTCTTTCGTTCTGGCATACTTTAATATACTCTTTTCCAATTCTATCCATTTCCGTACAAACGATACAACAATATTCTTTCTGATGTATGAATAGAATTCTTATATACATATATGTGTGTATACACACACACACACACACACACACACACACATATAATTTTCTCACTTCATTCGTCCACTGAGAGATATCAAAGTTGATTCCATATCTTGGCTATAGTAAACATGCTATAGTAAGCATGGTTGTGCTGGTGGCTTTCCTTCAACCTGGTTTTTGGTCTATTGGATAAATTTCCAGAACTGGAATTGCTGGGTCATAGGGAAGCTCTATGTTTTGTCTTTTAAGAACATCTATTCTGCTTTCCAGAGCTGTCGATCAATTTTACATTCCCACCAACAGTGTAATAAGGTTCCCTTTTGGTCAAATCCCTGCCAGCATTTGTTATTGATAGTTTTCCTGATAATGGCAATTTAACTAGAGTGAAGCAGAATTTTAATATTGTTTTGATTTGCATTTCTTTTATGGCCAGAGATGTTGAACACCTCTTCATGTGTTTATTAGCCATTCTTTTTTCTTTCTCTGAGAAAACTCCCATTAGGTCTTTAGCCCATTTATTGATTGAGTTATTTTGTTTTGAGGGTTTATTGGGGGGGGTTATATATTTTGGATATGGGGCCTTTGTCTGATGAATAGCTAGTAAAGATTTTATCACATTCTGTGGGCTTTCTATTTATCTTACTAGCTATGTTCTTTGCTAAGAAGACATTCTTCTGTTTGATATAATCCCATGCACCCAGCCTTTCTTTGATTTGTTTTGATTCTGGATCTTTGTTTTGGAACTTTTGCCCCGTATTTAGAATGCTTAGGGTTTCCCCTACCTTTTTCTGTAATATTTTCACAGTATATGCCCTTACATTGAGGTCTTTTACCCATTTAGATTTGATTCTGGTAGAAGGTGTTATATAGGTATCTAGATTCCGTTTTTTGCATATAGATAGCCAATTTTGCCAGCATCATTTGTGAAGAGGCTCTCTTTCTTCCAATCTGCGTTTTTGGCTCTATTAGGTGGGTATATATGTTTGCAGGTTCATTTCTGGGTCTTCTATTCTATTCCATTAGTCCTCAGGCCTATTCGTGTGCCAGTACCAAGATATTTTTATTACTGTGGCTCTGTAATAAAGCTTGAAATTTGGTATCAATATTTTTCCAGTGCTGTTCTTCCTGCTAAATATTGTTTTTGGTACTCTGATTCTTTTATTATTCCACATGAATTTTTGAATTGTTTTATCTTTTTCTTTGAAGAAAGTTGCTAGAATTTTGATGTGTATTACATAGAATTTGTACATTGCTCTGGGCAGAATTACCATTTTTACCAACCAGGAACGTGAGATGTTTTTCTATTTCCTTAGATCTGCTTCAATTTCTTTTTCAGAGTTTTAAGGTTTTCACAGTAGAGGTTCTTTATGTCATTGGTTAAGTTAGTGCCAAAGCATTGATTAGGCTATTGCAAATCTGGTTGCTTTCCAGATTTCAGCATCACTCTTATAATTTTTAGCATACAGGAAGGTAACTGATTGTTTTGATTGGCCAGAATTTTGTTGAGTAGCTTTGTATCAACATTCATCAAAAAGATGGGAGTTTGATGGTTCCCTATCTGGTTTTGAGATGAGGGTTATGCTGGCTTCATCAAATGAGTTTGAAAGTGATTTTTCCTTTTTATTTCATTGAAGACTTTGAGGAGTGTGGGAATGAGTTCTCCTTCGAAGACCTTGTAGAATTCAGCTGTGATTCCATCTGGTCAAGGGCTTTTCTTATGGGGGATGCTTTATTGGCATTTAAATATCATTACTTGTTATGGGTCTATTTAGTTGAATTAAATCTTGGTTGAGTTTGGGGATGTCAGTGTAGTCTAGGAATGCTTCCATTTATTGCAGATTTTCAAACTTGTTAGCATAAAGGTTTGTAAAGTATTCCCTAATAAAATTCTGAATTTTGCATATTTCTGTTGTGATGTTCTCATTTTCATCTCTAATTTATTTATGTTGGGTGTGTTCTCTTCTTTTTTAAGTCATTTGCTAAGAGTCTGTCAATTTTGTTATTTTTTTCAAAGAACTAGCTTTCTGTTTGGTTGATTCTTTTTATGCTTTTTCTAATCTCAAATTAACTTATTTCTGATTTAATTTTTATTATTTGTTTTCACCTATTTTTTGTGGGGTTTGGTTTGTTCCTGCTTTTCCAGGAGCTTAAAGTGAGTCCTTATAATGTTGGTTTGTGTTTTCTCCAATTTCCTGAAATAAACACTCAGAGCTATAGAATTTCCTTTGAGTACTGCTTTTGCTTTGTCCCAGAGGAGCTGGTATTACGTGTGTTCACTTTTGTTATTTTCCATAAATGTTTGAATTTCTCTTCTGATCTCCTCAATGATCCACTGATCAAACAACAATGTGTTGTTCAGTCTCCATGAGTTAGAAAGTCTTCTGTGATGGCTTTTGCTGTTGAACTCTAATTTTATTCCATTGTGGTCTGATAGGATGCAGGGGATAATTTCATTTTTTAAAAAATTCTCACAGGTTTTCTTTGTGACCTAATATAAAATCTATTTTGGAGAATGTGCCATGGGCTGCTAAGAAGAATGAATATTCTAGTGTTCTTGGGTGAAAGAGTCCATAGATGTCTTTTAAATCTGGTAGATCAACTTAGTTATTTAGGTCTGAGGTTTCTTTGGTGAGTTTTTGCCTAGATGTTCTATACAGAGGTGCTAAAGCTGTGTTGAAGTCACCAAAAATCAATGTCTACTTTAAGTCAAGTAGTATGTGCTTAATGAAGTTAGGTGCTCCAGCATTTGGTGTGTAGATACTGTTTGACTTTTTTACTAATTTTAATTTGTAGTCTATTTTATCTGACATTAGTTTTGCTACTTCAGCCTGTTTATTAGGGTGATTTGCTTCAAAGATTTTATTCTATCTTTTCACTTTGAGAATGGGTCCACTTTTGTTAATAAGATGTGTCATTCATAGACAACAGATGGATGCACCTTGCTTTTATATCCAAGTAGTCTTTGTCTTTTGATTGGAGAGTTAAGTCCACTGATACTGAGTTCTAACTGAGAGGTGTCTGATGATACCTGATGATATCTCCCTCAATAGGAGCTGTGACTCCTCTATTCTTACTTCTGTTATATCATTATCTGCTGAGGGGCATTTTCTCTGTCAACATAGTATTCTTGTTGCTTTTATATATGAAGGACAGCTTTAACTATTTAAGCAGGGTTGATGGATATAAATTGTTCCAATTAGTCTTTGTTAAGGAATGTTTTAATTTGTCCTTTGTTTATGAAGGAGAGTAGCTGGATGCAGTATTTGGGTTGATAATTGCTAGATTTTGGGGTTTGGACAGAATTCAGCTAGGATCTTCTTGCTTTCATCATTTCAGCTGGGATGTCTGTGGCTCTTTGGACTGGTTTTCCTTCATAAGTAATCAATTTCTCTCTCTCTGACATCTTCTAGGATCCTTTCCTTAATCTCTATTGATCTTGTATGACTTATAATGTGGCAGTAAGATTTCCTGTTCTGATATGGCCTAGGGTGTCCTAAATGCATCTTGTATGTTAATAGGACTTTCTTTTTGGATATTTGAGAATTTCTCACCCAGGATTCTGTGAAATATGTTTCCTATCTTTTTATTTCCTCTTCCTCTTCTTGTATGCTTATTAGCATTAAAGTAGGCCTATGGATTGAATCTGGTAATTCTTGAAGGCTTCTTTCTGTTTTTTGGATTTATTCTGTATAACAACTTCCTATTGTTCAATTTGATCTGCTGTCTTTCAGATCTGAGACTGTGTCTTCTGCTTCATCTATTCAGCTGCAGAGAGAGGCTTTCCACTTTATTGCTTAATTCTGTGTCTTTTTTTTGTTGTTGTTTCTGAGGGCTCTACCTCTTTTTTGAAGTCTTATTTTAGGATTTCTAAGGACCTCTATGATTGATTTGTTTCTATTTTCCTTAATTTCTAACTGGGTGGCCACTATTTCATTGGACCCCTTTGTCAACTTGTGCACTTCATTTAGTTTCTTGTTTGTGGTCTCCATGAATTTTTCAATTATTCTTTGGTTAGCCTCATCCTGCTCACCAATTGACTTGGTTACACTTTTGATTTTCATTAATTAAATTTATCAGCCATGCCTTTAGTGCATCTTGTGAAATATTTTGTAGGTCCCTATATCCAACTGTATTGTCTGGTTGTTTTCTGTGATCATTGTATTTCCTTGGATTTGCAAGTGATGTCTTCTGCCGATTTGAAAACTCTTTTAGTTTTATGTTTTGGAAATCTGTGAACTTCTAAATAAGCTGTTTCTTGATTTCTGGTTGACTAGACTCCTAGTATTCTTTCCCTTTGTCGAGATTTGTTTATCTGGGTTCAAATCTTACAGGGATTGTTGAGTGGAGATGTAGGATTTGGTTGTACTATTGTATTTCTAAAATATGGCTATCGGGTAAAAGTATTGAGGTTTTGAGATAAGGTTAGGATGGGGAGGGTAGTATTTCAGGATGTTTTTGAGTGGGAGTGGTACTAGTTTTAGCAGGGCTAAAGGAGAAAAGAAAAGACAGGGAATGAGTATGGTGGAGGATATAAATGGGGGAGAGGAAGGAAGAAAAGAAGAGGAAAAGAAACGAAAGGGGAAAGGAAAGAGAAAAGAAGAAATGAAGTAAAACCTTATATTCTTGAGGAAGGAGTAAACAGGAATTGGGTTAAGCTCTCCATGCCCTAATGTTGCCTTCTTAAAAAGGTCTCCTGTCAAATTGTAGGTCTACATATGAAGAAAGAAAAGCATTGTAAAAAGGGCAGGTTATTAATTTATATATTTATATGTATATTACAAACTGGATTATAAATTGTATAAGTACAAATCACAAACTGTCATATCAGTAGAACCAGAGCATTCAATTTGGGGATTCACATCCTTTAAAAACTGAGGAAGAGAAAGAAGGAACAAAAACCAAAAACTAAAACAATGTAAAAATATTAAAAAGGCGGGGTAGGGTTGGGACTCTGCTCATCTCAGTGTGTTAAGAGATGAGGCTATTCCATAGTGCAGCTTCTATGGGAAGAGCCAGAGCCAGCCTTTTCAGAGGAAGATTCACAGTTCTGAGTTGTAATTTGAATCTAGTTGCTACTAGAACTGTATGCTGCTGTGTTGGATCTTCATCTGTCCCACGAATGACGGGCAGGGTCCTAGGAAAGGTAAGTGCGGTGCTAGCCCATTCTCCAGCCTCCCTCAGCCCAGGGAGACAATCAGACACAGCGGGGAGTCAAGTCAAGCAGGAAGAAAACTTGTTTACTAACAGAGAAGCCAAAAAAGAGCTCGTGGCTTGGCAGGGGAGGAAGAGGAACCAATCACTGTCAAGGTCACACCCTATCATGAACCTAAGCTTCCACGGGCTGGTTATGCACTGAAAAGTAAAGCAAATTGGGCTCTGCCCACTCTACTCCCTCTCAGCACCATCTTTGCTGCCCAAGTGCTCTACAATAAATTGGGCTCTGCCCACTCAACTCCCTCTCAGCACCATCTTTGCTGCCTGTGTTCCCTACACTGCAGTAAACATCAGAGATACTGGGTTGAAGATTTTTTTTTCCTGTGTAGGGGCTCATCCTAATGTTTTCTTGTCTCCCATTCTCCAAGGAGTCTTGCTGTTCTTGGTGGGAGTTCTGGAGAGACTTGGGAGTTGTAGTTTGCTGTAACAGCGGTGGAGCTGTGCTCAGGGAGTCTTTATGGGAGGTTAGATTTTTGCCCTCTTCAAATGTATCCTCCTGGCCCACACCCAACCTGGCCTCTTAGGCAGGGGATTGGGTCAGGCATCTGGGTCACCACAGGGGAGCTGGTTCACCAAGGAAGGGGTTCCCAATGGGGCTCTCACAGATTCTCCAACCAGTGTTGAGCTAGCTAGTGGAGCTATGGTGAGGGACTGTGTCTGGATATGGTGTTCTCCAATTCCCCTTCCTTGTTGTTTACCTAGGTAATGTGGCTATTCAGGTGTTTTTCTTTCCCTCCTCAACCAGCAGCAGGCTCTCAGTAGGGGTCAGCATGCTGCTGATCTTTGTGTTCCTCTGGAACATAGATCCTGAGGTGCTGTTTGATTTCTTCAGTAGTAGAATGTCCTAGAACTCCCCCCCCCCCCCGCAACTTCCCCTACCCCCCTCCCCCGCCACTGCCTTGGATGGCACCACTGCTGCAACTGCTCAGTTGGGTGTCCTAACACTGCATTCACTGTTTTCTGCTTTAGTGTTTCCAATATCAGGATGTTTCATATCAGGATGTTTCTATATCAGGATGAGTCTCTCTATCTGTTTAAAGTTTGATTGGTGTGGATCTCTCAAGGAAAAGAGTGTGCTGGGACCCTAAATCTCTGTTTGGACAGACACTTAAGGAGTTTATCTGTGGCAATGCAACCATTCCCGGAAGTCTCAGATATAACTTTTTAAACTTATTTTGCAACATTTTTCTCATAACCCCAAACTATTACCAAACAAATTTTCAGAAAATAAGTTTGGGACTTGTTTCTAGCAGATTCATCCTTTCATTTCCAATCAGTCTATTCAGGCAGGTACTGCTGCCTACTCTGACATCCATAATTCTCAAATGAGTGTTCAAGGAAAAGCCCAAAAGAATTAAGACAATTAGCTTTGGATTATTTTTCTCACTCTTCACAATCATTTAGAAATTCTACTTAGTCAGGAAAAATAAAACTTCCTCAAAGTTTTTTGTTAAGGATGTTGGGCAATTTAATGGCTTAATTCAAGCAGTAACAGAAAAATGTGGAAGGGCAACCAAGCATATAATAGTACATTAACTTAGTTGGTTTTATAGACAGGAAAAGACATTTTGATTATTTTAGTAGATAATTTTACTATAATTAATGCTGACTTCTTTTGTGTTGCATTTGAATCTTTAATTCCTCCAATTATGCCACTCAAATTCTTGTATTCAAAATTTTGTCAAAGACACAAAAAAGATTGATTACCACCAGTGGATAATCAGCATCTTCCTGTTTTACTGTGATTTCTTACCACACAATTTAGAATTTATTTGAAATCTCAAGACCAATTCCATATTGTTTAGATCATTAAAATCTCAATAGCTGTTAAATATCCAAACCACTAAATATGGTGTCATAAACTCTTTTAGCATATGTACACGAGCAAAATGCTACTATCATTGAAAATAATTCTGCTTGCTTGCATCCTTGTTCTAACGAATGACATTGAAAACTCTAGTTTAAAAAATGCACTTAATTGATGACAAAAGAGTCTATGGACAGAAGTTTCTAGGACCCTTAACAAGTATACATAGTATCTAAAGAACACAAGAGAGGCACCTGTGAGTTAAACAATTACTAGGCTGTTTATTTGTACTCTTGGATGATCAACAATTTCTTCATTATATTACCTCAAGCATTTGTTGAAGCATTTATTTTAACTTTTAAGTAGTACAAAGGGATTTCAATTGAACAAGTCAGATTATGCATTCAATACATCTTGATCAATGCTATCTTTTACATCATTCTTCTCCATCTTTCCCAATACCATCAATGCATGCGAGCTTATCTGTTCTGCTACTTTCAAAAGTGTAGAGAATAAACCAACTGAAAATTTTGCTTACATTCTAAGACTTCACTTGACAAAGATTGCACAAACCTGCTAAGATCCTTTGGCAATATTACACTGTTTATATAGAACATTACCAATGATTAAATGTAGAATTTTCTAGTGATGTATTATTATTATTATTACATAACAATTTCAAGGTAAGTAATTATTATTGTTTCCATTTCTAAAACTATGTCATTTAACTCTAAGCCATTACTTTGACTATAATTCATAAATGTAAAGTTGTTTTGAAAAATTTAATCTTCTTTAAGCTAACAGATTTCACAAGCATATAGAGAGAAAGTGAGGTTTTTGACTTTAAGTCTGAAAAATCTCATATCACAAGTATATATAATTTTAAAATAGATCATTTAAACTTTTTAATGAATTATATTATTGCTGATAAGTGAAAATAAAAATAACACACCCAAATATATTTCCATATTGATGTTATTTAAGGATTCAATATTGATGTTATTTCAGGATTTTCAAAAAGATATATAGTCTTTTGCAAAATGAAATCAAAACCAATTTAAAAAGTTAATTTACTTTATTGTTATTATAGAGTTGATGTTCAAGGGGATTAAAATGATATAAATCAAATAATAAGTATATTTCTTTTATGCAGTATCTTCTGTTTCCTCATTCTCTCCCAATCCCCAGGATTCAAAAACAACTTTTTAAATCAAATCTAAAATGATTGACTGCTTTCATATATAGTAAGTGAAAGGTTTGTAATATTTTAATTACATAATATGTAATTAAAAAGTAATTTTTAAAAATTTAAAAGGAACTTAAAGCATGAGAAAATGTTGAAAAATGAAGCAAAATTATTGAGTCTAGTTATTATTTTTTTTTCAGTAAACTCCTCAGAAAAGCCAGAAGTGGAACTGTGTCATATGTGGTAGAGTACTAGCCTTGAGTGCACAGAGGCAGAGACCATGCCCAAGCCCTCAGTTCAAACCCTAGGACAGGCCAGAAAAAAAAAAATCACAACACTACTTCTGTATATTTTTGCATAGTTTACCCAAAAGAGTTTCATGGACTTTCCTGACTGGGCTGGCTTTGAACTGTGATCCTCATATCTCAGCCTCTTGAGTAGTTAGGATTATATGTGTGAGCCACCGATGCCCAGCTGTTTTTTGTTTATAAGGTAATAATTTGAAAATAGTGGAAGATGTTAAAGTAGCAATAAGTATGATAAGGGGCAATTATTTTTTAATTGTTCCTAATGATCTTGAATTATTTTCTATGTTGTGAGGATAAAAACTTAAACATTATACTAAACTTAACCAAAGTTGAAATGCATATGTTTGACCATATGCATGAAATGAAAATAAGGAAGAAATAATATGAGTCATGTTCAATCACTTGGAAGAGAATAGCAATATATGAACAAAGCAAGATTAATTCAAAGAATTTTAATTAAAACTTAATTTTGATTAAAAGAATTTTCATAAAGGAATCAAGCAAAATAGAGTCATGTTAGTATAAAACATAAATATATGAAGCACCACGATAAATGTAAATTTAATTCATTTGTTAAAGACATTACTTTATATAAAATTAAAAGTCATTACAATTTCTTTAAAATATCTGAAAACAACTAAATAATAAAATAAACATAAACAAAATATTTCACTAGAAAAAAACTAGAACTAAGATATCGGAAGTAATTATAATAGCAAATAGAATTGTATTCAATTTGTTCTAATATATTGAATATCAGATAGGACAGTAGCAATTCCAACATTCTATGATAGAAATTTCAAAGACTTTTAATTTTGACATTTATAGACATTTAATTTTGTTCAACAACAGGCCTTAAATATAGGAAATTACAAAGCTAATGCTAAATTAAATAATTAGGTATCAAAACATTAATAGGTGGATCAACAAATTTTTTCTTTAAATGGCCAGACAATAAATGGTTGCTGTTTGTGCTTTTGTTGTGAGTAACTCAGTATCTTTTCTGAGATTTTACTTCCTCTAAAGCATGGTGAAATCAATCAAAAAATACATTAACATGTTGAATGTGTGTATGTTTATTACTAGAACAAACCAGTGATTGGACTTAGTCTAGTCAACATAGTTTACAGCCTCTGCTAAAGATGATTTGAACTATGCAAACATACACAGACATTTCTAAGTATCAATTATGATTTCTCTGAACTGTAAAATTAGTTTTTATTTTTAAAGTTTTATTAACATATAGTACACATTTTAAAGTGTGCAGAAAAATGTAAAGTATAAGTATGTAGCTTGATATATTTAGAAACTAAACATACCTATATTAACAAGAAAATGGGTATTTGTTTCTTCATAGCTACAGAATATTGTAAAATGTGTACATTTTACGTATATTATGTGTAGTAAAATATAAAAATTACTATCTAAACATTCTTTTTTTTTTGGGGGTCCAGTCATGGGGCCTGAACTCTGGGCCTGGGCGCTGTCCCTCAGCTCTTCAGCTCAAGGCTAGCGCTCTACCACTTGAGCCACAGCACCACGTCCGGCTTTTTTCTTTTTGCTTATGTGGTACTGAGGAATTGAACCCAGGACCTCGTGCTTGCAAGGCAAGCACTCTACCACTGAGCCACCTTCCCAGCCCCTAAATATTCTTAATAAATTAGTTATTTATAATATTTATCCCTTAAACTTAATATAAGACTGGAGGCAAATAATTTCAGAGGATGCATTAATAAATTCCTAGGATAGATTTAGGTAATGTTTGTGTTTCTGCAATACCACAAAAATAAAATGCTATCGCCCCATTTGTTAGGAAATGGAAAGGCTTGGAAAAAATTATATTAAGTGAAGTAAGCCAGGCCCAAAGAAACATAGGTCCCTTGGTTTCCCTTATTTGCATATCTAGTATATGTCTGAGTCAAGCATAAAAGGTCAGATAAGGTGATGTTAGGGAAATTAACCTTAAGATATGTATTCAAATGTTTTTTTTCTTTCATGCAATTGTTTCTAACTCATTTATAAGATTATTTCTTTGTTGCTTTGTATGTCCCTCCTCCATGGTATATCCTCTGCTTTCACTGTATTTGATGTCGGTATAATTTGTGGAGGGGAAGGGGAAAAACAAATCGTTTAAATAGGGATACAGGTGGACCCATTGCAACAATGAGATGTACAAGTCGTTATGTCCAAAGCGAACTTTACAACTTTGGTGTGGGGGGGGCGGGGGGAACAGGGAGGATGGGGGGGTGGGGAGGAGGATGGGAAGGGTTGGGAAGGGGAAACAAAGGAGAAGGCTACAATGCTTGATAAGAAATGTACTCATTATCTTGCCCATGTAATTGTAACCCCTCTGTACAGTATTTTCACAATAAAAAATACAAAATGAAAAAAAAGAAAATCTCACAAATACAACTGTCAACCTATCAAAGCTGCTTATATTTAAACACACCCTGCCATCTCCTATAAGGTGACAAACTTTATGTGTATGTCTTGTAATTTTTCTCTTGGTTTCTCAGTAACCTTAACTTTACAAATATTTCTTATTCTTACTACACGTTAAAGTTATCTTCCTCAATTTGATCTTCCCTAGCAGTTTTTAAATCATGATTCTGTTCAATGAATTAAGTATATATTTTACTTGATACAATCTCTAGCCCCAGTCTTACTATGTCACCTTATTTCTGGATTTGATTAACAAAACTTTTTCAGTAATTGTCTCAAAGTCCAGTCACTACTTCAGATGTAGAAAAGAGCCTATTTATTTTTAGAACTGGCTTCTAATTTATGGTTCTGAGTCCCAAGTCTGCCTAATGATAACTGCTTTCATTTAAATTTAGTCCAGTCCAGTGATTAATGAATCAATTTGAAATGTATAAATTAGTCACAGTCTAGTTAAACCTTCCCTTTTCATTCTCTACCTTGGGTCTCAGGTTTTATTTCAGAAATACAGAAGGTGAGTGGGAAAGCCAGTCATGAGTCAGCACACTGTCTCAGAAGTGCTTAGCCTGTTTCATATGCTGTGTTCTTCCATAGATATGTCCTATTCAAAACTAGAGAAGGCTCTAAAGCATTGCAAACTCCCATGTGGCCTTCTTGTTGAGGTCATCTGATGTTACCCTCCCAGCCTGGCCATGTTATTCTGATATGTGACCTTCTACCTGGTAAGATTTCTCCTGGCCCATAAAAACCTGAAGGATCTCTAGAATTACTCTGTTGGCAAGAGAAATCACTTATGTCTAAATCTACCATCTCTTGTAGTATTATCTAGTGTCAATATGCATAAAATAGTTACCATTTTCAAACTAATGGCAGTGATTGCAGAACATTTTTTATTCTTAATAACCAAAATGTTTGAAAATAATTGAGTTAATTTTTTTAAATCAGCAGTCACCTGTTTATGCTGTTCTAAAATAGAGTGTAACTTTGAAATTGTTTCATGCTAGCGTACATAAGATGTTTATTCTTTCTGGTTTAGCCTCTAATTCTGTACTTCAAAAAAGAACATGTTAACATCTCTGGTTTCTGTTCTTTAGCACCTGTCTACACCATCATACATGCATGGTGATGAGGTATCTTAGGATCTGATTGGATACTGATATGGGAAGTAAAACTGTTTAAGGCATATTTTTAAGTGTTTGGTCTCATTTGTCTGCTTGTTATTTATGTTTTCATTATTATTATTATCATTTATCCATCTCTCATGAACTTTTAGTCCATACATCTCTCTAATAAAATAACTACAATAAAAGACAGTGAATACATTTCAGTGTCTCTGGATATATTTCTATTGAGTTTTCATTACTCTCATTTCCACATCTTTTCAACTTTATTATGAAATTTTTCATCTTTAATAAATCTTTATGTCTCTATTATCCAACTCCATCAATTGTCAACTTATAGTTAATGGATTATTTATATCCTCACATGCCATTTCCTATTAATGAGATATTTTATAGCAAATTTTGGATATAATATATTCTTATTAATAAAAACATCACATTTCTGAAAGAGAAAAGACCTTATAGGAATATAATTAAAAATATTTGATTGGCTTATAATTCTTAAAAACTGATTTTTGTATCAGCATTTAGGATAAAGTATGTTTTTTTAATCTATTGATCAATTGCTTAAATTTTACAAGTTTTCTCTCCTTGACTTTCATTTCTTTTATAATTTATTTATTGACTAAGCTGGTCATTTAACCTTCTACAATTTTCTAGGCAATACCTCTTCCTAATTTTAACACTTTTTTCCAGCTGAGTTCATAGTTGCGTAACTCAAATGACCATTTTTGTATCTATGATCAAGATAACAGGAAGTTAAATGTACATGCTTTCAAGGCAGAAATTATAGGCAATCTTAATGAAATATTTTGGTAGCTGGATCAGCAACACCCAAAGTAGGTCAATTCATGGCCCCAAAATATCTGTGCATATCCCTCTGCTCAAGCAGATGATAAAACAGAAATAAAGTTTTAACCATATACTACTTGTTTTAAATTTCCTATGAACATTTGAAAATTAACAAGTAACAATGTACAGGTGATATGTTGTAGAAAGCTAGTGAGAAAAAATTCATTGGAAAAATACATGAACATTAAGGAGCAAAAGTTATTGGAAAGATCTTATCTAAGTATAGATGGAAAAATAAGACAGTAAATCAAATCCACAGAAGTGTGTTTCAGATAGAAGACAAATCATAATGGACTTGTTTAATGACTAACAAGGAAGCTAGCCTGATGAATATAATAACATTTTTGAAGGCATTTTCTATTAAATGAGTTAAGAAACAGAAAGGTAGTGTAGAAGAAGGGAGAATTAAATGGCTTTTTTTCTTTTTAGGTAGAAAAGTTTTCCCTGTTTTGATAGACAGAGATAAATTAATGCAGGGAGAAATTGACTCAGAGAGAAGTGAGGCCAGATTTGTCTAAGTCCTTTAGTTACATGATAAAGAGTGGATGACAGTCACCAAATGCAGAGTTTTACATTAATTATGAGCACAGTTCATCCATAGTAACAGAAAATGGAATTTAGAGAGAAATGCATTGTTAGGTATTGGAGAAAGGTTTTAATTTATTTTTTGATTTCTGTGTTTTATATAAATAACTATAGAGGTTATAAATGTTTGAGGAAATTTTGTTAAACAAATGAAATAGTTAAAAAAATAAGTAACTTACAAAAACTAAGGAAGTCAAGAAAAATAAAATGAGTATAAGCCATTACAAAAAGTTCACCCAATATCAGTGATCACAGAATTTGTGTGTCATCTGGAATTATAATCATATAGTTTTCCCAAGTTTGATCTTCTATGTAGGTCAATTATATATTAGAGCAAGAAGTTAATCACAATTGTGTTTTTTTGCACGAATTTGAGTGTGCATTCAAGAGGGGAATACAATTGACAAAGAGAAAAGATGGTATGTGAGAAGTGGAGAATAGTACAAAGGGTGGAAGATTAATAAGAATATTGGAATATTGGAATGTTCCAATAAGATGGAAGGAAAGAAGAGTACTAGAGTGAGAATGCATTTAGAAAACATAGTTTATTAAGATCGCAAAGAAATTGTAATTTAAATTGATAGCAAATTTGTCCTGAAAGACTTTCTATACAGAAGGAATATGCTCTTTACCTATACCTTCTAACACATTAGAAATATGTGAAATATGCAACCATCAATCTGTTGCTAAAATAAATAATTACTATTTGACACATTCCTTGATAACTTAGCTATGACATGATTTGCTCCTAGACTATCCCTCCATTCTTCTATTTCCAGAGTATACCTCTAGTGCTAATACAAGAATGCTTTATGTTTTCTCCTGTTAGCTTTCTATAGCTGGGTTACCTACCTTTCCAACATATTTATGTGTCATCTGCATACAGATGGAGAAATAAGGCTGTAAATCAAATCCACAGAAGTGTGTTTCAGACAGAAGAAAATCATAATGGGCTTGTTTAATGACTAACAAGGATGCTAGCCTGACAAAAAATAAGGAGGGAGGAGAAAACACTTAAAATACATAATCCAAGGTGTAATACAGCAGATTTTAGTAAGGAAATTTGCTTTTATGCTCAGGACATCTTTTAGACATCCAATTGATGTCAAGTAGTCAATTAGACAATTCTTGGCAAGAATTTGATATGTGAACGCATTTTAGTTTATTGGTAGAGTGCCTAGTAGTTTGTCATTGGCTTCTCCCCTCTACAGGGCAATATTCTTAAAAAGAAGATTCTATTTTAATCATATATCAATAGCATTCATCATGATGATAGTGGTTAGGAAGTCTTTGATGTACAATTGTGGAAGAAAGACTAAGATAAAAGAATAAAGGGAGTAAGGAAGGAGGAAACAAAATAAAGGGCAGCAAGCAATAAAGGAAGTAAGGAATTCCTCAATACAATAAAGGCTGTATATGACAAACTTACAGCCAGCATTATACTCAATGGTGAAAAACTAAAGCCATTTCCTCTTAACTCAGGAACAAGACAAGGATGCCCACTCTCTCCACTTCTCTTCAATCTAGTATTAGAATGCCTAGCTACAGGAATAAGACAAGATGCAGACATAAAGGGGATCCAAATAGGGAAAGAAGAAATAAAACTCTCCCTCTTTGCAGATGACATGATCTTGTATTTAAAGAAT
>NW_012267221.1:32930283-32963388 GCF_000151885.1 Dipodomys ordii | reverse complement strand
AAGGGATGTGAAGGGTAAACAAAAGGAGGAGGCTGCAATGCTTGGTAAGAAATGTATGCATTATCCTGCCCATGTAATTGTAACCCCTCTGTACAGTATCTTCACAAATAAAATAAAATAAAAAAAAGTAAGGAAGAAAGGAATGCAGGCAGGCAAGCAAGGCAGACATGCAGGAAGACAGGAAGCCAAGAAGGAAGAAGCAGCAAGAAAAAATTATATAGGGAGAGAAGAAAGGAGGAAAGAGAGCAAAAGATGGAAAGAGGAAAGAGGAAGTAGTGTTGGGTATAAGAAGAATAAAGAGGAGAAGAAACTATGGATTTCTCACAAAAAAGAAATTTCTTTCAAAAAATTAGTATATGCTCACATGGACTAGACTATTCTCTGAGGGGTGGGGTTTTGAATATATATATACATATAAAGAAATTATGTGACATCATATTAACAATAAAAAATAATAGTTTGTACTAAGTGGTGGCTCTAACTGAGCAAATTCCAAGCTCATTTATGAGTTCTAAGACATTTGAATGAGTTAAATTGTATATTGAAGCTATCATACAAATTAAAGTTTTATTAGAATATCTTAGTGTTCTGCAATAGCTAATCTCACCATAACAAACACCTCAGATTTTGTTGTTGTTGTTGTTGGTCGTGGGGCTTGAACTCTGGGCTTGGGCACTGTCCCTGTGCTTTTCAGCTCAAGGAGAGTGCTCTAATGCTTATGCCACAGCACCACTTCCAGTTTTCTAGTTGTTTATCGGAGATAAGTCTCCTGGACCTTCCAATCCAGGCTGGCTTTGAACGGTGATCCTCAGATCTCAGGCTCCTGAGTAGCTATGATTACAGGTGTGAGCCACTGGCTATCTGAGGATCCAGGTTTGAAGCCAGCTTGGGCAGAAAAGTCTGTGAAACTCTTATCTCCAATAAACAACCAGAAAGCCAGAAGTGACGCTGTAGCTCAAGTGGTAGAGCGCTAGCCTTGAGCTGAAGAACTGAGGGAGAGTGCTCAGGCCTAAAGTTCAAGCCCCAAGCCCGACAAAGAAAAATAATAATTGAGATTCCACCCCACCCTAGTTAGAATGGCTATAATCAAGAACTCTAAACAACAGATGCTGGAGGGGATGTGGACAAAAGGGAACCCTACTGCATTGTTGCTGGTAGTGTAAACTTGTTCAACCACTTTGGAAAATAGTATGGAAGTTCCTCAAAAGACTCCACATAGAGCTCCCCTATGACCCAGCAATCCCACTTTTGGGCATTTACACAAATTATCACAAACAAGACCATACTAAAGCTCCCAGCACAATTCTGTTTATTGCAGCATTATTTACTATATCTAAGATATGGAACCAACCCAGATGCCCCTCAGTAGATGAATGGATCGAGAAAATGTGATATATATACACAATGGAATTCTATGCCTCCATCAGAAAGAATGGCATTGCCTCATTTGTTAGGAAATGGAAAGACTTGGAAAAAACAATATTAAATGAAGTAATTCTGGAAAAGTTTTAAGTGATAAAGACACCAATGTGGTTGTTTTGTGAGCAGCTGTGTGTTTTGTATCTAATCATACGGGAATACTCTGCTAAGGGGTGCATGCATATACTTAGCTACCAACAAATAAAATCAGTATTACATCAGATTTTTTTCATTACACATAGACATAGTAAATACAAGCTTTCATTGAGAAATCAAAAATGATCCCAATGTTTGGGGATCTGTAAAGAAAGCCTAGAAAAAATGTATTATTTTCTAACATTAGCTTTCTCACAAATATCAAAGTAACCTAAAGTAAATGGACATTTCAAATTATTACAGTTAGCTCTTCACATCTGTGGGCTTTGTATGCATGAGTTCAACAAAGTACAAGTAAAATATTTGGAAAATAATGATCATATTGATGTTGATGTTTTCATTATTACTAAGTAACATAGTATAACTATTTACACATAATTTATATTTAATTTTGTATTATAAGTAAACTAGAGACAAATGAAACTATACCAGAGACTGTGTATAGGGTATTGCAAATACTATGATATGTAAAGTAAAAGGCTTAAGCATGTTCAGTTATTTTTATACAGTAGTCTTAGAACCAAATCTTCACTAACACTAAGATGGCTGTATTTACTAAATATTTTCTCAGAAAATATTTAATTTGAAATGCAATATAATTCTTTTTGTGTTTCTTCAGCTGAGGATTTCTTTATAACTTTGTAAATTTCTGAATTTTCTCATCTTTATATTATTAATTTTATGGAATTTCAAAATGATATGAATAGGTATAGGTATTTTTGGTATTTGGTCCTTGTTTGTTGAGCTTCCTGGATCTGTGTTTTGTTGTTTATGATTATTCTGGGAAATTCATGACCTTTATTACTTTATAGTAAATTTGGATTAGATGTTTATAGCATTTATTCTAGTACAATTCACTTGACTTCATTTTCAGAAGTATCTTATGAGATATAGTCATGCTAATGATTTTTTTTTCTCATTCATGATAGTTAACTGATGAAGCCATCAAAAATGTTTTTCACTGCAATTGTACTTTTTAAAAAAAATTCTAGCCTTTCTTTTAATTCATTTCTATACATTACTTTCTGATTACATTATCCATGTTACATTTTTATATATTTTTTATGTATTTAATCTTCACTTTTTCAATTCTTTGCATAATTTCAAAATTTGGATTGCATCTGTGTCTAGCTGTGCTATATTATTAATGTTTTCAGAATGTGTGTTTTTCTCTTGACTTAACATTCCTTCTGTTTCATATTTATAAAGTTAATTGTCTGATTTGGAGAGAAGGGGAATCATAGAAACAGTGGGACACAGGGTGACTAATTCAGCAGTGATATGCACTAGACAGTGTTGGAAATGAACTTTAAAACTTGGAGGGAGGAGAACCCAGAAGGGAAAAAGTGGTAGGAAATTAGGAAGAGGGTACATTAAACAAATAAATGTACTCATTATCTGAATTATATAACTGTATCCCCTCTGCATACAATAGAATTTAAATTAAACAAAAACAGTTAAATGTGATACATGAAGTAGTATAAACAGAGGTGAATGAGCCTTTTGAATGAGGTTTATATTCAGATTTCTAGGGGTAACCTACTTAACACTTCTATAGCTGTATTTGTCAGAGGCTTCAAATTCTCTCCTTTCCCTTGATTTTATCTCCTTATTATTTTTTACCTTCTGGAAGAATTTAAACCTAGAATCAGAGTCTAGCAGTATCTTTAGCTATATTCTACTATTATACTATATTCTATTTTTATGTGGTTAGGGTGTGAAAGAGGAGATTCTTCTACAATCTTATGATGAAAACATAGTTTTAAAATCTGACTATGTACTTTGGTCATGTCTTCTTAGACATTTAAGTCATAAGAAGATGATTGGTTCTTCAATAAGTAAGTAAAATAAACATATTCTTCCTAAGTTTTCAATGATTTCCAATTTGTAATTAAGTGGTAAATAAATTTTCAGTTAGTATTCTTTCAAAAGAAAAGTCAATGAAAAGCTTGAGTCTGCCACTGTCCTTTCATATAGTTTATAATATTTAAGATCTTAAGATCTGTCATTTTGTGTTGTAATCCCATAGCTATGATACAGTACAAGGATACGTCCAAATTTAAAAGAAGTCATTAATGATCTTGATTATCCTTCTTGAAGTTATTACCATTACCAGAATCATAAACATTCATAACCTATATGCTGAAATGAAGACAGATGTAAAAAATTGTTTTTCTAAATCAGCATATTACCACACATTTTTAAAAAATTGACCCCATTACTCAAAACTTTTACTGAATAAAAATTAAAGGAGCCAATGGCTAATGACTGAAATCCTAGCTACAACACACGTGGAGATCTGAGGATGAAAATTCAAAACCAGCCATGACAGACAAATCATGAAACTCTTAAAATGAACTGATTAGCAAAAATGTGCAAGTAGATGTGTAGTTCAAGTGATAGAGTATCAGCTGTGAGCAGAAAAGTTGAGCCACAGCACAAGACCTGGAGTTCAAGCAAGGTTACTGCCCCTCCTGAGAATAAAAATGACTGGAATTACTATTTTCTTTTAATTTAATTTATTTCTAATTGCTGAGTTTATACATAAGAAAATAAAGTTTTCAGATACTGCAGAATTTTATGAATGTTAACATGTGTTTTCAATCCAGAAGACAGAAACACTCAAATAAAAATTCAATGTTTACGAAGTCTGTGGACATGTTTGCAAAGCAGAACATTAGAAAATCACTTTTTATTAGCACTTAGTTTTGGTAAGCCATTTTGCAAATCACTGTATACTCCTTTAAGTGCATTATTACAATTGGGGCTTAACTAAGGAAATTATTATTTTTAGTGGTCTGGAAGAGCGAAAGGTTAATGGCATAAAGAAGTCTTACAAAATGAACACTGCAAATTTTACCATCTTTCAACCAGTAGGTGGTAAATGAACAGGTAATCATGTTTGCATATAATATGCATTCACATATCAATGAAGAATACTAAGATATCATTTCAGCTGACAGCATGAATTATTTAACTTTATGGTCTCTCTGAAACCATCCAAGCCAAAGCATACTAAGTATGCAGGAATTACATCATGATATTGGGACTCTCTATTTTCATGACACAAACATCTATTTTACACCAAGAAAGCCGATGTGAATAATAGGTACAAGACATAGGAGGAGAGAGAATCTAAGATGAAATGAAAAGAAAAATTTAGAGAACAATGGTATTTTAGTTCAAAAATCTGGGCTGATAGGACTGAAGACTTAGGTGTTTAGTAAACTTGAAATAGGACCTTGAATGAAAAGACTACAGGATTCAGCAAACACTAAGAACTAAGGAGACAAGATTTAGCAAAAAATTATTGAGACAGAAACTAATTTGTATTCCTTAAAGATATAAGGGTTGATTACGCTACTTGGAAGGCTTAGAGATAAATTAGTACAAGCCCATTATGCAGGAAGCATGAATATTTGTACAATTGTATTATTGTTAACTTTAATCTGAAGGAAACTAGCTGAGAAAGAATCAAAGATCTGTAGATTGTAAAACTCTGTGTAACTGAGAACCCAAAAGGAAAACTTGTTGGGCTATAGGAATGAAGGAATTTGGGCCAGGGTAGGTGGGATGCCTTGGTTAATTTCAAAGACATCAGCATTAGAAGGCATGAATAGATTATATCTCACTAAAAGATTTACTTAAAGAATCTCATTTTACTTAGTTATCATAGATAAGCCTGAAGGTAAATCTTAGTATTGATGTACAAGTTCAATGGATATATTTAACATAATATAATAAACTCTTTTTGAGAATTTTCTATTTGGCATAACAATGCAAGCATACTCATTTTGACTATTTTTGTTATTTTTTGCTATTTATGTATTTTTTGTCTTTTCTCTTTGGACACTGAGGGTATGAACCTCTGACATTGCACTTGCTAGGCAATCACTTTGCTACTGAGCTACATCCCTGTTAATGTTAGATCCTTATACATGGACATTTATTATCATTTCATCAGAAAAAGAAGAGCAATCTAAAACTGTTTAGGAATCTGGAATGTGCTGTTTCAGTGAAGGAAATATGAACACTTCGTTTATGAAGAAATAAAAGATTTCCTTTTGTATTTATGTCAATAATTGTATTTTATGAGAAAAACAATAATTTGTTTACTCATAACTCTTCTTCCAATGAGCAATCTTAAATATAAACAAGTAAGACATAAAAGACAACTTCTGCAAATAATCCTCAACTTTTGATGGTACAAAAGGGAACAAACAAATATTACAACCAGAAAATCCATGTTTGTCTGGTAAACATACTGTTTGTTAAGGTAGATATTTTAAACCAAATCCAACTCCATAACTCCATTCGTATTCCACATTCTCCGACAAGCAATACTGCAGTTTGTACATCTCCATGTCTATCCAGAAGCGATATATCTGGCAAAAAGATGTACCAGCTTGGAGGCGTGGGATGTATAATGTTCTTTGTGATACTGGATATACTAACCTCTGTCTTAAGGTTAGCATTTAAATTTTAAAATTGAACAAAAAGACATGGATGTTTTAATATGTACATATACAATGTATAATGTTCAAATTAGGGAAAGTTTGTCTATGTTCTCGAACAGTTCTCTGTGGTTTAACTTTGAAGGCCTCTACCCTTTGGGAAATACACATCTTCATTTTCTGTGGTCACCTTATGCAATAGAACCACACATTTTTTTTTCTTCTATTTGGTGAACCACAGTGATGATCAAAAACTGTAACTAAAACATTGTTCCCCACATTTTATGGCTGACCTACTCAGTGGCCATCCATGCATTGGTAATACTTAATGTGATCATGGTATCTACACAAATAGCTCCATTGTCTTAATTCTGTAAATTTAAGGACACTGAAGGTTAGAAAATACAAATAACTTCAAAAGTTCACTGAACTGATAGTTGATTTGGGATTTAAATCCAGTCTGTGAACTACACAATCTTAACACTCAGCTTATAGCCCATTTATTAACTCATTAATCACCATTTTATCTGCATGCCTTAGAAGTAAGGATTCTGCATGATTTATAAAAGTGAATCAGTAACAATCACATTCTAAAACTCGATAAAGGCTAGTTAAAGATAAATATGGACTGCCCAAAGATATTGTAGGAAATAAAAGAAATCCATGGTATCTTGTCTTCCATGGATATTACAACAAACTGGCTTAGAATTGGTAACAGATTCGTGTTTGCAGTAATAATAAATATGAGCAAGAGAGAATCAAGTACTCTGAGTTTTTTTCCCCACAAAAGCATAGAATGATTTACAGTGTAAAATTCATAGTATAAAAACTGAATTGTAGGGGCTGGGAAGGTGGCTCAGTGGTAGAGTGCTTGCCTTGCATGCATGAGGCCCTGGGTTCGATTCCTCAGCACCACATAAGCAAAAAAGAAAAAGCCGGAAGTGGCGCTGTGGCTCAAGTGGTAGAGCCTTGAGCTGAAGAGCTGAGGGAAAGCATCCAGGCCCAGAGTTCAGGCCCCACAACCGGACCCAAAAACAAAATTAAAAAAAAAACTGAATTGTATTCAAGGATGATAATTTTCTATAATTAACTCAAGGTTGTATAGTAACAGCAGTTCTTAAGGGTTTTTCCCAACATTTCTGCAAAATAATTGTCACACTAATATGTAATACTTGTGTATACAGCACAAAGAATTTATGATGTTCATATATACAGAACAGGTATTTTGTCGTATTTTAGAAGTCATTATTTCTAGCTCCAAACAATGAAGAAATAAACATTACAGAAGTGTGTCTTTGTGAGTGTAGATAGAGGTGTGAGGTAGAAGGTGGAAGGGAACTGTCATTCCATCTCTTAATAATGAAACCTCAATGCGTCAAAAGAAACCAATTACATTTTGATACTTGATATGGGTCTGTGAAGTTGGTTTGACTCATCTTGATTTAGTTTGGGCATGTCAGTATTTCCTAGAAATTCTTCCATTTCATCCAGACTCTCAAACTTATTAGCATAAAGTTTTGAGATATATTCCCTTATAATGTCTGTATCTTGGTTGTTTCTGTGGTGATGTTTCCATTCTCATCTCTGAATTTGTTTATTTGGGTGTGTTCTCTTTTTTCTGGGAAGGTTTTCTAAGGGTCTGTCAATTTTGTTACTTTTTTAGAAGAACCAACTGTTTGTTTTGTTGATTCTTTCTATGGTTCTTTTTTTGGATTCTAGTTCATTTAATTCTCAGTTAATTTTAATTATTTGTTTCGGTCTACTGGATTGGGGTTTGGGTTGTTGTTGATCTTTTTCAAGGAGCTTCAGGAGCATCATTAAATTGCTAGTTTGAGATCTCTCGAATTTGTTCATTTAAGAACTTAGAGCTATGAAATTTCCTCTGAGTACTGCCTTTGCTGTGTCCCAGAGGAGCTGGTAATTTGTATGTTCATTTTTGTTAAATACTATGAACATCTGAATTTCTAGGATAATCTTATCTAATGAGCTGAAAAGACCAAAAACCATGTACAAATGACCGTATAAGATGATTCTAAATGAAATGAACCCAAGATAAAGAGGTCTTTCTTTATTGTTAATGTTTTAAATGTACCATATGATTTTAGCTTTTGTTGTTGTTGTTTCCTTTATATGTCTTTCTCCTATGGCATATCCCCTATTGTCACTATACTCGATTTTGATACCCTGCATCTCGTATATACATGTGTCTAATCTGGGGAGGGGAAGGGGAATAACAAAAGTCTGAAACAAGGACACAGGATGACCCATTGCAACAAAGATACCCATAGGACAGTATATTGGAAAGAACTTTACAATTTTGGGCTATGAGGCTGGTGGGAGGGGAGATTAGGAGTGTGGGAGGTTGGGAGGGAAGGGTTAGTGGGATAACAACAAGGAAGGAAAGGTAGACAAGTAATGTACTCACTGCTTTACTCATGTAATTGTAACCCCTCTGTACAATTTAACAATAAAATTAAAAATAATAAGTAAAAAAAGATTGTTGAAGAAGATGTAGGATGCCATTTTATTTGTTTAGAATGAATTTTTAAATCTGTTTTTTTTTTTTGTTGGTCGAGGGGCTTGAACTCTGGGCTTGGGCACTGTGCCTACACTCTTCAGCTCAAGGCGAGCGCTCTACCACTTGAGCCACAGCTCAAGTGTTGATTTGGTTTTCTGTTCGTTAGACTGATGAAATATATTTGGCATAAAATGCATCATTTTAAAGATTCAAAAACAAAAGAAAACAATTACAATCATCAGTTATAAAACTGAAAAAAAATGTTTTCTCATAATGAACAAAAATGTTTTGCTGGAACCCATAACATTTGCCCTAATTTTGTCCTTCAAAGTTAAGAAAACAATCAAATTTCTCTTCTATACGATTCTAATAAAAATATTTATTAAAAACCAGGAATATTGTATTTTCTTGGGCTATAAGGGAAAAGAGAGGAAAACCCATGGGAATTACTTTCTGTAGTTGGCCTACATTCTTTAAAAACAAAAGCAAAAACAAAAAACAAACAACCAAAGAAAAGAAACTATTTTGTAATATGGTCAGGGAGAAACATAATGAAAATTAGTGATATAAAAATGATCGATACATGGGGCTAGGAAGATGGCTCAGTGGTAGAGTGCTTGC
Organism: Dipodomys ordii; assembly: GCF_000151885.1. NCBI lineage: Eukaryota > Metazoa > Chordata > Mammalia > Rodentia > Heteromyidae > Dipodomys > Dipodomys ordii. The sequence goes on along the minus strand of NW_012267221.1, from coordinate 32,954,220 downwards.
CTTGCATGCCTGAGGCTCTGGGTTCGATTCCTCAGCACCACATAAGAAAAAAGAAAAAAGCCGAAAGTGGTGCATGCTGTGGCTCAAGTGGTAGAGCGCTAGCCTTGAGCTGAAGCGCTGAGGGACAGCGCCCAAGCCCAGAGTTCAGACCCCACGACCAGACCCTCCCCCCAAAAAATGATCGATACAGAAAAAAAAAAAAACACAAAATCAAGTATACAAAAAATAACTGGTTCAAACTAAAAGATATTTAAACTAAAAGAAATTCAAACTAAAAGAAATTCTGGCTACTGAAAAAAAGTTTTAGGGGGGAATTCATACAAAATTCTCAGAGACATAAAATCAGGAAAAGTTTAGAAAGAAAGTTTACCAAGGAAAGTTTTAAAAGAAGTCACTGAAACAAAATAATGGATTCCAGTATATTACTAAGGAGATTTCTTAGCGAGACCTAGATTTCCTACATTGTAAGTAATAATTTGAGTGTTTCATATGAATCAATAAAAATTTATACTAAAAGTGTAGAAAACAAAAATATTAGTGTATATTTATGTTATTTATACATAGTTAATATAAAGACTTTGGCATATTGATTGCATTAAAGAGTACAATATTATTAGTGCAGTTTATTTCCCAACAAATTCTATCTGCTCACATTTAATTTAATTTCTTTCCTTCAGAATTATAACCACCATTGTGAAATTTATTGTATATTATTTCAAATCATATTATTACATTTATAAATGATCTATGAATCCATGTAATATTGCCACAGTATTTTTACTATTTTAAAACATTAATTGAATGGAATTGAAGTTTCTAATTTTCTCTATTTAGTGTTCCCTTAGTATGATGTTCATAGCAGTAAGTTTTTCTCCAATGCCTTCATTTTAATGGCTATATATTATTATAATAAACTTCTGTTTTCTTGATGGTAAATATCTTCAAAAGATAAAATTTCATAAAAGCAGTATAGAAGTCATATTAATCAAACAGCTTTGAATAGACTCTTCACTAAAAAAATCTTGTAGACTTTAACAAAAGTTTAAAATATGCATTAATTAAGATAGTTTTATATTTATTTGTTGAAATTGATTTTAATTGAATAATTTTCTCCACTATTCTATACAATTATGATAATTTCTATTTAGGAAATATGAATCATTGACATCCTAATTATCCTGATTGTGAGCAGTAAAATTTTAGTAATTCTCACATACCTCTTCATTTCACAATTTCATATTTTTATATTTCTGTGTGGTACTATCAGATTTATTTTATACTACATTTAATTCATTGCTGAAGAAGATGACTAAATGGATTTAGTAACAGGGCACAAGCAGTATGATTTGTGAGATATTTACCCACATTATTGTGTGACTTCTGGACTTGAGCCTCTTCATCCAGTATAATTGGGAACACAAGCTAAATGAGAGCACTTAAACAGCTTGTGAGCCAGGACTCATTGGCTCCATGAATTCATACAAAAAGCTTGATTTGAACTGGAGGGATGGAATCTTCTAACAGGTTAGGCAGGTAAAATAATAATATAAATCTTTTTGTCCTGAGACTTAGTTCAAATTATACCCCCCAACAATTATTAGTTGTTTGACCTTAGATAACTTTATCTATGTCAAGTGAGTTAATATTTCAGTTAGTATGTGTGGAATGCTCATTTGTTCCAGGCATTGCAGTATATGTTTCTAATTTGCATCTAAAATACATAAGAAACTTGATGAAACAATTACTTTTAAAGTGAAATTTAAACATATAAGGAAATGGAAGTACATAACAGCAAATTGCTGGATATTGCAAAGCTGAATAGTGATTTAAACACACACACACACACACACACACACACACACACACACACTGCAATGCATTCCAGATCAATGGTCAACATATAACTCTGCACACAAAATGAATTGTTTTCATCTTGAATGTCTTTAAGATCTTTGGAGGGAAAGCACTCCATGGTACCTTTTAGTCATTCAAATAACTGAGGATAACATATTTCTTGTGGAGTAATATGTTAGGTGTTAACTACTTAGTTGTTAACCTCAGGATTGCACCAATTACAAAAGCCACTGAGAAATTTGCTTGACATTTGTGGGTCACAGACACTGAAAAATTCTACTTTCAAAACTTCTACAAAATGGTATGTATTTCACAAAAATATCTGCATAATGCTTTCTGCTAACCTTTTGTAAATAGAACTCACAATTCATAACTATCATATACAAGCAATAAACTTGCTTGAATAGTTGAATATATATATATATACACACACACACATATATACACATGTATATATGTATATTCCTGCAACTCTTACATGACATCTATATGATATGATTCAATTTTCTTATTAATAAAATCATCTGTCTTTGGTGAACAAATTCCATACGTAGAACATTCAAAATCATATTTGTTAAAGAGCTATTCCTCGTCATTTTTTATTGTGAAAATACCATACAGAGGGGTTACAATTACATGAGCAAGATAATGAGTACATTTTTTATCAAGCATTGTTGCCTCCTCTTTTGTTCCCCTTACCATCTCTTCCCATCTACCAACTCTCCCCCCTCCCCCCTCCCCCTACCCACTCCCAGGGCCAAAGTTGTAAAGTTCTTTTTTCGACATAAAGTCTTGTACATCTCATTGTTGCAATGGGTTCACCTGTATCCCTATTTAAACAATTTGTTTTTTCCCTTCCCCTCCCCAAATTATACCAACATCACATACAGTGAAAACAGGGGTTATACCATGGGGAAGAAACATACAAAGCAACAAAGAAATCATCTTATAAATATATTAGAAACAATAGCAAGAAAGAGAAACCATTTGAGTCCTTATCTTGGGCTGGGAAGGTGGCTCAGTGGTAGAGCACTTGCCTTGTTTTTTATTTGACAAAAACATTCACTGTGTAGCGCAGATATTCTGAATCTTTCGCCTTTAGTTTCACTCTTTGATACATATACCTAGTGTTCATGTAGATGCTTCATGGACATCATCTAGAAAACCAAATTTTTAATATATTAACTTGTGTAACCATACATATTCCTAAGAGTAACATTTGTTTTTATTATCTCTATTTTTAATATATATTTTTATTGTAATGATACTCTACAGAGGGGCTACATTTACAGGTTGACCCATTGCAACGATGAGATGTACAAGACGCTATGTCAAAAAAAATGAAGTTTACAATTTATGTGTGGGGAGGGAGTGTAATTGAGGAGGTGGGAGGGAAGAGATGGTAGGGGAAAAACAAAGGAAGAGGCAACAATGCTTGATAAGAAATGTACTCATTACCTTGCTCATGTAACTGTACAGTATTTTCACAATAAAAAGCTTATTAAACAACAACAACCACAACAACAAAACCCAGAGGGGCTACAGTTACATGAGTAAGGTAATGAGTACACTTCCCATTTAGCATTGTTACCCCCTCCTTTGTTTTTTTCCCTACCATCCCTTCCCTTCCCACCTCTCCCTCCTACCCACCTTCCAAGTTGTAAAGTTCATTTTCAACATAGTGTCTTATACATCTCATTGTTACAGCGGGTCAACCTGGATCCTTATTTAAGCATTTTTTTTTATTTCCTTTCCCCTCCCCAAATTAGAAAAATGTATATGTAAGATGCAGGTTACTGGAATCAAATACAGGGAAAACAGGGATTATACCATCGGGGAAGAACATACAAAAGAAACAAAAAATCACCCAGTACATTATAAGTAAATTAAATACAAGAGCAACAAAGATAAAACTTCTTGTGTCCCTATTTTGGGGTTCATTTCACTTAGCATCATCTTATATGATCATATGTACATAGCTTTTGAGTCTTTCTGCTTGTCCAAAACATAAATTAATTATTGCAAATAAGGACAACCATGGGACCTAGGTTTCTTTGGGCCTGGCTTACATCATTTAATATAATTTTTTCCAAGTCTTTCTATTTCCTAGCAAATAGGGCATTGTCATTCTTTCTAGAGGAGGCATAGACTTCCATTGTGTGTATATGCATATATATTATACCATTCTAACTGGGGTGAGGTGGAATCTCAATGTTGTTTTGATTTGCATTTCTTTTATGGCTAGAGAAATTGAGTATTTCTTCTTGTGTCTATTGGCTATTCTTATTTCCTGTTCAGAGAAGTCTCTTTGTCTTTAGCCTACTTAATAATGGGGTGGTTGTTTCTTTAAGGATTTGTTGTTGGGGGATTCAATTTTTTGAGTTCTCAATATATTTTAGATATGAGACCCTTGTCCATTGTATGGCTAGTGAAGATCTTCTCTAATCTGTGGGCTTTCTATTGATCTTGCTAGCTATGTCCTTTGCCATGCAGAAGATCTGCAGTTTCATACAATCGCATTTGTCCAACCTTTCTTTGATTTGTTGTGTATCTGGGTCTTTATTAAGAAATTTTCTGCCTGTGCCAAGGAGCCTACAGCTAACATACTTAATGGTGAAAAGCTAAAGCTATTTCCTCTAAATTCAGGAATGAGACAAGGATGTCTGTTCTTTCCACTCTCTTCAATTTAATATGAGAATGCCTAGCTAGAACTATAAGTCAAGATGCAAACATAAAGGGGATCCAAGAAGTAAATATGGAAAGAAGAAGTAAAACTTTCCCTCTTGGCAGATGATATGATCTAGTTTAAACAACCCCATGGACTGCACTCCCAAGTTTCTTGAGCTAATCTGAAACTCTGGCAAAGTAGCAGGGTATAAAATTAACACTCACAAATCAATGGCTTTAACTTTTCACTAATGTACTATGTGGTTTTTGTTGTTGTTGTTGTTGTTTCTTTGTAAGTTCTTCCCCCATGGTATAGCCACTGTTGTAACTGTATTTTTTCCTGGTGTCCTGCATCTTGTATATACATTTTCTGTAATTTGGGGAGGAGAAGGGAAATAACAAAATGCTGAAATAAGGATATAGGATGACCCATTGTAACAATGAGATGTACAACACTATGTTGAAAATGAAGTTTACAACTTTGTGTGTATGTGGGGAAGAGTTGGTGAAGTGGAAAGGAAAGGGATGGTAGGAGAAAAACAAAGGGGGGGTAACAATACTTGATAAGAACTGAACTCATTATCTTGCTTGTGTAGCTGTAACCTCTCTGTACAGTATCTTTACAATATATATATGTGTATATATATGTATATTAAAAATCATTGGCCTTTCTGGATGCCAATAATGAGATGAGCACAGCTGAAATCAGGAAAACAACCCTTTTGTAATAGTCCCACAAAAAATAAATGTCTAACATGAAGAAATGTTCAACATCCCTAGCCATAAAAGAAATGCAAATCAAAACAACATTGAGATATCACCTCACCCCAGATAGAACGGCAAAAATCAAGAACTCTAATAACAACAGATGCTGGAGGGGATGTGGACAGAAGGGAACCTTACTGCATTGTTGGTGGGAATGTAAACTTGTTCAACCACTTTGGAAAGCAGTATGGAGGTTCCTCAAAAGACTTCACATAGAACTCCCCTATGACCCAGCAATCCCACTTTTGGGCATTTACCCAAATGCTTACAAACAAGACCACACTAAAGCTACCAGCACAACTATGTTTATTGCAGCATTATTCACCATAGCTAAGATATGGAACCAACCCAGATGCCCCTCAGTAGATGAATGGATCAAGAAAATGTGGTATATATACACAATGGAATTCTATGTCCTCCATCAGAAAGAATGACATTGCCCCATTTGTTAGGAAATGGAAAAACTTGGAAAAAATTATATTAAGTGAAGTAAGCCAAGCCCAAAGAAACATAGGTCCCATGGTTTCCCTTATTTGCAATATCTAGTATATGTATGAGTCAAGCGGAAAAGGTCAGATAATGTGATGTCAGGAAAATGAACCCTTAGATATGTATTTTAATGTTTTTTCTTTCATGCATGTGTTTCTAACGAATTTATAAGATTATCTCTTTGTTGCTTTGTATGTCCCTCCCCCACAGTATAACCCCTGCTTTCAATATATTTGATGTCAGTATAATTTGTGGAGGATATGGGGAAAAACCAGTTGTTTAAGGATACAGGTGGACCTGATGCAACAATGAGAAGTACTAGTTGTCATGTCCAAAACGAACTTTACAACGTCGGTGGGGGGGGGAGGGGGGGAGGGGGGAAGGAGAAGGATTGGGATGGGGGGGAGGGGGGAGGCTGGGAAGTGATGTGAAGGGTAAACAAAGGAGAAGGCTGCAATGCTTGGTAAGAAATGTACGCATTATCCTGCCCATGCAATTTTAACCCCTCTGTACAGTATTTTCACAAATAAAATAAAATAAAATAAAATAAATGTCTAGAAGTTAACTAAAGAAGTGAAGGATCTCAATGATGAAAACTTTAAAACCTGAAAAGGGAAATTAAAGCAGAACTAAGAAAGTGGAAAAACTTCCCATGTTCCTGGATTGGGATGATTAACATTGTGAAAATGGCAATACTGCCGAAGGCTATCTACAAATTCAATATCCCAGCCTCATTCTTCAATGAAATAGAAGAAGCAAACCCAAAATTCATATAGAACAATAAAAGACCCCGATTAGCAAAAACAATCTTTAGCAGAAAGTACAATGCTGGAGAATACCAATACCAAATTTCAAACTCTACTACAAAGTCATAGTAATCAAAACAACTTCGCACTAGCACAAGAACAGACTTAAGGACCAATGGAATAGAACTGAAGACCCAGAAATGAACTCACAGGCCTATAGCTTAATTTTCGATAAGGAAGCTAAAAAAATACAATGAAAGAAAAACAGCCTCTTCAGAAATGGTGTTGGCAAAATTGGTTAAACACCTGTAGAAAACTAAAGCTACATCCTTATATATCACCCTGTACCAGAATCAACTCCAAATGGATCAAAGATCTCATAGTCAAAGCAGACACCCTGAAAACATGTAAGAGTAACATTTTTAAAATAGTAAGCTTTAAACCTTTTCAATGGCAGGAAGGTATTTCATTTTTAGGTTGATTATATTTGTAGATTCCAAAGAAAATTCGTTACAATCGGGAAAAATTCCCACAAGGTATGGGTGCTTATTTGATGGGAAAAAACAGATTCTATAGATATATATACTTGCTTATATTTCATAAAAGGTCAAATGGCAAAAACATGGTGATGCTAACAAAAGAATGGGATGTGGGTAGCTTTCTAGGTATGGGCCATCTACCATAATAATAGAAACAAAATGAATCCTGACACTAAATAAGCAGAATGAAGAGAAAGTAATCGATTTGAAGGTTAGTAGTTTACACTTATAACCCCAGTACTCAGGAAGTGTAAGCAGGAATATGGAAAATAAGAGGCCTTCCTGGGCTACAGAATGAGACCGTGTTTCCAGAGTTTTGTTTGTTTGTTTTTGTATTTTTTTGTAAAGAAACAAATATTTTGAAGCACAAATATTTGGGTACTATAAAAACTTTCACTTAGATGATCTTCATGATATATTTAAATTCATTCTGATGCTTCAGATTTTTCTATGCAGTCTGTGTTTCATAGGTTTATTTTGATTTCTGTTTTTGAAGTAAACAGAACATTTTTTATTCAGAGAAAGATCACTTGCATCACAATGTTGGTAAATTTATGATGTGAGTGATATTACTGATCAATCAGAAATCCTATTTAATGATTCCAGAGTGATAACACAAAAATGCAAAGGTCAACTTGCATTGTTTCTACATGCATATGATGTGAAATTTTTTGCTGGATAGTTTTCAGTTTTATTTACAAATATTGAGCTCAGGAAATGAATAATGAATTTGGTTAAGTCATTACTAACAAGATGTAATAGATGATTTTTTCTTTTTAATGATCACAATTGTTTTTTTTTATTGTGAGAATACTGTACAGAGGAGTTACAATTACATGGGCAAGATAATGAGTACATTTCTTATCAAGCATTGTTTGATTTGATGACTTGGAAAACTTAAAGATAGCTTGGAAGAGTTTTATTTTGGATTCATATTGTTAAGATCAACTGAACATGTTTTAATATATAATCAATTGATTATATATTAAAGAAATAGGGTAATCATTGCATTGACAGATTCATTGTAGATAGCACCAACTGACTTTTGTAACCTTAATTTTAGACTTTCCTCAAAAACACATTTCATAACAAATTCAAAGTAAATTGGATTGGGAGTGTGAATCAATTGGCTAAGCACTTGAGTATAGATCTGGGTTCAATTCTCATTATTCAATCATTAATGACCATTTCAATATTACTCAGTCAGTATTAATCTCATCACATTTATGTATAGGAAAAGCTATATCATGAGTTTATAATAGATTTGCCTTTCTTTATATGCTTCAGTACATAAGAAGAATGGCCTAAGGTTTCTGGATTGTATTATTTCAGACTGAGTATGAAACGTAATTATGGATAAATAGGTAAGGCAGAAATATATACATATATATGAATTTAAATTTGCCTCATTCCTTATTAGTTTCTTTAAAGGTAGTTTGAGTAATGATCCAATCAGAAACACTTGTGGAACTTTTCTCTCCTTATGCCAACCAGATCAGCAGCCTCAGAAATGAAAAATCCCTGAACTTCTAAGGCTTATCTGTTGAAGCAGAATGTGTGGTAATGGATTCAGTGATCTATACTTTAACTAGATCTGTACACATTTCTCACACACAATAAGGCTTGGTCTGTGCCAGTTTCCAGCTCTAGATACAACAATGTATCAAATGAGGCCTTCTGGGTGGTTTTGATATCCTGATGTACAAAATAGAATTGTCAGCACTCATTTTTTTTATAGAAAGAGAATCTTTCTCTTCCTTTTATATATTTGTAACATTTAAGGATTTATGCATCAAAATTAGAAATTTATATTTGTTTCACTTTTTCAATTCAGATTTTTTTTCTGAATAACAGCTTATGCATGATATTACATAGTTGGTTAAAATGTTACATTAGATTACTCAGCAATATGGCCATTTAGTTCCACAGATCTATGAAAAATTTAAAAATAGCAATTTGCCAATGTTAATTTCTTGAAAATTTTCAGCATAAGAAAAATTACACTTAGGAATTTGAACGTATTTTTTTAATAAAATAGTTTATAGACACATTCTGTAAAGAGAACATTCCTAACATTCCTGTTTGTTGCCCCCATCTTTCAAACACCTTGTGTAATTTTCATTAAAATAGGTATTTCCCTCCAAAATAGAATAACTAGTTAATTTTTACACAATTTATACAACACTTAGAAATAATAAAGACAATTCCTTTAAGAATAAGGATAATTATAACAAAGTTAACAATAAATCCTATTTTCCTTCAATCAGAAAAAAAATGTAACATTAATTTCCAAGGGGGATTTGAGCTAATTACAATTGAGGACTAATGTAGCAACAATAATTTATCAATAATACTTGGATCTTTGTTGATGCTTTTCAAGATGATCTAGCCAAAAGTGAAAACATTATTCTTACAAGAAATGGAAGAGATTTGTAAGATTAATTTGTGTCATGTAACTCATGTTGATGCTTAAGGAAATTCATAAAGAACACATGAGCATTATTAATAGAATACAACATGTAATGCTATTTTATCTATCAAATCCACCCAGGAACATTGGATAATGTTTTAGAAACAATTTGCATCAGTACTATTTAACAGTGAGTATATCATCCTTGAAGTCCACTCATAAACTATAAGCATCCATATTCATTCAAGCATCCATATATCTTTTCCAGCTTGTCACATCAATGAAAAAATGAGAATGTTTCCTAAAGATGACTTTATTGACTTTGTCTTCCACTCTTGTCTTTTGCATACTGGATATGGCTGCCATAAACACCCCTGGAAACAACTCCCACCAAGCACTTTTTTTTCCTATGGGTGATGTGCATAAATCAATAACTTACCAGTTTTTTAAAAAGAAGGATTTAATTCATAATTCAAAGGTTGATGGTATGACAGAATTATAGGAAGCAAGTAAAGTATAAACAAGGCAAAATAAACAGAAAGAAAGTCCTCAGTGTAACCCTTTTAAACTGTGGAAACAGAAAAAAAAATCAAATAGAAAACAAGGACAGGAGCAGAAGTTGGTTTTATATAGGACCTGAGATTTTAATTGCTTCATTGTCATTGTCAGAGAGGAAAATCAGTTTTTCTACAAATTTGGGTTATGTGATCAAAGCCTGCAAATTAACACATTAAACGTACAAAGGACAAAGTTTATTAACATGAATTACATGAGTTTACAAACAGAATGGTCCAAAGGAAGTCTGGAATTTAAAATGTATCTAACATCCTCATAAAGAATCAGAGATGTAGAAGGAACCCGAGGGAAGAAAAGTGAGCCTTCAGGAGAGTAGACAGGAGGTGTAAATAGTCTTGTGAACATCTTTATATGTGCTGCTTCTGATCCAGATGCCAGCTTACTCTCTGAGCAACCCAATTTCATCTCTCCCTCCCTGGAACATATAATCTTCCTAGAAAGACACTTTATGTTAACGATTTTTCTATTTGTTTAAAAAAAATCTCATTTTTAGTGGATGTTGAGATAGGGAAAGAAATGACAGTATCTTTTTGCATATGTTTATTCTGAAATATCATTTTTAATAACACAATGGTAAATTATAGTGCTTACATCAGTAGTATTTCAAGTCAATGATACCAGTTTTCACTGGTTAAAGACACAAATGGAGGAGGAAAAGTAATAGTCATACTTCTTGTTGTCATTAATTTGGGATACATGATGCTCACATTTATTGTACTTCTAAGGCACTTTTTAAAAAATGAAATTTTAAGTTGAGAAAATGCTGTACAGAGAGGTTACAATTACATGAGCAAGGTAATGAGTACATTTCTCATCAAGTTTGTTGCCTCCTCCTTTGTTTTTCCCCTACCATCCCTTCCCTCCCATCTCCACAACTACACCCTCTTGTCCCCACTTAAATTGTAAAGTTCATTTTTCAACATAGCATCTTGTACATCTCATTGTTGCAATAGGTCAACCTGTATCCCTATTTAAACACTTTGTACCTTCCCTTCCACTCCCCAAATTATAGCAACATCAAATACAGTGAAAAGGGGTTATACCGTGGGGGAAGGACATACAAAGCAACAAAAAAATCACGTGGTACCTTATAAATAAGTTACAAACAATAGCAAGAAAGAAAAAAACCACTTGTGTCCATATCTTAGGGTTCACTTCACTTAACAACATCTTATCTGACCTTTTCTGCTTGTTTCAGACATATACTAGTTATTGCAAATAAGGGAAACCATGGGACTTAGGTTTCTTTGGGCCTGGCTTACTTCACTTAATAGAATTTTTTCCAAGTCTTTCCATTTCCTAACAAATGGGGCAATGTCATTCTTTCTGATGGAGGAATAGAATTCCATTGTGTATATATACCACATTTTCTTGATCCATTCATCTACTGAAGGGCATCTGGGTTGCTTCCATATCTTAGCTATGGTAAATAATGTTGCAATAAACATAGTTGTGCTGGTAGCTTTATTATGGCCTTGTTTGTGATCATTCAGGTAAATGCCCAAAAGTGGGATTGCTGGGTCATAGGGGAGCTCTATGTGAATTCTTTTGAGGAACCTCCATACTGCTTTCCAAAGTGGTTGAACAAGTATACACTCCCACCAACAATGCAGTAGGGTTCCCTTCTGTCCACATCTCCTCCAGCATCTGTTGTAATTAGAGTTCTTGATTATAGCCATTCTAACTGGGGTGAGGTGCTATCTCAATGTTGTTTTGATTTGCATTTCTTTAATGGCTATAGAGGTTGAACATTTCTTCATGTGTCTATTGGCCATCCTTCATTACTCTTCACATATTTAAAGAGAAACTTGTCTCATTCCTGAGTTTAGAGGAAATGGCTTTAGTTTTTCTCCATTATGTATAAAGCTGGTGGTAGGTTTGTCATGTACAGCTTTTATTGTATTGAGGAATGTTCCCTGGATTCCTGTTTTTCCAGAGCCTTCATCATAAAGGGGTATTGGATCTTGTCAAATGCTTTTTTCTGCATCTATTTAGATAACCATGTGGTTCTTATCCTTGCTCTTGTTGATGTGATGAATTATATTAATTGATTTGTGTATATTGAACCTGCTTTGCATCCCTGAAATGAATCATGTTTGATCATGGTATATGATATTTTTTGGATGAATTGTTGAAGTTGATTGGCCAAAATTTTGTTGAGAAGTTTTGCATTGATGGTCATCAAAGAAATGGGTCTATAGTCCCTGCCTGGTTTTGGGATGAGGGGTATGCTTGCTTCATAAAAAGTGTGTGGTAGTAAATTTTTTGCTTTCAATTTCATTGAAGAGTTGGAGGAGTATTGGTGTGAGTTTTTCTTTGAAGGCCTTGTAGAATTGCACTGTAAATCCATCTGGTCCTGGGCTTTTCTTAGATGGGAGGTCTCTTATTTCTGCTTCTATTTCAATGCTTGATATGGGCCTGTTTAGTTGGTTTAACTCATCTTGGTTTAGTTTTGGTAATGTTGATATTTGCTAGTAAATCGTCAATTTCTTCCAGGTTGTCAAAAGTATTAGCATAAAAGTTTGAGAAGTATTCCCTTATAATGTTCTGGACCTGGTTGTTTCTGTGGTGATGTTTTCATTCTCATCTCTGACTTTGTTTATTTGGGTGGGATCTCTTCTTTTTCTGATAATTTTTGTTAATTTTGTTAATTTTTTCCAAGAACCAGCTCTTTGTTTTGTTAATTCTATTTTTTTATTCGAATTCGTTTAATTCTAATTTAATTTTAATTATTTCTTTCCATATACTGGATTGGGGTTTAGTTTGCTGTTCTTTTTCAAGGAGAGAACTTCCCAAACATGTAAAAAGATAGGCCTATTCAGATACAAGAATCTTTTAGAATCCCAAATAGACCAGACCAGAACAGAACATCCCACTATCACATTGGAATCTGCACAGGATCAATTCAGACCAAGGAAAGGATCATTAAAGCTGTCAAGGAAAAAAAATCAATCACCTATAAAGGAAAACAAATAAGAATAATTTCAGAGGTGTTGGTAAGTTGGCTCAGTGGTAGAGTGCTTGCCTTGCACGCATGAGGCCCTGGGTTCGGTTCCTAAGCACCACATAAGCAGAAAAAGCCAGAAGGATCCTGTTAAATAAATTTCCTAGATCATTCACTTCTATTTCTAGGTCCTCCTCTATACCCATTATCCTCAGAGTAGGCCTTCTGATGGTGTCTTTCAAATGTTGAATAGAGCTATTGTGTTTCTTGGATTTGTCTTAGATAGCTGTATGTTCTTTCTCTATAATATCTAGGCTGTCTACAATCCCCGAGATTTGATCTTCTGCATAGTCTAACCTACTGTCAATAGTTTCTACTTTATTTTTTATTTCCTTTCCTTCTAATTGGTCAGCTTTGATGTCTTCAAATTCTTTGTTGGAGCTTTGTTTTAGATCTTGTATGAATTTCTTTACTTCTTCTAAGGGGATTTTTATCCATACTGAGAATAATCATTTATAATTCAGCATTCTTTGGGCTTAATTTAATAGCTTATGGACTTCTAATTCTAAATATTTATGTGACAAAAGACTTCTAAATCAATAGAAAAAAGGAGCAGCAATGATGTAAACTTCTATATATGTATGTGCATACGCGTACATACATACATATATACAAGCATACATATATACACACATACACTTGAAGCATATGCTTGAATATGGTTACATTTATGAAAAAAGAAATTCATCATGTAATTCCATTTATGTATACACCTCTTTGGTAGTAATAGGGTTTGAATAGCATCTCCCATTTTTTTGCCCTGACTGACCTTAAACTGTAATCCTCCTACAACTGTAATCCTCCTACCTATACCAGCCATATAACTGATGCTACAGACATGTGGCATGATCCTTGTGATCTTTGACTCCTGGAAGAGACAGCTGGGATTATTTGTGTCTTCGATTATATTTGCCTCTCAATAATTTTATAATATCTAAGTTATTCATACTCTTCACTGAAACCTTAGTTACTTGGTAAGGTACCGTAAGTATAGCCACACAGAAAGAAACAAAATCACCTGCAATGTACTTTATTTATTTATTTATTTATTTAGTGGGGCTTGAACTCTGGGCCTGGGCTCTGTCCCTCAACTCTTCAGCTCAAGGCAAGTGCTGTACCACTTGACCCACAACACCACTTCCAGTTTTCTGGTGGTTTATTGGAAATAAGGGTATCACAGACTTTTCTGCCTGGGCTGGCTTTGAACTGCAATTTTCAAATCTCAGCCTCTTGAGTAACTAGGATTACAGTTGTGAGCCACTGATGCACGGCCACAATTTCCTTTTAAAAAGAGAAAATAACAGTATGATTTTTGCTTTCTTTTCCTCTAAAAGAAATTATACTTGATATGTCAGAATTAATATATCAATGTGTTGCTTATTTAGTTAGGAAGTTTTTTGACATATGGAAACAGAGCCCTCGTGGAAATATATTTTAGTCCTCTAGAGAGAAGTATATGATTTAATAGAGTAATTTGTTAATTAAAAATTTTAAATGTCTAGCAAAGCTATTAAGTTCTAAATCATATAGTTTCTGAATTTGAAGAACATTAAGAATGCAATGTGATTAGAAATTCCTTTCTTTTGTGTGTCAGTGGTCTGAGAGCATAATTGATTTGACAACTATCCCATGAGTTCCCCCTCCAGCAGATGCTCCTTGTCCTGTCTCTATAGCTGTCCAAGGCTCTTAGAAAAGGACAACACAGTATCATTCATGTGGGTGAGACTCTTAAAAAGGCTGCTCATTCAAATTACTTTCAAATGTGGGTTATGTATTTTCACAAGGAAAATTCTGGTCTAATAAAAATACACAGATACGGGAAGAGGTGTGCAGGGATCCAAATGGTGCTGAGTTGCTATAAAAAGTTTAAAATTCTGCAGTAGTAGTTTATGATAACTTCTAACTTGTTAAATGTTTTCTCCCCTGAACATAATATGAAGAATACTAATCTATTGAACAAATTTAATTGCTCCAAGAAATAAGTTTCATTTCCTACTCTGAAACAACCCATCAAACAACCCATAATTTACTCAGGTAAATGTCAAGAAACTGTTACATTTTCCTGAAAATACTTTAATAACTTCTAACATGTTCCATTTTAATATCTTAACCTGTAGTCTCATGTTCTTAGTGTTACTTTAACAGACACAATAAGTGTATAATTAAGAATATGTCTTGAATTTTTCAATAATCTTCAACCTATACATAAAATAAATTACAATTTACCAAGATACCAGAGTAAGAGTTAGAGTAATTTTCAGAAAAGTTTTACTAGCTTCCAAGCTGAAAGAAAAAAATGTACTTTTATAACAATGAAATATTCAGTAATTTTGAATTCTTTTAGTAAAAATACATTTAACATTTTGACATTGAATCTGTTAGATTAAAATTAAATGCTAAAAGAGCAAAGATTATATCAGTTATTTGCATGTTTCTTGGAGCTATGTCTTAATAGAAAATTAAACACATTTCTGTAGGCTTTCCAAATCAATTACCCATCTTTGTAGTCTCTCATTTTATTCTCATCCTCAATGTAATATTTCAGTAGTAAAAATAAATAAACAAAATTGTCAGGACTTAATAAGATGAATTGCCCCTGTGAATATGCAAATATGTTGTTTGCATAAAGAATTCTGCTTGATCTTTAAGATCTCCTTTTCTGATACCTATATTCTCAATCCTTATTCATTTTTGATGAAATGTTGTTTGGAGGGCTCATTATATCCCTAGCTCTGCATCCTGGTCTGTACAGGAAGATGGCTCTATTTTTACTAGAAAGGACCTACCTTGTATGGTGAATTTTTGAAGACATTCCTTGACCAGATTACTGTCCCCAGTGACTTAGTAAAATGTTGATGTAGGCACTGATATTGAGCAATTATGCAGATGAAATTCAAGTGACTTTTCATTGACAATAAAATTATTAAATATAATTTTTATGTGGGATTAAGTCTTTGTTAGAAGTGAAAACATTCTATGACAACAGCTTTTACTTCTACTCATGTGTGATAACCTACTATATGTTTCTCTTTCCACATCTTCTTATATATTTTAGAGTTGCCTATGCCAATGTTCCAAATGAGTAAACAAAGCAAATCTGCATATATATATACATATATATATATATATGTATATATATGTATATATATATACAGTACACATAGGCATACAAATACACATACACCTACGAGTGTGGGTATGTGTTTCTTTAGACTCACCCTGAGGGATATTCCCTCTGAGAAAGAGGTAAATATACAGCTGCCAACAATTGATACTGAGCTGATGTAACAGAAATAAGTTAAAATATAACCCAGATGTTCATCCCTGAAAGGACTGATGTTCAAGATTCTTCATCAAACTTACAAATGTGTCTTTATTTCAGTACAACTCCATCCCTATTGATGCCACTATCTTTACAGATAAAATACATTGGTCCTATAAATGTAGAAGCTTTTGTTTGTTGTTGTTCTCCAAATTAGATTTTTGACCATTTTTCTGTTTCTAGATACAGCAAAGAAAATCTTGTGTAATGGGAATCTTAAGAACTTTACACAGAGCTCAAAGTTCATAATTAGATCTGGGTTCAGTGCATACTTCAAATATCACTGTGAAAGAACAATTATTCTTTACTAGGTTTTAAATTAACAAAAAACTATTAAACAGTTGCACAAAAGTGTTTCTATTCAAAATGTCAACTTATGAGCACACTGCCTCCTGATCAGTGCCACCTATTTCATCATTCATTAGTTTTAATAGAAACATCTTTAAAATGCAACATGAATTTTCCCATGTTTCACATAAGAAATTTATAAAATTTTGTAAAAAAATTGAGACATGAATAGATGGAGTAAGTGAACTAGAAATAAAGCTGAAACTAATTTATGGTGCTGGCTTTTTCCTCTAGTTTAAAATTTAGTGGATACTAATTATAATCAAAAGTTGAAGTGAAAGAAAATGGAGGTAAGGCTTATGTGTTGATAATTTGGGATATTATATATGGGTTAAAATGAACCCTTAGATATGCATTTTAATGTTTTTTTCTTTCATGCATTTGTTTCTAACGCATTTATAAGATTATTTGTTTGTTGCTTTGTATGTCCCTCACCCACAGTATAACCCCTGCTTTCACTATATTTGATGTCGGTATAATTTGTGGAGGAGATGGGGAAAAACAAGTCGTTTAAGGATGCAGGTGGACCTGTTGCAACAATGAGAAATACAAGTTGTCATGTCGAAAATGAACTTTACAACTTTGGTGGGGAGGGGGAGGCTGGGAAGGGGTGTGAAGTGTAAACAAAGGAGGAGGCTGCAATGCTTGGTAAGAAATGTACTCATTATCTTGCCCATGTAATTGTAACCCCTCTGTACAGTATATTCACAAAAAATAAAAATAAAAATAAAAAAATAAAAAACAAACTCCTAATTTATAAGAATAAAGTATATAAAAATAAATAAATATATATATATAAACCTCTTTATCTTCTGATAATTTTCTTATAAACATAAACTACTTTATAAATTCTAAAAATGTCAGTGCTTTTGCAAAAAACAAAAAACTAATTGGCCAAAGTTCTTCGACAATTTAATTAAAAAGAAAAGTGACAAACCACATCAAACTGAATATTACTAAAGAGATTAAGGTTGTCAAATGATCTTAAACTGAATCCTAGAAAAGACATTACTAGTACAGTTGGTAAGAGTTACATTGGGTATGTAGATTGGGTTATATTAAAAACTACTAATTTCCCAATTTTATTTATTATGGTTTTGACTAAATTGCAAAGTAAATTACTGAAAGATAATGAGACATATTTGTATAGCTTATTCTCTAATAATAAGTGAAGAATAATCAATAAACAATACTTGAGGTTCTTCATACTATTTTGAAACTTGTTTTGAATTTTGAAATTACTTCAAATAATTATAAAAAGGATACTGGGATTCTGTTTTTCTTTCTTCTAACCAGTTTTTACTGGTTAGAAAATATACCTCACTAAAGCAGCTTCATCTAGACTTTAATACACCTGGTGCAATTTTATAATCAAGCATTCTTTGAATTATGATGTACAGGATCGAAAAACGAACTTTACAACTTTGGTGGGGGAGGGGAGATGGGAAGTCAAGGATGGTAAGGGGAAACAAAGGAGGAGGCAACAATGCTTGATAAGAAATGTACTCATTACCTTGCTCATGTAATTGTAACCCCTCTTTGTGGTATTTTCACAATTAAAAAACATTATTATTAATAGTAATAAAGTTACATTAAAAATTGTGTGTGTGTGTATATGTATGTGCATGACAGTACTTGAAATCAGACAGAACTTGAAATCAGGCCCTGTGTGCTGCCCTTGTTATTTTTACTCAAGGATAATGCTCTGCTACTTGAGCCACAACTCCACTTCCAGCTTTATGGTGATTAATTGGAGATAAGGGTCTCATACATTTTCCTGCCTGGGCTGGCTTCAAGCCTTCATCCTCAGGTTTTTAGCTTCTTAAATAACTAGTCATGAGCCATTGGTGCCTTGCTGATTTAAAATCTGTTAAAAAATGCATTCTAATAATGTAATTAAGTAAAATTTATAACTACAGTGCTATTTTTATCATTGATTTTTAATACTCTGAGACTATATAATTTATAGTTATATATGTTTCTCATCTACAAAGTAATCTTTATCACATAATTTGTTATGATAATTACATGTAATTATGTATATAAAACCTCAAAATATAGACTAACCACAATTAGCTCTCAATAAGTTATGTATATATCTATAATGAAAATCTATGAATATATAAACTCATCTCCCATACAATTTTAGTTTTTAAATATTTGAAGTGTTCAAAACATCATGCAATCATTAATTTTTATTGGAAGGGTGATATACAGAGGGGTTACAGTTACATAAGTAAGGTAATAAGTAATCATTTCTTGTTGAACCCGTTACCTTCTTCCTCATTTTTCTTCAACTTTCCTTCCCCACCAAACCTCTTGCCAAATTGTACAGACCATTTCCAACACATTGTCTTGTGAGTATCACTACTGCATAGCTTACTCCCTTGTCCTTTGTCTTACCATTCTGTCATTCCCCTTCTCTTCATTCAGATAAACATATATACTATGGCCAGGGTACCAAAATCAAATACAGTGTCGACAGGGGATAAACCATAGGGGGTAGAACACACAAAAGGAACAAGAAAACACATAGTACATTAAAAACAACAACAACAAAGAAAAACCTGTTGTGTTGGTGTCTTGGAGTTAATTTCACTTAGCATCATGCTATATGGTACATAGTTATAGAGCTATTCTGTTCATCTACTAACATTATCTTAGATATATACTAATTATGCAATCTTTTTTAATGATGTTATATAATATTTAATCGTGTTAGAGATATCATCAACCAATGTGTCTTCTTTTTTGTAATTACTCCAATAAAAATTGAGCTATCATATGATTCTTATAATTGTTATGTGTGATAATAAAATTTCCAGTTTCCATGATGTCATAAATACACATGCTTGCAAAACAGCAGCAATTCAAAAGCAAAAACAAAAATTAGAACTAAACAAAAATTAGAACTAAAGAATGATTACCACTACACTTAAAACTGAAAGGATTTGGGTTTTTTGTCTTGTTGATGAACTATGCATTATTGAATATGCCCATTACTAATAAAAACAATGGAGCTTAATTTGTCTTCCATTCTGAGTACTTCAGTTTTAATTAGAAACAGCATGCTTGTAGCCCGTTGGGTGTCAGAGAAATTTGCTGAGTATTTCCTAACTGAAAGTGATGCAGTCACAGGACCACAACTGGTAGGTAATAGATGGGCTGTGGCAAACATGAGAAAATGTAATCTAAGCTAATAAGACTAGGATTGGGTTGGTGGTGTAGAGGAACAGGAGTTTTCTTGCTTTTTACCTTGTGGGAGAGTTAAGGGAGATGTGATGCATTCATAAAACCAGCAAAAAGTTGTCTGGATGCAAGCTGGAATTTACAAAACCACTAAGGGACTCATCAGGGTATAACTAGTTTCACAGTTGGGAAGGTGCTTAAAGGAACATGCTTAGTCAGAACTGCCAGGCATTCATCAAGACAAATGTGACTGAAAAAAAGAAATGTGCTATGGTAAAACATCTAGACACTGGTATGAACCAATCAGAGATCGTAAGCTTTTTCACAGAAACCAGGCACTTGCTGCTAGACTTAGCCTTGAACAAAAAATAAAGAATCTCTCTTGTCCTCTCTCTCTCTCTTTTGTCTCTTCCTCTCTCCCTCCTACCCTCCCTCCCTCCCTTCCCTTCCCCTTCTCCCCCCAAATCATAATATTCCAAATTTGGCACCACAACCCTCATAGCATCTCTTAATGAAAAATCTATTCAGTCAACCTTCAAAAGTTTCCATATTTTTTCTAACAATTTTATTGTTCAAAAGCCTAAGTTTAAAGTCTCCTCTAAGCTGTGATATCTCACAAAACCAAAAGAGAATTATAAATTTCCAACATTGTGAGGCAGGCATGAATTTAAATATATGTTCTTTTTATTTTTCAGAATGGAATTTGAACAGGCTTTATTCTATGACGTTTTGAAAGAGCCTATCTATTCTCATTCTAAATGAAGAAACAGGAGCATGGGAATGAGGGGTGGGACCCAGAGAGGATTGAAACTCAGCAGGACAAGCAATAGTTTTTTTTCAGCTTCATCCTACATCCAAAGCATATGGTCTTCAGATTTGAGACTTGAGCAGCCTTGTACCTATGGCCTTGCTGGCTGCAGTCCACATAGCCACCTCCTGTCTGTCTGTGCTGGGTGCCTGTTGCTTTACTGGCAGATTTTCTACATTCTTGGCATCTCTATCTTCCTAGGATCTCAATTATAGCTTTGGCTTCATTTCAGAGTTTTATGCAAAAGCAGTCTGTACATAGGGATGCTGACTCTGACACACATTCCCTAGCCTTGAAGAACTTCCATTGAAATATAGGTGGAAATGTCCAATGTGTAGATTTCTCCAAATATTTAGATGTTTTAGGGTCTCTTTACAGTTGTTCAGGTGAAGCATATTTGTTTTGTTTTGCTTTATAAGTAGTGCAATCTTTTCACCAATCGTACCTTCCTTGTCACTAAGGTCAAACATCCTTCTTTATCTGAACAAATTCCAAGTTTTAAAATTCGTTTAGATCTATGATTTTAACTACCATTGTAAATTTGGATAAAAGCATCTAGTACTATATGTGCTAAAAGTCAAATGCTATACTACCTTAAAATTTCCACTGCCAAATTTGTTATTCCATCACCTTTATTTCTAGGTTCTCACAAAGTCTTAGAACATAGACTACATATAGACAAGGTCTTTGACAGAAAGTAACCTTGATGGTCCACAGTTCAATTTCCAATAGTACTTACTAATACTTGTAACCTAGTTAGTACAGTTTTTACTGTCATTCTTTCTAGGAACAGGCTTGTCTTCAGAAATCTTACCACTAATGAATATCTCTGCTCATAGTATTGCTGATTCTCTCTAGCCTGCTTCTTCAAATCATTAGAAATTTCTCCCATAAACTAACTCCAAAATCTTTAGAACTATATTTGAACCAAAAGTCAGACTACTGTAACAAAATATATGAATAAAACAGTTTAAGGAAGGAAGATTTATTTTGCTTCCATGATGGAGGTTTCAGTCCATCATAGTAGGTATGATGTTGCAGAGATGAGAAGTTTCTGGTAACCAAGAAGCAGAGAAAAAGAATGACGATGTTACTAGATTTTGTCAACAACTAATAAAAAAATCATATACCAGGTTCAAATTTATTTCATTACAGATATACAAGGCTAGTTCAACATATGTAAATCAGTAAATGTAATACAACAAAGAAGCAGAAAAAGGACAAGAATAATTTAAAAAAACTACTTGATGCAGAAAAAGCTTTTGACCAAATTGATTATCTTATGATAAACGTTCTGCAGGAATACAAGGAATGTAGATTAAAATTATAAATGTTATATCTGACAAAACTGTAGCCTACATCATACTAAATGGTGAGAAATTGAAAACATTTTTCTCTAAAATCAGGAAATGTCAAAGATAGTCACTCTCTCCCTTCTCATTAATACAAGTAATAATTATTTGAGGCACAGATTGGGAAAATTACCCTCCAGGGCCAAATTGGGCAAAAATTGAGTGAGATTCCCATCTTAAAAATAAACTATTTCCTAACAAAGGGGTAATCACATTTTCTTGATCCATTCATCTACTGAGGGGCATCTGGGTTGGTTACATATCTTAGCTATGGTGACTAATACTGCAATAAACATAGTTGTGCTGGTAGCTTTGGTATGACCTATAGGGGAGTTCTATGTGGAGTCTTTTGAGGGACCACCATACTGCTTTCCAAATTAATTGGTTGAACAAGTTTACACTCTCACCAACAATGCAGTAAGGTGCCCTTTTGGCCACATCCCCACCAGCATTTGTTGTTAGTAGATTTCTGGATTATAGCCATTCTAACTGGGGTGAGGTGGAATCTCAATTTGTTAGGAAATGGAAAGACTTGGGAAAAAATTATATTAAGTGAAGTAAGCCAGACCCAAAGAAACATAGGTCCCATGGTTTCCCTTATTTGTAATAACTAGTACATGTCTAGAACAAGCAGAAAAACTCTTCTTATATGTGACCATATAAGATGATGTTAACCAAAATGAACACTAAGATAGGAGGAACACAAGTGGTTTTATCTTTCTTGCTGTTGTTTTTAATATATTTATAAAGGACCATGTGATTTTTTTTTCTTTCATATGTTCTTCCCCCATGGTATATCCCCTATTTTCACTGTATTTGATTCCGGTGCCCTGAATCTTGTATATACATTTTTCTAATTTAGGGAGGGGAAGAGAAATAACAAAATGCTGAAACAAGGATACAGGTTGACCCATGGTAACAATGATATGGTACAAGACACTAGGTTGAAAACAAACTTTATCATTTTGGCGGGGAAGGAGTTGGGGAGGGTGGGAGGGAAAGGATGGTAGGAGAAAAACAAAGGAGGAGAGGAAATGGACTCACTATCTTACTCATGTAACTGTAACCCCTCTGTACACTGTTTTTGCAATAATATATATACATATATAAAGAAATAAACTAGGTATAATGAAATATGCCGGAAATCCCAGTTTTGTGGAAGGCATAGGTAAAATCATAGTCTGTTCTGGCTGTTCAGGCTAAAACATGAACTTCTTAATCTACATGTGTGTATATATATATTATTGTGAAAATACCATACAGAGGGGTTACAATTACATAGACAAGGTAATGAGTACATTTCTTATCAAACATTGTTGCTTCCTCCATTGTTTCCCCTTACCATCCCATAAAAGCATGAACTTCTAGATCCTTAAAAAGAATTAAAAGGGAAAAAATGAAAATTGTGGGCATAGCTCAGATGGTAGAAGGACATCTTACCAACCATGAAGCCCTGTTTTTAAACCTCAGTACCATAAAACAAGATAAGTCTATTACTATTAAGAAGGTTATGCTGCAAGAATTTTCATTCTTTATTTTTAAAATTAATGAATTGTTATACTTTGTTAAATCTCATATTTTATTTTCTTATTCTCAATTTTTGTCAGGTTACTTAAGCTGTATGTAGTGTAAAACTTACTTTAATTTTTACTGTAGTTCAGTAATTATCCTAACAAATTCATGTATTTCAATTAATTAAAATACCACCAAATGACAGGGATTTTTTTAATTTAATTTTATTTTATTTGTGAACATACTGTACAGAGGGCTTACAATTGCATGAGCAGGATAATGCGTACATTTCTTACCAAGCATTGCAGCCTCCTCCTTTGTTTACCCTTCCCATCCCTTCCCAGCCTCCCCCCTCC